>NC_000067.6:184743931-185043931 GCF_000001635.26 Mus musculus | reverse complement strand
AAACCTAAAAGAAGACAGCCACAAGAACAGAATGCCAACTTTAACAACAAAAATAACAGGAACCAACAATTACTTTTCCTTAATATCTCTTAATATCAATGGTCTCAACTCCCCAATAAAAAGACATAGACTAACAAACTGGCTGCACAAACAAGACCCAACATTTTGCTGCTTACAGGAAACTCATCTCAGAGAAAAAGATAGACACTACCTCAGAATGAAAGGCTGGAAAACAATTTTCCAAGCAAATGGTATGAAGAAACAAGCCGGAGTAGCCATTCTAATATCTGATAAGATTGTATTCCACGACCGAACCAAATTCACACATTATCTTTCAATGAATGCAGCCCTTCAAAGGATAATAACAGAAAAAAACCAATACAAGGACAGAAACCAAGTCCTAGAAAAAAAGGAAGTAATCCTTCAACTAACCTAAAAGAAGACAGCCACAAGAACAGAATGCCAACGTTAACAACAAAAATAATAGAAAGCAACAATTACTTTTCCTTAATATCTCTTAATATCAATGGACTCAACTCCCCAATAAAAAGACATAGACTAACAGACTGGCTACACAAGCAGGACTCAACATTTTGCTGCTTACAGGAAACTTATCTCAGGGAAAAAGACAGACACTACCTCAGAATGAAAGGCTGGAAAACAATTTTCCAAGCAAATGATCTGAAGAAACAAGCTGGAGTAGCCATTCTAATATCTAATAAAATCAACTTCCAACCCAAAGTCATCAAAAAAGACAAGGAGGGGCACTTCATACTCATCAAAGGTAAAATCTTCCAAGAGGAACTATCAATTCTGAATATCTATGCTCCAAATACAAGGGCAGCCACATTCATTAAAGAAACTTTAGTAAAGCTCAAAGCACACATTGCACCTCACACAATAATAGTGGGAGACTTCAACACACCAATTTCACCAATGGACAGATCATGGAAACAGAAACTAAACAGGGACACTTGAAACTAACAGAAGTTATGAAACAAATGTATCTAACAGATATCTTCAGGACATTTTATCATAAAATGAAAGGATATACCTTCTTCTCAGCACCTCATGGTACCTTCTCCAAAATTGAACACATAATTGGTCACAAAACAAGCCTCAACAGATACAAAAATATTGAAATTGTCCCATGCATCCATCAGATCACCATGGATTAAGGCTGATCTTCAATAACAAAATATAATAGAAAGCCAACATTCACGTGGAAACTGAACAACACTCTTCTCAATGATACCTTGGTCAAGGAAGGAATAAAGAAAGAAATTAAGGACTTTTTGGAGTTTAATGAAAATGAAGCCACAACAAACCCAAACTTATGGGACACAATGAAAGCATTTCTAAGAGGAAAACTCATAGCTCTGAGTGCCTCCACAAAAAAACTAGAGAGAGCACACACTAGCAGCTTGACAACACACCTAAAAGCTCTAGAACAAAAGGAAGCAAATTCACCCAAGAGGAGTAGTCGGCAGGAAATAATCAAACTCAGGGGCAAAATCAACCAAGTGGAAACAAGAAGCACTATTCAAAGAATCAACCAAAAGAGGAGCTGGTTCTTTGAGAAAATCAACAAGATAGATAAATCCTTAGCCAGACTCACTAGAGGGCACAGGGAAAGCATCCTAATTAACAAAATCAGAAATGAAAAGGGAGACATAACAACAGATCCTGAAGAAATCCAAAACACCATCAGATCCTTCTACAAAAGGCTATACTCAATAAAACTGGAGAACCTGGATGAAATGGACAAGTTTCTAGACAGATACCAGGTACCAAAGTTAAATCAAGATCAGGTTAATGATCTAAACAGTCCTATATCCCCTAAAGAAATAGAAGCAGTCATTAACAGTCTCCCAACCAAAAAAAGCCCAGGACCAGATGGGTTTAGTGCAGAGTTCTATCAGACCTTCAAAGAAGATCTAATTCCGGTTCTTCACAAACTATTCCACAAAATAGAAACAGAAGGTACTCTACCCAACTCATTCTATGAAGCCACAATTACTCTGATACCTAAACCACAAAAAGACTCAAGAAAGATAGAGAACTTCAGACCAATTTCCCTTATGAATATTGATGCAAAAATTCTCAATAAAGTTCTCGCTAACCGAAACCAAGAACACATCAAAACAATCATCCATCCTGACCAAGTAGGTTTCATCCCAGGGATGCAAGGATGGTTCAATATACCGAAATCCATCAACATAATCCAGTATATAAACAAACTCAAAGACAAAAACCACATGATCATCTCGTTAGATGCAGTGAAAGCATTTGACAAAATTCAACACCCATTCATGATAAAAGTCTTGGAAAGATCAAGAATTCAAGGCCCATACCTAACCATGATAAAAGCAATCTACAGCAAACCAATAGCCAACATCAAAGTAAATGGTGAGAAGCTGGAAGCAATCCCACTAAAATCAGGGACTAGACAAGGCTGTCCACTCTCTCCCTACCTATTCAACATTGTACTTGAAGTCCTATCCAGAGCAATTAGACAACAAAAGGATATCAAGGGGATACAAATTGGAAAGGAAGAAGTCAAAATATCACTTTTTGCAGATGATATGATAGTATATATAAGTGACCCTAAAAATTCCACCAGAGAACTCCTAAGCCTGATAAACAGCTTCAGTGAAGTAGCTGAATATAAAATTAACTCAAACAAGTCAATGGCCTTTCTCTACACAAAGGATAAACAGGCTGAGAAAGAAAATAGGGAAACAACACCCTTCTCAATAGTCACAAATAATATAAAATACCTTGGCGTGACTCTAACTAAGGAAGTGAAAGATCTGTATAAGAACTTCAAGTCTCTGAAGAAAGAAATTAAAGAAGATCTCAGAAGATGGAAAGATCTCCCATGCTCATGGATTGGCAGGGTCAATATAGTAAAAATGTGTATCTTGCCAAAAGCAATCTACAGATTCAATGCAATCCCCATCAAAATTCCAACTCAATTCTTCAACGAATTAGAAAGGGCAATCTGCAAATTCATATGGAATAACAAAAAACCTAGGATAGCAAAAACTCTTCTCAAGGATAAAAGAACCTCTGGTGGAATCACCATGCCTGACCTAAAGCTGTACTACAGAGCAATTGTGATAAAAACTGCATGGTACTGTTATAGTGACAGACAAGTAGACCAATGGAACAGAATTGAAGACCTTGAGATGAATCCACACACCTATGGTCACTTGATCTTTGACAAGGGAGCTGAAACCATCCAGTGGAAAAAAGACAGCATTTTCAACAAATGGTGCTGGCACAACTGGCGGTTATCATGTCGAAGAATGCGAATTGATCCATTCCTATCTCCTTGTACTAAGGTCAAATCTAAGTGGATCAAGGAACTCCACATAAAACCAGAGACACTGAACCTTATAGAGGAGAAAGTAGGGAAGAACCTCGAATATATGGGTACAGGGGAAAAATTCCTGAATAGAACAGCAATGGCTTGTGCTGTAAGATCGAGAATCGACAAATGGGACCTCATAAAGTTGCAAAGCTTCTGCAAGGCAAAAGGCACCGTCAATAAGACAAAAAGACCACCAACAGATTGGGAAAGGATCTTTACCTATCCTAAATCAGATAGGGGACTAATATCTAATTTATATAAAGAACTCAAGAAGGTGGACTCCAGAAAAATCAAATAACCCCATTAAAAAATGGGGCTCAGAACTGAACAAAGAATTCTCACCTGAGGAATACCAAATGGCAGAGAAGCACCTGAAAAAATGTTCAACATCCTTAATCATCAGGGAAATGCAAATCAAAACAACCCTGAGAATCCACCTCACACCAGTCAGAATGGCTAAGATCAAAAATTCAGGTGACAGCAGATGCTGGCGAGGATGTGGAGAAAGGAACACTCCTCCATTGTTGGTGGGATTGCAAGCTTGTACAACCACTCTGGAAATCAGTCTGGTGGTTCCTCAGAAAATTGGACATAGTACTACCGAAGGATACAGCAATACCTCTCCTGGGCATATATCCAGAAGATGTCCCAACCGGTAAGAAGGACACATGCTCCACTATGTTCATAGCAGCCTTATTTATAATAGCCAGAAGCTGGAAAGAACCCAGATGCCCCTCAACAGAGGAATGGATACAGAAAATGTGGTACATTTACACAATGGAGTACTACTCAGCTATTAAAAAGAGTGAATTTATGAAATTCTTAGGCAAATGAATGGACCTGGAGGGCATCATCCTGAGTGAGGTAACACAATCACAAAAGAACTCACACAATATGTACTCACTGATAAGTGGATATTAGCCCAGAAACTTAGAATACCCAAGTGTCTTAGTTAGGGTTTTACTGCTGTGAACAGACACCATGACTAAGGCAAGTCTTATAAAAAAAAAAACATTTAATTGGGGCTGGCTTACAGGTTCAGAGGTTCAGTCCATTATCATCAAGGTGGGAGCATGGCAGTATCCAGGCAGGCATGGCGCAGGAGGAGCTGAAAGTTCTATGTCTTCATCCAAAGGTTGCTAGTGGAAGACTGACTTCCAGGCAACTAGGATGAGGATCTTATACCCACACCCACAGTGACACACCCATTCCAACCAGGTCACACCTATTCCAACAAGGCCACACCTTCAGATGGTGCCACTCCCTGGTCCAAGGATATACAAACCATCACACCAAGACATAAGATACAATTTGCTAAACACATGAAACTCAAGAAGAACGAAGACCAAAGTGTGGACACTTTGCCCCTTCTTAGAATTGGCAACAAAACACCCATGGAAGGAGTTACAGAGACACAGTTTGGAGCTGTGACGAAAGGATGGACCATCTAGAGACTGCCATATCCAGGGATCCATCCCATAATCAGCTTCCAAATGCTGACACCATTGCATACACTAGCAAAATTTTGCTGAAAGGACTCAGATATAGCTGTCTCTTGTGAGACTATGCCGGGGCCTAGCAAACACAGAAGTGGATCCTCACAGTCAGCTATTGGATAGATCACAGGGCCCCCAATGGAGGAGCTAGAGAAAGTACCCAAGGAGCTAAAGGGATCTGCAACCCTATAGGTGGAACAACAATATGAACTACCCAGTACCCCCAGAGCTCGTGTCTCTAGCTGCATATGTATCAGAAGATGGCCTAGTTGGCCATCAGCGGAAAAAGAGGCCCATTGGTCGTGCAAACTTTATATGCCTCAGTAGAGGGGAACGCCAGGGCAAAAAGTGGGAGTGGGTGGGTGGGGGAGTGGGTGAGAGAGCGGGTCTGGGACTTTTGGGATAGCATTGGAAATGTAAATGAAATAAATACCTAATAAAAAAACAAAAGAAAAAAAAAAAAGAAAATGCACTGTCAACATGCTGGCTAATTTTTAACAGCCATGATGGTGATTGCTAGATCAGAGGACTCAAGTTTCTATAGTGTCAGCTGACATCAGGCAAGGGTGTCACCTGACAGGCATCATGCGAATAAAACCCTGGGTGCCAGCACCATGCAGGCCTCAAGGCCCAGTTTTAATTATGCCAGAGCCACTGTGCCCTGTTGTTCCCAGTGACACCTCTCCTCCCAGGCACCTCTCCATTGTTCTGCCCTCTCTCAGTGCCAGGGTTCAAGTGTCTCGGGTTTCCAGCCTTTCTCTCATTGCCATGGTTTCCGTTGGTGGGAGGTGATGTCATCGACAACTAGGACACAGTTTTGGCTGGTTACAGCCCGCCACACCTGTCTTTTCTCTCTGCGGCACAAATGCCTACTGTCACCAGGGTTCTTTCACATGGACATGTGACTTCCAGGTGACCACAGAGATAGGACACAGAGCAGAAAGGGGCTCAGTTCATTATTATGAGAGACAGCCTCAGTCACAGCCGGAGGTCAACAGAAAGGAGAAGGTAAATTTGTCACCTTTCAAAAGTTTTGCTATGTCACACATGAAAAACTTTTACAAGAAAGATACAAAACCCCATGTGTAGGCTGGGGAGATAAGTTAACTTTTTTTTTTTTTTTTGTAAGCATGAAGATGTAAGCTTGGTCTCCAGAAGCCATGTAAAAAGGGCTAAGCATTGTATGTATTCATCAGTCAGTGCTGTGGAGGCAGGGACTGGTGGATTCCAGGGTCTCACTGGCCCTGCTCACTTGGAGAACTCCAGGCCAGTGAGACCCTGTTTCAAAAAAGTAAAAATAGAAAAGGTAGCTGAGGCCTGAGGAATGATTGTCCTTTGACCTTCACACTCACACACACACACACACACACACACACACACACACACACACGTACGCGCACGCGCACGCGCACACACAAACACATAGATCACAACCAGTACCACCACCATCCCCATCCCCCCACTAACTAGCTGAAGAATTAAATACCATTTCTTGGAACTCAGGAGACAGCTCTGCTGTGAAGAGCACTTGCTCTTACAGAGGTCACAGCTCCCGTTTCCAGCACCCACAGGGCAGCTCACAATCATCTGTAACTCCAGTTCTGAGAGATCCAACATCTACCTCTTTTTCCCCTTTGGACACCAGACACATATGCTACACACATGTACATACAGATAAAGCACGCATGTTTAAAAGGAAAGGAAACCCTGCCAGGCATCACACACCTCTATCTCAACCAACATTTGGAAAGCAGAGGGAAGTGCATCCGTGAGTTTGAGGATATCCTGGTCTACATAGCAAATTCCAGGCTATCCAGGGCTACAGAGTGAGACCCTTTCACAGAACAAACAAACCCAGCCATTTATCCTTCTACATAGAGAATTGAGGGGAGCCCAAGATAGAGACCAGTTGTGTGACCATCTTCCGTCTTCTCATTCTTTGGCAGACATATATTTATGTTTTGCTGCAGAAGCAGCTCTGGGGACTGGGTGCTCCGGATGAAGGTGAAGGGAGGGGCTTACACAAGGAAGCTTGGAGAAATGGGATAGTAGAGAAAGAACGTGGCTTGCAGTGTGCTCTGCCGTGTGCCTCAAAGCCACCATGAAACAAAGGGGGAATAGGAAGAGTCAGATATAGAAGATCCAAGGCTGCTGAGATTCTAAAACTGAGAGCAAAACCAGTTCAGTTTTGGTGGCCTCAGGGGCAGAGAGAGACACGGAATAGCGTGGAGACCCATCCTTCCTGGAGCACCCTGCCTCCTACCCCGACAGCCCACCGTGACACTGAGCAGCTAGAGGTGAGGAGGGGCTCTCTCTCATCTGACTGCGTCTCCAGGGAATGTCTCCTTATATCCAACAGGTTTGCATCTTGACTCGGATGCTCCCTTTACCAAACTCATTCCTCTTGCTGGGTTCCCAACGCATGACTGTCACTACCACTAGTGACATAAGCCACACACAGGAAGTCATCACGGCCTTCACCCTCTTTCTCTGACTCCATATCCCACCAACCACCCACAGACAGTGTATTTCTTGTATTCATCTCATAGCTGCTCTACGAGGCCAGGGCAAGTCACCTCATCACCTAGGTGGTTCCATGGCTTTGCTGGAGGTGTGCCGATCTGTCTCTCCTTCCCCAGAATAACAGGAACAGTTCTTGTACCTTGGAAATGGCTTCATCACAGATGCTCTGTGTCGTTGGTCATATCATCTGTGCTGCTGACGTACGAGGCTCTCCCCATTGTACTTGATAGTGCAGCCACTTCCACAAGTACCCACCTACCCTTCTAGCTTTTTAAATACCAAACCACCAAACACCCCCTGAACTTGAAGTCTCTTCTTGCCCTCCCTCTCCCTCGCCTGTACCTTCCCTACTTGTCTTTTTAAAATGAACACATCTTTCCATTTCGGTCTAAGGACTCTTTTCAGCAATCGTCACTGATTTGTCTTTTAATCTTGAGGTACTGGCATTGTAATTGTACTGGCCATGCTTACTAATATAAACTACAGACCCAGAAAATAATTTTTATTGGAATGAATGACTCCTAACCACTAAACTTAAAAATAGACCCCCAAAACCTGCCTTAGTTTTAAACTCTCCTGGTAGTGTGGCTAATACTTGTCAGTACAAGAAAAATTCACCTTGAGCTTACTACTATAGCAGATTATAAGTCATTGATCAGGCACAGGAACGCTGGCTTTGGGAATCTAAGTTTCTTCCATCTGTCTGAGAGCCAAACTCTCACTTAGAGGATTATCCTCAAGCATGACAGGCATCGTCTAGTTTATGGAAACATGCCATGTATCTCCTGATCTGTACTTTAAAGATACAATATTACTGTGTACTTCATAGAGTTATAGCGAAAGGGAAACAATGTGTTTACACACAGTGCTTAGTATAACACCCGACACACAGGCAGTTCTCCATGAAAGACAGTTACTGTTATTTCTATTGGTTTAAAGTTTCATTTCATCGTTGTGTCAGTCATCAGGAGAATTGTTCTTAACTTTGTGAAGGTCAAATTTCCCTTGAAATTAAGAGGACGATCTCAAAACAATTATAAGAGTGTTTGAGAGCTCTCAGTGCTGTTCCATGGAGTTCATGTATTCACAGGTAGAAGCAATGAAAATATACCATAACTGTGTGTTGCATCAAAAGAGAACAAGAACAAGAAATCTAAAGTATAGTTATAAATAAATCTTCAATACTTAGGTGAAAGACTGTAGATGCATTTGAATCTCTTAAGCTTCTTGCAAAATGTCATCAGATTACAATTGTTTGAAGTAAAAGGGGCTTGTTAGGTGTGGAAAGTTCAGCACAAAGAGCTCCCCCAAATTTCCAACAATCCTATTTGGCCAGCATGTCTGCTGACAGAATTCAAAATGGAGAAAAATCACTTGAGAACTCTATCTTAGGGATAGAGTTACATAAACTGGAGCCTTCAACTAACACAACATAGCCGTTGTTCTCACCCTTCCCAATGCTTTGACCCTCTAATTCAGCTCCTCATGTTGTGCTGACACCCCACCACCACCATAAAATTACTTTTGTTGCTACTTCTTAACTGTAATTTTGCTACCGTTATGAGTCGTAATGAAAACATCTGATATGTAGATGGTCTTAGGCAACCCCAGAGAACAGGTCATTTGATCCCCAAAGGGGTCATGACCTACCAGTTGAGGACCACTGCAACATAGGAAGGTTTTTTAAATTAAAAATCTTTCTTAAGCCTGATATCTTTCTTCAAGCAGAAAAGGCCACACACTGTGAAGTAAGAGTATGACCAAAAGACAGAACGTATGTTAGAGCCACTCAAAAACGCTGGACATCCTTCCAGGCTCCTCCTGATGGCTGGGATCTGCCTACTGCCAGTAGCTGGAAACGCCCTTCAGACACAGATGCATGGCAATCCAAGCCAATCAGTACATACCTTCCTAATATAATCTATCAGAACTCTGTTCGATGTTAGGGAGGGAATGTAGAATTTGTAATAACTTAATCTCTTAAAATAAATGCACTAGGGGCTGTCTTGACTTGATACACTAGAGATTAAATGTATAACAATGAAAGGTTCCTTTATCTTAGCAATTATCCAGTAATCTATTTTAGAAGTTTTGTTTTTAACAATTAAGTATTTAGGCTGACCGAGACTTTAATCCCAACTCTTGGGAGGCAGAGGCGGGTGGATCTCTGAATTCAAGGCCAACCTGGTCTACAAATCAAGATCCAAGGCAGTCAGGGCTACACAGAGAAACCCTGTCTTGAAAAAATTATTTAATAACAGTTGCACTTAAATTTTCTTCCAGTTTGGGAAGTAAATATTACACTAGAGTGGAACCTCAAATTAAAACTAGAACATACATATTTATTATATTTTTGGCATATGATATATATGATATATAATTGTGTGTGTGTGTGTGTGTGTCTTAGGACAGGGCTTCATCTAGCCCAGGATAGCCTTGAACTCACTATGTAGCTGAGATTACCCCTGGTTGGATTCCTACTCTTTCTGCTTTCACCTCTCAACTGTTAAAATTATAGACAAGTTACACCACACTTGTGTAACCCAATATTTTAATTGACTGACTTTAATTGATTTAATTGATTGCTCAAAGTAATATTTTAATCAAGTAGAAAATTGTTCATCTATTGTTTGCCACCCAGTCTTCTCGTGTATATCATTTTCTAGATAATCATCCCAGTTATAAAAATAATGAAAAGTAGCGGTTTCTCCCCTAGGTTCTATCATGCCCTTAGCCACGTGTTTGTTTCTTGGCAAGACTGACAGTAATAGGAATGAACCTCTTTATGGGAAGAGAGCTTTTAATACAACTGGAAAGCCATTGGTTATTCCCATGACATCCATGCCACTGCTGCATGTGAGACCGTACCTTGTCAGGTTGCTGATTATAACTATGGAACACTGGGACAACCTGAAAATAACAAATTAAACTTTCCACCCATTCTTAGTCACTGCAGAGGAGCCCCCCTGTAACCTCCTCCTTTCTATTCACTCCTCTTTGTTAATGAGAGACCCCAATCCTGAGTTTTGACGAGATTCATGGGTGTTCAACAAAATATGCCATTTCCCAGCCACAGCCTCCACTTAGCTCTCTGTGGGCATGTGTCCAAGTTCTGACCTATGAGACGTGAAGCTGGAGAAATCTGAAAACCTCCCTGGAACATCATAATAGCCTTGGAAGGAATTTGTCTAAGGCCCCCCCTTTCTATAGTCCCTGGTGGGTCTGGAATTCACTATATAGGGCCAGGCTGGCCTTGAACTTGTGGAAAAAGTCCTTAGTGGTGCAGCAGCCTGGAAGTGTGCAGGGGAGCAGTGAGACTGTTTTCCCGAGTCCCTCTTGTATGATGAGCGTCTCCGTGCTGCAGCTGCCCAAGTCAGCCATGTTCCTGTATACAGCCTCATTCAAGCTTCATTGAGTGAATTCATTGTTCCTCCAAGTTAGACTCGGATTACATCATTTCTTTGGTCTGATATTGCCCTATCCAGAATGAATAGAAAAGACGTCCTCAGGAAAGTCTCACACGAGGTAATCCACACAAATATAAGTATTTATAACCACGATGTGAAAGCAGAAAGAAATCCTGGACCAGTCAAACCTTCAGATGAGTGCAGTGCAGCTGCCATCTGGACAGAAGTCTGTTAAAGATCCTGGACCACATAAGGCATGGGAGAGTCCTGATAGGAGAAACCGAGACAATAAATACACAGGTTGACAGGGACAAGTGTCACACAGCATTCTCTCATTTCTGCGTCATGAAACATCACAGAAGCAGTACGCTGTCGTCAGAAGACGAGTTTTAAAGCAGTGGGGAAAGGGCTAAGGCCAACCTCTCGGGGCATCTGCTCAGTGCTGTGGTCACAGGCTCTGGGTCAAGCTTGGGTCCCAGGCTTTGAAGTGCTATAGATTTGATTGATTATGAAGCCCAGAATGATTTACCTCATGGGGCTTAACTAGTCACACAGCCTCCCCACAGAGAACTGTCTAAGTCAGAATGCTAATTTATTAATTCACTTCGATGAATAAAACTGTCACGTGGATCCGACACATGTCATTTTTATGCTGCTTTCCTTCCCACACCTGTGGTTCTCAAGTTTCCCAGTGCTCCGACCCTTTAATACAGCTCCTCATGTCTCGGTGACTCCCAATCATAAAATTATTTCGTTTGCTCCTTCACAACTGTAGGTGTGCTGCTATTTTGAATTGTAATGTAAATGTCTGATATACAAGATAGCTGATATTTGACCCCTGTGTGGGTGGCAACCCACAGGCTGAAAGTCACTGTTCTAGAGTCGCCCTAGGAAAACCTTAGATGTATGCACACACATGGCAACTTCATGCCCGGCTAGACTTCTTTGAGCACAGATGTTGTTTCTCTTGGTACGTCCATATCGTTGTTTGGGCCACAGGTTGACTCCGTGGGCAGCCTTGTTGTGATTAGGTTCCTGCATCTGGCTGAACCTGCTTGGTCTGGGACAGGCAGGAATCACGCCATCTAACCCTCTTCTTTGGAGTCTATTCTTGCTCACTTGCCCCAGAGGACTTTCCCTTCACGTTTTCTCCAAATTCTGGGTCAAAGCTGAAGTTGAACATTTGATCGCTAATGTCACCCACCTGGAGGAGACTAGTGTTTTGCCTACACTGGATTTCTGTTCTTTCCTAACAGCGACTCCTTGCCCTTCCTTCATTCTCTCTGCCCACAGTTTTTCTCCAAGCACTGCGATGACAAACAGCTCCAGGCAGGTGGAAACCTGGCAGCATGTTACCTCAGCTGTAGCAGGGCATCGGGAGCTTCCCTCCAAGAGCCTCGGAGGAATAGACTTGAAGAAACTTGCTTGATGATGCTGCAGACAGGGGGCGGGGGTCCCACCCCTACAAAGCAGCCCTGATAGAAGAAGAAAGTGGATTAATTCTGAGACGCATTCCATGTGGCTTCTTGGACGTTTCTGAAGTCAGAGTTCTTATTCACCCTTAGTGATAATTCCTCAAGTCTGTATCTTGTATTGTGCTCTCTCTCGCTCTCTCTCTCTCGCTCTCTCTCTCTCTCTCGCTCTCTCTCTCTCGCGCGCGCTCTCTCTCTCTCGCTCTCTCTCTCTCTCTCGCTCGCTCTCTCTCTCTCTCTCTCTCTCTCTCTCGCGCGCGCTCTCTCTCTCTCGCTCTCTCTCTCTCTCTCGCTCGCTCTCTCTCTCTCGCTCTCTCTCTCGCGCGCGCGCTCTCTCTCTCTCGCTCTCTCTCTCTCTCTCTCTCGCTCGCTCTCTCTCTCTCTCTCTCTCTCTCTCGCGCGCTCTCTCTCTCTCGCTCTCTCTCTCTCTCTCTCGCTCGCTCTCTCTCTCTCTCTCGCTCTCTCTCTCTCTCGCGCGCTCTCTCTCTCTCGCTCTCTCTCTCTCTCGCTCTCTCTCTCTCTCGCTCGCTCGCTCTCTCTCTCTCTTGCTCTCTCTCTCTCTCTCTCTCTCGCTCTCTCTCTCTCGCTCGCTCTCTCTCTCTCTCTCGCTCTCTCTCTCTCTCGCGCGCTCTCTCTCTCTCTCGCTCTCTCTCTTGCTCTCTCTCTCTTGCTCTCTCTCTCTCTCGCTCTCTCTCTCTCTCACTCGCTCTCTCTCTCTCTCTCTCTCGCTCTCTCTCTCTCTCTCGCTCTCTCTCTCTCTCTCGCTCTCTCGCTCTCTCTCTCTCTCGCTCTCTCTCTCTTGCTCTCTCTCTCTCTCTCCCTGCCACTCCCTCGCCCTTCTCCCACTCTTAGTGCCTGGGATCCTGTTCCAAGAATCAACTAAGTGAGTGTAAGCCAATGATTCAGTGACTCAGCCTCTGATTTCTGAAAGAATCCCGAGTAAGACTCACCAGCAGAGGAGCATCCTTTGGGTCTCACCCTCCTGTAATGCTGTCCCTGCCGCAGCCCACCAGCCCCGTCCCTACACAGCAATGATGGCACTCTCATCACAGAAGCACAGTGGGTGGCTTTGACATCCTCTGCTCTACCCCAGCAGTCCCACTGGAGTTTGGAACTGCCCAGCACAGCTCCACCTCTGTAACCTTAGACAGCATCATCTTCTCTTTATATACATCAGTACTGGTCCTGTTTCTCATTATTACCCCTCCTCTCGTCCTTCAATACCATGGAGACTGCTGGCGTCTTGAACACTCTCCTTCATTCCTTTTTTTTTATCCTTCCCTATCCACGATATCAAAGACTAATCATTTCAATCGTTATCCATTATCTTTGCATTCCTACTGCTCTGCCTTTTTGTCTTCCAAAACTTACTTTTTAAATATCACCCAGTGGTTCTTTGTCTAACAGAACAGTTGAGTACCACTGAGAAAAATCGCGTCATCAGCCAAAATGGTGGCACTCTAACCTAGACCCCAAAGTCAGCTGTGAGTTCCTCGCCCCCAGCCTTGTCTGATGATCTGATCAGTCCTATTTCCATGCTATCATAGTGCAGCGTGCACCCCAAAATATGCACATCACATGCTTCATGACACCTATTTACAAGTCAAGTGTTGAGTTAAGTGTTGAGAATGGAGTTTTGAACGGCAAGCATGGCCCCGCCCCCTCTGTGATGCTCAGCCTCTCCATTGCACTCTATTCAATTTTTCAGACTGCGGCGCTTGAATGCTTCGAATATTAAACTGATCTTGTCATTAATATCTGGGATCCAGTTGCACACGGGAACAAATAAGGGAGAAAGGTATTGATAATCTACAACACACACATAGCTATTCCATGCTCAGACATCAGCTGTTCTCAGAGGAGGTTCCTGGGAGCTGACTCCAGCACGGAGAGAGAGAAAAATACATTTGATTCTACTTCACAATGCCTCCAAGTGTTTAGTGTCAGCTTCCACTAGGATTTCAAGTTTGCGCAGGCACGCGAGCGCACACACACCCACACCAGTTGTGATATACACTTTGGCTGGAATGGAATGCCTCATGTTATGATGTGTGAGTGTGCTCTTCCCTCCATGACTGCTTATGCTCTCTCCGTGGATGCAGGTCTCTTGGTCTTTGTCTGTGGGTCTTTTCTGTTAAATAAAAAAAGGTTTGTTTTATGTGTGTGAGTTGTTTGCTTCAGTGTGTGAGTGTGTACTAGTTGAGTGTGGTGCTCATGGAGACTGGAAGAAGGCATCGAATCCCCTGGAACTGTAGCTACAGATAGTCATGAGCTGCCATGTGGGTGCTGGGAACTGAACTTGTGTCCTCTGCAAGAACAGCAAGGGCTCTTCGATAGTGAGACACCTCTCTCTAGCCACACACCCACACACGCCCACATACACCCCCCCCCCCAGACATACACACCATGGATCTTTTCTAATGAGTAGTCTGTTTACTGACCCTTCCTGCATTTTGGGGTGGGGCATGCTGGGATATCTAGAATGTTTTGTTGCCTACTGAGGAAAGGAGACCTCTGTGGCCAGATGGGCCAACAGGCCAGGGTCGGGAAGCAAGGCAGTAAGACAGGGCTTGAACACAGGACACTACATCACCAAGTGAGCTCCCTTCATGCAAACCCAGGCCCTCTGTGACTAGCACATGTTCTTTACAGTCTTCTTAGCTGGAAACTGCCTTGGTGGGATACTGGAGACACAGCTTAGAAAGCCTGGGTGAACAGCAGCAATCAGGCAAAAGGAGCAAAGAGGAAAAGGACAAAAAAAAAAAAAAAGAACTCACTGTCACCTCCTAGGTGAGATGGTCAGTCAGTCCCTCACCATTTTCTTCCACACAGCCCTCTAAGCTGTTGGAGACTTGTTAGGTTCTGTGGGTGACAGCCAGGCAGCCCAGATTGCTGGGTCTCTAGCAGGACAGAGTGTGGTCAGAACGCAAGCATGAACTTGGACTGAGGCTTGGTGTCAGCTGAGCAGGAGGAAGCAAGAGATGAACTGAATTCATTACAGAGGGTTTAAAAACCTAAGGATGGCACACGCCTTTATTCGCAGCACTTTAGAGACAGAGGCCGGCAGATCTCTGTGAGTTCTAGGCCAGTCTGGTCTACACAGCAAGGTCGACATAGTGAGTTCTAAGACAGTCAGAGCTATGTAGAGAGACCCTGTGTCAAACAACAACAAAAAGATGCAGAGTCATACATGGGTCTTTCTAGTCTAGCCACCTCTGGGACCATACCTGCCCTGCCACTCTCCGTTCTTTCAGTGTTCCAGCCCCAGATGAAGTTTTCTTCCATCCCATCCCTGACTTCCTTCTTCTATTCCTCCATCTTTCAGTTTTTGAGACAGGGTCTCTTTGTGTGGCCCAAGACAGCAGCCTCCTGCCTCCTCCTCCTGAATGCTAAGAAGCCAGGCATATGACAGCCTATCGGGCCTAAGCTCCTCTGACCCCTCACACTGCCTGTTTCCTTTAGTGCCTCCTGTCGCCAATGCTGTGACCTCCGCTCTGAAGACTCTGTTCCCCACCCCCACCCGTCTTCGGTCTCCAGTAAACGTTGGATAGTCACTTCACCTGTAACGCACCTGCTACACAAGCACATCCTGTCTGAGCTTGTGTGGTGGTTGTCTCCCCATCATATCACAGATTTCTGGAGGGAGGTGGCCTTGCCTGTCTTGTTTCACAGTGAGTCCCAGCATCCTGTGCTGTGTATGGCTCAGGGCAGGAGCACAACGAACACTGAATGAATTCTTAGCCTCCCCACTTACATGACTTACCATTCGGAACTGACCACGTGATCCAACTTTTGCCTGACTCTTCCTGTGTAGACTTGGGTTTGGGGATGACGCTCTCTGCCATACATCTTACCACACAGTTGCTCAAACTTTTATGACACAAGAGCCCCTTTAAAATTAGAATGCACTGACACGGCATAGACAGGCAGTCCAGAGATACAATGGGGATTTGGTTCATATTCATGCCAGAAAAATGGACTACACAACTGCAATCATAAATAATTGAAATATGATTGATTTTCCTTCTTGGATTTTATGTGCTAGTAAAATGCACTCCTACATACTCTGGAGATGCATAATTGTCACTGTCAGTTTGATGAGGCTTAAGATCACCAGGGAGACCGAGGCCAAGTGAGGGTCTTTTCTTTCCTTGCTTTCTCTCTGTCTGTGATCAAACTGTCCATGGCAGACTCAAGCCTGGAAAACTCTGCGTCAAAATAAATCTTCCCTCTCTCAGGTTGCTTCTGTTAGGAGATTTGGTCATGGAGATAAAAAAGTGGCCAATGGAGATAAAAAAAAAAGTGCTCCACTTGGATGTCTAGGAGAATGGTGGACTCAAGGATAGTCAGATTCGGGAGAACATGGAGAATGGGGAAAATCTGAGGGAGAAGAGACATGGAAGCGATCCACCGTATGGAGCTATCATCTGTCTGTCTCCACCAGGAAAGTCAGCAAAATCTACCTTGCATACTGATGCCCCAGGAGCGGCTTTCCTGTTGTAGAAATTCGAAGAGCTGCCAGAGTTAGCAAAAGACTATAAAGGAAGCTGCAGAGACAGGCAATGCCCTGGGTGGCCACAGGAAGTCTCATCTCAGTACAGAAACACATCCAAAATGACTTCAAAAGCCACCATGTCGGGATAACTCCTGGAAGCAACAAAGGAGAGCATTCAGTACAAAGCCTGGAGAGAAACAAGTCCCTCCTCCCGCTCCTCCCTCACGGATGCTGCCTCCAGAGCCTTCCCTGGGAGGCCTCTAAACTCAAACTCTAGTGGCCTCCAAATTACTGCGCTCACTTCCATCATGGGCATGTACCTCTTCCCAGCTCCTCCCCACGTCTAACCCCCCTCTGAGTACCATTTACAAACAGCAGGGATGCCTGGAACAGTGGAAGATGTGACATGGGGAAAGATCTCATATTTAAGGCTCAATTTCTACCATCCCCTTCATAAAGATGTCACAACAAGAACGGCACAACTGGAATATTTTTAAAGAAGGAGGAAATGTTTTACACGGTCACATAAACATGACATGGATGGCCCGGGGCTCTAGCTGAGCAGCCGAGTGCCCGCCTCGCGTGAACAACGCCTTGGCTCTTTCAAAAGAGGGGAAAGAAGTAAACTAGGACATCAAAACCATACAAAGATTATCAATAAAAACATTTTTGGTGTTTTTTTTTTCTTTTTCACAACTCTTAATTTGGAGAATGATGTTACAGAGCCAAAATTGAAATGTAAAGTGTTGAATATGTCCTTTTCATTGATGTGTGCGTGCTTGTGCACAGGTGTGTATGTCAGAGTTACAGGTGGTTGTGAGTTGCATGTAGGCACTGGAGACGGAGCCCAGTTTCTCTTTAAGAGTCCTAAGTACTCATAATCTCTGAGCCATCTCTCCAGCCCCTTAAATAGAGTCCCTACTGTCGTTACATTGCACGGTAATATGAAAAATCCCACACTGACGAGACGTGCTTAGACAACGGAAGCACACACACTGTGTGTTTTACAAGGTCTCTGTGCTCTTGACCTCAATTATTCCGGAGTAATTCCGTCTTTAACTCTGGACAGAGAACCCCAGGGCGTTCTATGAAAAAGAGCCTTCTACTTTCATGCTCATGAAGGTTACATGAGCGACTTTTGCTTATTTGATTGTGACACGGTTTGAGAATCTCTCGTCATTTCTTTCTTTCTTTCTTTTTTTATTGGAAACGATCCTTTTTCTAAAAAAGAAAAAAGAAAAAAGAAAAAGTCACAGATCTGTCGAGAATAAGTTTGCATAGTATAAATATTTAATATAAAAGAAGCATTAAATTTTAATTTACGTTGAGATTGTAAGACAGGATGCAGAACACACAGATACAGCAGTCGCTGGATAAATGACATAGATTAACCTGAAATCGATGATGCTTATGCAGCGCTGTGGAAGGCGGGCACTGCCCATTCTTATATCAGGTAACAGCCTTCAAGGAACACCTCCGTGAGCAGGGTGTCCTGACACCTAATATTTGAAGCCATTATAGAAAAGCATATTTCTCGTTTTTCTTTCTATGAACATTCAGGTGAGAAACATTCATTCATTCATTCATTCATTCCTTTGGCTGCTGTGATAAAACACCCAGACAAAAGCAACTTAAAGGCGAAAAGGTTTATTTTGGCTTACAGTTTAAAGAGATATCGTCTATCATGGTGGTGAAAAAATCACAGTAGAGGCAGGGAGGCATGGTGGCGGGATCAGCTGGCTAGTCATGTTGCCTCTGCACTCAGGAGACAGATGGGCCACAGTAGAGTGTCCATATTACTCTGGACTCTCAGAAAACTGGGTAACTCCATTTCCTTTGTGCTTTTCCCAGCCCTTTCTCAAATTGGTCCCACTAAAGAGCCTCCAGTCTCCAGTTTCTACTTAAACAGCTTCACCAAACACACATGGCAGCAGTTAATTCTTATGGAGAATACACACGTTCCAGTCACCATGTTACTTAACTATTACTTCTCATCTTTGCAGAGTTCAGTACTCCAGGCATCCCAGCAGCTCTAACAGATGGTGACCCACCAATGCCTCTGGGGAGGTTTGTCCTGGTCCCGACTCTTCTTAAGCAAATCTGATCACACCTTCTTGTCTTAGTTTCCTTTCCTGTTGTGATAAAACACTGACAAAGCAGCTTAAGGGAGAAATGGTTTGCTTCAGCTCAGAGTTCAGGGTAGGCTCCTTCACACTGGGAAAGCCAAGACCAGCAGCTGGTCCTTAGACACGCCCATCTGAAACAGAGAGGGGTGAGTTCAGGCTACTGCTCTGCTCCCCTCTCACTTACTCAGTGCCGGCTAGGGAATGGTGCTACCCACAGTGGGCAGGTCTTTCCATGTCAGTTAACACAATCCAGAGAACACTCTGACAGGCATGTCCAGAGGCTCATCTCTTATGTCTAAATTTTTGTCAATCTGACATTTAACACTGATTGCTGTACTTCCTACAATATGTGCTTCTCCTAACCTAAGATATATATCATCATCCTCCAAAGTTTTTAACACAGAGAAGCAAATCTATATAGTGAGGAGGCCCAGGAAACTATCTATAAGATCCTCCCAGTTAAATGGAAATACTATTGTGAGAACTCGAGAAAAAAAAAACCTGTGAGAAATGGGGAATCTAAGTACAGATCAGTCCTTGTGCAGAAACCATCTCTGCAGATCATCTGCTCTTCACACGGTGAGAATAGAGTACACTAACAGCCTCCTCACATCATGCCCCTGTACCACAAAAACCCACATTGACCTGCTGATGGAATTAGGATCATTTAGTCACTCCTGAGATAAGATAATGCCAGCATGGGGCTCTCTGATTTTGGGGAGACGTGCTTTTGACAAGTGAGGGTCCTCCTTCCCTTCTGTATACACCCAATGTGGTGGTGGTTAATGAAAGTATGCCGCAGAGTACTGAAGAGCACTGCGGCTTAGATGGAGTGCTTTCCAGATGTCCATCTCCTAAATGACTGGTCCCTGGTATAGCGTTCATGGGAGGAGGTGGAGCCTTTAAAAGGAGGGGCATGGTGGGAGGAGGTCTAACTCGTCAGGAAATGCCTTTGAAGGGGATTGTGGGCTCTGGGCCTTTTCTTCTCGTCATTTTTTGCTATACAGATATCAATATAAGCTGTTCTGGTTTGTCATGCATTTGTACCATGGTGTGTAGCATCACAACAGGCCCAAAGCAATGGGGCCAACCAGTTATCCATCAGCCAATCATATAGCAGCACCTGCCTAAATGAAGCTTCTCTCCTTATAAGCCAATCTCTCGAGTATTTTGTTACAGTGGCAGGAGACAGTCTAGCTCAATGGGATGGGTATAGAGGGTGGGCAATTGCATTCGTTTTCCTCATCAGCCCAGGCCTAATGTGCACATGGTCTACATCCCACTCATTTACATTTCTGCCTGTGGTAGTTCATTTCCGGTGTCAAACTGACAGGATTTAGAACCACCGTGGAAATGTACCTCTGGGTATGTGTGTGAGGATAGACGTAGAAATATTTAACTGAAGAGAGAAGACCCATTCTAAATGTTTGTTAGCATTTCCTGTGTCCTAAAGTCCTGGACAGAACAGAAAGCGGCTGCTGCCGTGCTTTCTCTGCCTTGGTGGGCTGGGTCTTCCTCCCTTCAGAAGCTCGTGCGAAGCATCTGCTCATTCACAGAAATGCATTGTTTATCAGCCTAATGCTATTTTACCACTGATGTTAAAGCTTTCTTCTTACGTTATAATGAGTACTAAAAAATAGAAATCTACAATACGTAGGTGTGTGGACAGAATGATGTGCAGTCTAAAAATACAACACGAAAGCTACCGACAGATCTGGCTTTCTCCGGCCTCTCCTGATCGCTCTGGGGAAGCAGAGTAATTTACTAAGGCGGGAAGAACATCAAAGTAAGAGCATCATCTTGGCCCAGCGTTTGTGCTCATTGCATATAATGTTCCTTCATCTCGCACGGCAAAGCTGGGTGCACAGAGAGCATTCACCCTAATGCTGGTCCATTAAGGCAGAGTACCAGGTCGACGGCAGCACAGCCCCAGCAGAGCCTTCACCAAGGCAACTGGTAGATTTAGAGTTGTGCTCTTGTCTAGCTGACCTGCCCCAAGTTCTTCACTTTGAACTCTTTCTAGGACCGCATATGGTACCATGGCGTAATAGGCTTTTCTACAAGACCCCTCATCTTGTCCAGTTTCTTCTAAAGGCATATGGATTCTACTAAATACTAGAAATATAGGGTCTGGGTAGATGGCTGTGTTAATAGAGTGCTTGCTGTGCAAATGTGAAGACTTGATCCCAGCACTGAGAAGGTGGAGCCAGGCTAATCCTTCTGGCTCCTCAGTGGGAGGTCTCAGTGACAGGCCTTGTCTCAGAACACAAGGTGAGAGGCATCTGAGGAATGGTACCCCAGGCTGTCTTCTGTCCTCTACTGCATTCACATATGCACACGTGCACACATGTGGACACACACCCAAAAAGAATGTTCGCAATCTAAAGCCTTTGTTTTGAGAGTGCATCTCTTTCTCTGTCTCCTTGGAGTTTAGAGGTGAGGGTGACGGGTGGGCTTTGTCCCCACTCTTCACCTGAAGCACCCTCACTGCTGTAGGAAGCTTGCCACGGACACAGGAGAGTGATGAACATGGAGGCTCATATGCAAAGATGCCAATGGCTACTGGTGACAAATGATACTGAACTGCTCAAGTTTTTGACTACCCTGGAAGATGATACATATTGGCAGATCACTTCCATATTTCTAGGTGACAAATAGCTAGTTAAAATACTTACCCTGCATTTGCAATGGAGCCTAGATTGAGTATCTTTCTATGTGGGCTGGTTTTCTGTCAGCTCCGTACAAGCTAGAGTCATCTGTGAAGAGAGAACATCGGCTGAAGGATTGCCTCCGTCATATTGCCTGTAGGGATGTCTGCGAGGCATAGTTTTTATTAGTGATTGATACCAGAGGTCCCTGTCCACTGTGGACAATGCCACCCATGGGCAGATGATCTTTGGTGGTATAAGAAAGCAAGCTGAGCAAGCCAGTGAACAGTGTTCCTCCAGGGTCTCTGATCTACTTCCTGCCTCCAGGCCCCTCCCTTCTGTTCCTGTTCTGACTTCTCTTGATGATGGACTGTCGACTATAAGCCAAATAAGCCCTTTGCCCCCTAGATTGCTTTTGGTCATGGTATTTATCACAACAATAGGACACAAAGTAGAGTATCTTCTGCATAAGGCCACACATTTGCCCTTTTCTTTTTAGTACTGGGAATTGAACCCAAGAAACTTTGGTTCCTGCCAAATGCTCTGCCGCTGAGTCTCGGATTACTCCAGCCCCTCAAGAGAAATTTAAACAATTTTTAGAACGTTATGCCTGGTTCCTGGTTCATTGATGAGGAGAAGGAGGATGTGGATGCTATAGGCCAGCAAAGCTGTGCATGAGACGCTGGGGTCCCAGGTCATTCTGGCAGTGTGGTCCTTCTCACAAAACTGCCTCTGCTATTGGTTTGTATCTGCCAGGCAGGGTACTTTTATCTGGTTGCACTTTGATGTAAAATGTGGTTCTATATGATCATAAAATTGGTTTAAATGCAATTATTGCAAGACTAGTTAATGGACATTTATTATTCAACAGTATGTTTTAATGTCATCTGCAGCCAGAAAGGACAGGCAAACTTCTCTCTCCTCTCTCCCCGGTGCTGAGAAACAGGATCATTACAGAAAACATTCACCCATGCCATTGGCCAATCTGTTCATTTGGAAGGTTTACTTCCTGGTGAGTATGGGTCTGTGTGTACCTGAGCAGGTAGCAGAGATTCTTTTTAAAAGAGAAGTCCTCCTCTCTCATTGCTGTGCTTGCTTCTAAGAGGCCATCAGCTGCTATTCAGAGGTGGCACTCCTAGGCTTTCTCCCCACGTGAATTCATCCCAAAGCTACATCAAGGTCAATATTTGCTTCAAGAGGAGACTCTACTATAGAAAGCCAGAGAGCTTTCCCTGCTTGCCAATGACCTCTGAGGCGTCGGCACCAATTACCATTTCGATTCCAGTCTGTGGAAAGCCACTGCTGGGAAAATCTATAATGATGGTTTCAGCATCTTCTCCCTATGATCCTTCATCCCAGGCTAGCAGCTGGATGCACGGCAAATCTGCTTCAGTTCAGTCCTCCAAATGGTCTGGAAGTCTCAGGAGTGTTGCTAATGAATTCAAGTGGCTGCCCAGCACAGGGGAAAATCTCCCCCCCCTCTCTCTTTCTCTCTCTCGTGTTAGTTGAACAGGAGGCAGAGTTTAGAGCAGGTTTACAGGGAGGCAATAAAATAAAATATAAATAAAATTAGATTTTAGATTTCTGGAGCTGGGCCAGCTCTTGGAATTTGTCAGTCGTTGTCTTAACATGGTAACACTATGCTGAAACCTTCCTCTCTCCTGCTAGGTAAGGATGAGCCTCATTCAAAATACAGACCCTTAGCGTGGGCAAGGACATCCAAACGTATCTCCATCACAGCTACCAGGAAGAAACGATGCAAGGGCCTGTCTGTACCGCACAGTGCCTGGCACTGGGTAAAAGGCAAGCTTCTGTCTCTCTACAGCTCCCAGCTGGGCAGAAAGCAGACCAGCTCTATCAGCCGCTCCTCTGCCTATGGCAGGTAAATGCAAGAAGGAAATGTGTGCCTAGCAGTAAAGGGGGAGATTTAACGAGACCTGGAAGCTGGTCTCCGGAGGCCTTTTAGAGATATGGCTTGAGAGAATTTTGAAGGTAGAGCTAGGGAGATGTCAAAGCTGAGTCCTGCAGCCAACAAAGTTACATGTGTGACCTTGGACTACAATCTCTGTCTGTAAGACTACAATACACATCAAGAAAACCTCATGTGAAGGTGTAGTGAAAAGCAAGGCCATGCTCCCGCCTCAACCCTGTCTATCCTTGGAGTCCTCCAGCAGGCTGGTAGACTCGGAGAGGTCCTGCTCACTGCAGTGTCTGTCAGCAGCAGCTGCTCCTGGGGACCCAATGACACTTTTTGTGTATCTGCAGTGACAAGTGAGAACAATTGTTCTCCAAGGCCTTCCACTCTTAAGAACTATAATGCTTTGCTACCCGAGGGCTCTGCTGGTGCTGGTGCTGGTGCTGATGCTGCTGATGTGGAGTTCTTGGTACACACCACACTTCTTTACAAGCCACAAACGTGTTATAAGCTGCAAGATGAAGGGCTTGCCTCAGACTCAGAGGCTCTATGCCATCATTATTTATTTATTAATTCATTACTGACAAACCTTAAGTGTCTTTAGTGCTATGAGCCAGACTCTAAGCTACTACACAAAGATGGCATGGTTGTTGATAATTCCTAAGACATGTGCAGTCCCACTAGAAAGGCAGAGAAAGCCAAGGATCATGTCACAGTGCAATAACATCTATGACAATGACATGCATTTAATGGATTCTGACCACACCCTGCTGCAACAGCGTGTCAGAGAGATACACTACAGGAGGACAATTTTCTTTCTTCCCTTCCCTTCCCTTCCCTTCCCTTCCCTTCCCTTCCCTTCCCTTCCCTTCCCTTCCCTTCCCTTCCCTTCCCTTCCCTTCCCTCCCTCCCTCCTTCCTTCCTTCCTTCCTTCCTTTTTTCCTTCCATGATTAAACATAGGACTTTGTCCATGGTATACAAGTACTCTTCCACTGAAATATATTCACCTGTCCTTTTTCTGTCTTTAATTTTGAAACCAGGTCTGACTAAGTTGTCCAGGCTAGCCTCAAACTTTTTCTCTCGCTGACACAGGACTTAAACATTCAGATCCTCCTACTTGAGCCTCCTTGGCAAATGCAATTATAAGTTTGTGCCATCAGACCTGATAAATGGACATTTCTGAGCAGAAATTTCAAACAAAGTGAAAGGAAATATATGAATATGTATGAACATATATGAATATGCAGTTATAACAGACATCAGAACACGCGAATATGCTAGTGCTCTTTCTTCAAATGTCCTAAATACAATCCAGCCTGCTTAGCACCTAAATGCAAACCTCAGGTTATAACTATAGCAGTCTTGGGTTTACAGTTAAATATTAATGAAACTTGGTCACCTTGGTCAGTAAGATTTTACTATATCATGTTGTAGGAGCATGGGTTGTCATTTATCAAAGGCCTCCCCAGCACACAGATTTCCCAGATAGCTCCTTGAGAGAGAACATTCTAGCTATTCTCAAATAGTTTACTGAGCATAAAGTGAAAGTGCAGCCATCTGTGGTGGTGTGTACCCACAATGCACCTCTGATGCTGAGAAGTAGAATCTCACGTTGGAGACAAGCACAGCCCACTGACCAAGATCTTGTCTCAAAGCAACACAAGTGAGAAGGGGGTGTTAGCCAGTTTCCTGCTTCTGCAACAAATGTCCAAGCTACACTGACTTGCAAAGAGGAAAGGTCTCTTCTGGTCCATGGCGGTGGAAGCTTCAGCCTGTGATTGGCCATCTCCTTTGCTTCCGGCCCTGTGGAGATGGAACATGTCAGAGTGGCATTCATCGCTACAACATTTACCTCATGACTAGCAAAGCAGAGCAAAATCTCACAGTCCCTGGCCTTAACAACGGAACACTAGTCATATGACTGCATCCGCCGAAGGCTCCTCCAACCACCTCCATCACCAGGGGCCAGATGTTCACGGAACATTGCAGATGCAGCTATCGTGGTGGTTCTCAACCCTTATGTCATGACCCACCTTGGCAAACTGTTATCTCTAAAAATATTTACATTATGATTCACAACAATAGCAAATTACGGTTATGAAGTAGCAATGAAGATAATTTTATAGCATGAGGAACTGTATTAAAAGTTTGCAGCATCAGAAAGGCTGAGAAGCACTGAGCCTGCAGCAGGAGTCTGGTGAGGCTTGAACTCCCTCCTTATGTTTAGGGGAAGATAAGCTTTGAGTATAAAAACATTGGTTTTGGAGTCAGACTGTCTGACATCCAATCCTGACACCATAACATTCTAGGTATTGACCTAGAAATTACATAATGCCGATTATCCTCAATCTTGTTTCAAAAATAGAGACTGGTGTGCTGGGACGTGGCTTACGGTCGAGGGCTCAGTTGCCAGAGCATGCACAGAGCCCCACATTCAATAATCCCAGCACTGTGTAACCTGGGTTGGTATCCTGGAACTATCATGTCAGCATTGGAAAGGCAGGGCCAGAAAGATCAGGAGCTCAGCGTTGTCACCCACTGCATAGCAAGCTTGATGGCAGCCTGGGCTCTATAGTGGATTTCAGGCCAGCTAGAGGGACGTAGTGAGATGCTCTCTCCAAAGAGCAAAGACAAACAAACGGGACCACAAAGTATACCATAATAGTATCTTTATCCTGTGGGATAATCTTAAAAATGCATTTAGCACAGGCCCTGGCATGAAGTCAATGCTTATAAATTATTTTGATCTATCAGCTCCCTATTTATCTATCATCTATATTCAATCATATTTCTCTGTCCATGTTGAGCTATCATTTATCATATCATCTATCTATTTATAATCTATCTATCTATAATCTATCTATCTATCTATCTATCTATCTATCTATCTATCTATCTATCTATATCTACCATCTGTCTGTATTTCTGCTTATCTATCTATTATCTGTATGTCTTCTGTCTTTCTGTCTATCTATCTATCTATCTATCTATCTATCTATCTATCTATCTATCTGTCATCTGTCTACCTATCTATTATCTGCCTATCTACCCTACTTGTAAATCCCTCCCTGTATCCTATCCTTACCAGGGAGTTGGACCACCTACAGTTTTACCCTTGAATTGCACTTGTTTTCACTGAAGTCCACATGAAGCCTCAAGGGAAGGATAGAAACAAATTCCCTCAGGAGAAAGACCTGGATCCTTTCTTTCTTTTTTTTTTTTTTTTTTTTTTTTTTTTTTTTTGATGGTCCTACTGTGGACAATAAGACCCTCTTGGAAGAAAAGCATTGTGGATGGATAGAACTGAATCTCAGATGTAGAATCATGTAGAGATAGATGCGTGATTCTCCCTGCCATCTCCCCAACCGTGTTCTAGTGCATATTCTTCCTGACGTTACCCAGGAGACACATGCTATCGACATTTCTACTTACGAGGTGTCAGAGAGAATAGTGAAGAGGCTAGCAGGGACTGGGCATGACAATCTTGTCATGCTCTGGCATTCACATGGAAGTAGGTTGCCATGATCTGTATCATGCCTGACTTTTCTTGTCTCTCAAAGTAGACTTGAAAATGGATTTACTTTTATTTCAACCAAATTACAAGCTTAGTGAGATGACCAGAAATAAAGCCATGGCCACATGAGTTCATGCTGTGCTGCCTTACAATGATCTCTGTTCTTTGGAAGAAGGAAAACAATGAAGTCAGCTAGAATAGGAATTGAGATGGAAAGTCAGGAAATATAACTTTGGGGCTGGAGAGATGGAAAGCCATTACTGAAGACCCTCAAAGTTTTGGTCTTCCACACCCATGCGTACGCACAAGAAGATATATATGCATACACACAGAAACATACGAACACACACATACATATAAACTAGTATTTTAAATATTAATTTATTACCTTGTAGAAACACTAAAGTTCTATATACCCAAACCCTATTCCAGGCTCTTTTTTTCTCTCTTCTTTCTTTCTCCTCTTGTGGTGGTTTGAATATGCTTGGCCCATGGGAAGTGGCACTCTTAGGAGGTGTGGCCCTGGAAGAAGTGTATCACTGTGGGGGTAGGTTTTGAGGCCCTATGCTTAAGCTTCCCTCAGGGCCGAAGAGACCCGACCCCCCCCCCCTCCAATGGCTACCTGGAGAAGACAGTCATCTCCTGGTTGGTTGCCTTGGGATCAAGATGCAAAATTCTTGGCTCCTCCAGTACCATATCTACCTGCACACTGCCATGCTTTTTGCCATGATGATAATAGACTGAACCTGGGCAGTGGTGGTGCACACCTTTAATTCCAGCACTTGGGAGGCAGAGACAGGCAGATTTCTGAGTCCGAGGCCAGCCTGGTCTACAGAGTGAATTCCAGGACAGCCAGGGCTACACAGAGAAACCCTGTCTTGAAAAAAAATGGACTGAACCTCTGAAACTATAAGCCAGACCCAATTAAATGTTTTCCTTTGTAAGAGTTGCCTTGGTCATGGTGTCTCTTCACGGTAAAGGAAACCCAACTAAGACACCTTCTTCATTCTTTTCTCTCTACTCCTTTTCCTTTCCCTTCCTATGCCAGAAATGAGCCTCAGGGCCTCATACATTCTAGCCAAACACTCTAGCACTGAGCTATATCCCCAGGAATACTAGAATTAAAAATTGTCATATTTATTGCACTCTCAAGTGTCAGGGGCATTGCTATTGCAGTCACCAGATAACCGCAGCTGCACTGAGCAACCCAAGCATGCAGCAAGCAAGAGTGGGGAAGCTGAAATGATGCTACCTCACCGAGCGCAGTCCATGCTGCCAGGTGAGCCTTTGTCCTGTGTGCTCAAAGCCTTCCCGAATCACACAGACATGTGCAGATCCGAGTAGGCACGGCCTAGGAACCTGTATTTTAACTCTGTCAGGTCGTTGTAGCACACACTCAAGTCTCTGAGCTAAAGCTCAGCATTCATAGATTGAAGCCCATTTGGACCGAGCCCACATAAGAAATCCATCTTATACAGAGACCCAGCACACACATAGGCCACCAGAAATGGTGCCTACATTTACTATAAGGAAACATTAGCGATTGCTTTGTTCTGTTCTAATTCATTTTTAATGCCTGTGATTTATGGAGTGGACCACAAATGTGACTTGAAAGACTGTGTGTATGAAGAGAAACCATTAAACAAGGCTTGACTCTCATACAGTGGGAAGCCAAGATTGAGGATACAGAAAGAGGGCAGCATCTCCATTTTAACTTAAAGGTATTAAACTCTCTAAAAAGCGATTCTCTTCAAACTATGGCTAAAACTGGGCCTCTGTTTTACAGGGGAAAAAAACCCCACATACATACACAGTTTCTTCTCCATTTTTGAAGACTTTTCTGGATCTTTCTCTTTAGAAGAATCCTCTTTTTTGGACTCTGGATAATAGTCATTCTGATCCATGTAGGAACAAGAGTCAGGAGTGGGCCACCTCCTTGCCTCACTGGGTCAGGGCAGGCGTATACACACAGCTGAAGGTTAATATGCTGCTTCTCCCAGCCTTAGAGTTCCTGAGAGAATGTTGAAGCAGGAGACCCACTGGCTGTTTTCTGCTTTCTCCGATATCACAGGCATGAGGTCACTGGAGAAACATCGTCCCAGATAATAAGGAAGGAAGGCTGCTTGGAGATAGTTCTCGAGGAGGCGGCTGTCATTCATCCATGGGGGTAGCAGAGGTCACTGAAAGCAAGGGCTGGAAGGAGGAGGTTATGAGTTGAATGGGAAACGTCTCCCACGGGCTCGTGTGTTGAGTACATTTTCCCCCAGCTGGTGGCCATATTTTAGGAGGCTGTAGATGCTTAGGAGGTGGGACCAAGCTGGTAGAAATGGGTTACTAGAAGTGGGCCTTTGGAGCTTGTGACCCAGGGTTGCTCTGGCTGTTCTCTCTTCCTAGTAAACAGCTCCATACCCTACAGGCTCATACCACCATCAGTGTCCCCACGCCATTCCTGTCATGATGGACTAAGGACCTTTGCAACCGTGAGCCAAATAAATCTCTCCTCCTTTAATTCGCTCTGTCAGTTATTCCTTTACAGGGATGAAATCTCCAATACCAAACCCAGTCTATAATAAAGCATTGTGTATCATCTGTGTGGTGGTCTTAATGCAATAATCCCCATAGACTCAGATGTTTGAAAATATGATCTCCAGTTAGTGGCACTGTTTGGGGGAGGGGCTTAGGAGGTGTGGCTTGAGGGAGGAAGTATATCACTGGGGGTAGACACTGAGATTTGAAAGTCACATGTAATTCCCAGTTGGTTCTCTCTGCTTGTGTCTGTGGTTCGTGATGTGAGCTCTCAGCTTTCTGCTCCAGTGGTCATAACCTCTCTGCTCTGCCATCATGGACTCTCACGCTCTGCAACTGTAAGCCCAAATAAGCTCTTTCTTCAATAAGTCTCCTTGGTTGTGGTGTTTTATTGTAACAATAGAAGAGTAACTAATGTAGTTGGATTTACTCAACACCTTACTTGAATGAGAGAAATAAACAAAGGATAATTGCACGAGTATTTCCCATCAATGTCTGGTTAATATCCATGTCCACGCGGCTTCTACTGCAGGTATGCCACTTTTGATCATTATGACGTTTTAGCAGTTGTAGCCATGGTAAGGGAGGGGCTGTCCCTACAAGGAGGAGATGCTTATTTTGAGCAATAATTAAGGAATGACTCAGATTCATCTCTGGTGTCAAGAAATAAAACTGAGAAAGGCTCCAAGATGTCTGAGGACAAGGAGCCATTTCTAGATCCCCAGATGGCCCTGTGCAGAGTCATACAATGGTATTTTGAGGGGAGGTCTAGGAAGAAAATGGCCCAGGAAGTGCTATCCAAGGTATGACCAGTCCACACATCCTTTCCTGAGGGAGGTACACAGATCATTGTGCTCACAGATAAGCACTAGAGGAACCAGGAATGTTAAACACACAGGTCTGGCTCTTCAAAGGGAGAGAGGTGTAATCTGTTTTCTTCCCAGAAGGTTGGGATCAGATGTGGTTAATTGCCTGGTGGCCTGTCACTGTCTGTGTGGCTGAGACCACACCAGCTCCTCCCCCAGACCTTTACCATGAGTTTGTGTTTTTCAGTCTATAGAACCCATCTTTATGGAAGGTATCACATGTACTTTACAAAGCTTTCAATGTAGTCATGTCTTAAGTTTCGTTGTGCACATGAGGTTGAGCTAATTATCACCAGAAATAATATTCACCAAACTGTGCTGTGCTTAAATATTCCTAAAATAAACTACTCAGTCAGATTCTCTTTGCACCAGTGCTGGCTACTGAAGTGGAGATTTCTGGTTTCTTTGGGGGGAACTCAGTTAAGTCATATGATGTCTTGCTGAAGTAGACACAGGTGAGAGGATGTTTGGCTGAGGTAGACACATGAAAGGACGTGTGGTGTTTAGAAAGAACAGAAATACAACCCCACAGACAGTGTGACAAGGCTCATTGGTTTGCCTTACTCTGCTTCTGCTCATCTTCGCTGAGGATGCTCTTGTGTTGGCTTGCAAGGCTTTGCTGATCTTCATTTGTTGTGACTTCTGCAGAGAGAGAAACTCACTAAAGAACTTACCATGATATTCTTGCTGCTTCCTCGGGATCCTGCTGAGTTGGTGGAGCCTCCCGGTTTCTTCTGATTCCAGCCACTGAAACTGATTTGTGTTTGGTGTTTACCAATATCCTGGACTGCTGCTATGATTCATATTCCATGTTTAGACTGGACTGCTGGCGTCCTGACAACAAAGACTGGGATCTCACCCCAAAGCACTACTTCTTCTTTGGGGGAATTACTTCTTCTTTTTCCTAGGCTAGTTCTCCCCAAAGAACTACTTCTAAACAGATCCACAACCCCCATTCCTAGTAACCTTTCTTTTCCCCTACTCTGGAAGGTGGGCTAGAAGGGAGGCTGAAGTGTTAAAAAAAACAAAAAACTCCAATTAAAGTATATTTTGAAAAACCTAAGTCCACAGACTACTGAGTCATGTTAAAACACACCACCTTCTTATCCCCCGCAGATCATCACCATGCTGGTCAGTGATGGGCTGGGAAGAGTCTAACACTGTCTAGAAACCTATGCATTGAAAGTGTAAATTTTTTTTGTCTGCCATATTAATTTTTTCCTTGCTGTGATGAAGATGGTACCTGGTCTCTGAATATGTTTGACAAACACACTACCACCCAGATAGAGTACTTTCCCTGTCTCTTTGTCTGTTGAATATAATACATTTTGTTTTGTTTTTGTTTATTTATATTAATTTTTCTGTGAATTCACTGTTATTTTTGTATTACTAAAAATACTTGCCTTTGGCTGACTTGGAATGTGGAGGGAAACAGCCAGGCTTTCACTCTACTCTGGACAGCACTGTTCTGGAGCAATGGCTGTCTCCACATCATGGACGAACAAATCAAGGCACAGAGAATACATGGACCCGAGACACACGAGTCAGTGGAGCGTTCTCATCGTCTGATGTGGTTTAACATCTAGACCCTGCTTCCTCCCTAGAGGAGATGCCAGGGGTCTGAGACCATGAGAGTTTACTGTTTAAAGTCTTAGTCTCACAAGCAAATGGTCTATAAAAATAGCAGGCAGCAAAGCAAACATTTCCTTGGACATGCATTAGCAGATCTTACAAAAGCAAGTTTCGACATGTCAAACTGCAAAGCATTCTTTCCTTACAAATAGTTGTGGTCTTCTGTTGGGAAGGAATGCCAGAAAAATGCACAAAATGCACCTCAATAATACAAATAATGATTGTATTCTGCACTTCAGGAGATAGACAGTTGGTGGCCATTGTAATTTTTCCTGAAGCCAATAGATACCGATGGACTATGTAAGCAGTCTATAGAATACTGTAGATCTCTGTGAGCAATTACTGTTAAAACTTAGAGCATCCTGAAGACAAGGGTTGAATGGCCCCATTGGAAGTCAATGATGAAGGGAGCGCAACAGGACAGTGATGACCTGAAGCATCATTTTAGCATCATTTTGGTGGACACTAGCGGTTCTACAGCCACCGATGATGCCCTCTACTCAAGACACGCACAGTTGAGTCTTTAAATGGATGAGTGACCCTTCAGGTCTGCTTGAAACTATTCCAGCTACTAGCAACTGCTTGCCATCTCCTGTGCACAGCGTGCTCTTGCTCACCTCTGTGTCTCCGCCCCCCTCCCCCACATTCTTTTAGGGAAAAAATTTGATTCACTCCACTTAAAAGACAAGTCCTTTTTTGTCTTAAACTTTAGTGTAAATCCCAGTTGCTCCAGAAAGACTTTTCTAATGAACCCCATGTAGCTCTGTGCAGTCTCCTCATGACTTAGTCTGTACACGTCCACTGTGCATTCCTATGTAGTTATTTTGCTTATCAATGTTTTCAGCTCTTCAATATTTGTGTGCATGTGTAGTGTGGGGTATGTATATTGTCCATCTGTGTATATGCAGTGTGTACTGTGTGTATGCTAGTATATATAGTATGTAATATATATGTGCATGCAGCATACCTGTGGGATGTAAATGCACATATGTGCAGATATATGTATACGATGTATGTGCACGTGTATATGATGTATGTGTGTATACAGACATGTGTCTTAGTCAAGTGATACAGCACAGCTTGTGTGTGTGTGTGTGTGTGTGTGTGTGTGTGTGTGTATGCGTGTGCATGCAATTGTGTGTATGTATGGAGGTCAGGTCATGGTGAAGTGGCAAAGCACAGCTTCTCAGAGTTGAGTCTCCCCATCCTTCGAGCTCAATGTGAAGGGAATTGAGTGGAGACAATTCCCCTTGGTGACATCAGTGTGTGGCAAACATGTACGTAAGGGTGACTTTGGGCAACTCCCGTTGGACAGCTGAGGACTCAACTGGATGGTAACCATGAGCAGCAAAGCTTTTATCTTTTAATACTTTTTTTTTTTAACTTTACATGTAGAGGTGTTTTGCCTGCATAGATGTCAGTGCACGACTTGCATGCCTGGTGCCAGGAGAAACCTAAAGAGGGTGTTTGATCTCTAGAACTGGGATGATAAGCAGGTGTGGGCCTTCATGTGAGTTCTGGGAATCCAAGCTGGATATTCTGGAAGAACAGCCAGTGATCCTAACTGTTGGGTCATCTCTGCAACCCCGGAACCTCTTAACTTCTGTGTGCGATTCTAGCACAACGCTTAGTAGGTGCTGGTTGTCTTCGTTGCCATGATGCAGCAGTGACTCGAGAGAAATGGTCCACAATTATCATTCTGAGTAGACAGGTGGTCATTAAAACCAATGCCAGCATTTAGGACTCACCCCGTCTCTCACTACCATCCTCCCTGTGCTTAGAGGCGGGTGCTGATGTGAGTGAAGTTTGCGTGGGCTGAGTCATCCCATACTCCTTTAGTCGTGGAACATGACATCATCATCATAGCAACAATAATAATTAATAATAATAGAGTGCAACAACGGTAATGAGCACTGCAGAGAGCGATTTATGGTACCTGGAACAGTATAGTCTACATTTTTTTTTGAGACGGGATTGCACTGTATAACCCTAGATGGCCTGGGACTCACTATGTAGGCCAGGGTAGCTTCAAACTCAGAGACCTGACTCTGCCTCCCAATTAAAGGCAGGTGCAACCAGGGCAAGCCTACTTTAGTCTTTTAATTTTTAGAATTGCATTTGTCTAATTAACTAATTAATTAGGGTGGTGGCAGTGTACGGAGTGTCTGTAGAAGTCAGAGGACAACTTGTGGGAGTCAATTGTCTCCTTCCACCATGTGGGTTCTCGGGCGTGGTGGGGAGCAGCCCTATCCACGGAGGCATCTCGCCTGCCCCGTGCTTAACTTTTCACTCAGCTTCAGAAATACTCTGAAATCAGGACAAAAAGGCACATCAAGTCAGGGGCAAAGCAAATCTCTTCCCGAGAATTACAGTCTCAGACCAGCTGAAGCAACCAACCTGTTAAACTAGATCTGAACACAAGGTGCTGTGTGACCAGAGGCCTCACGCCTGTGAAACCAGCTCAGTGCACAGTAAAGACCTGATCATTGCTCCTGTGGTAATTTCTTTCTTTCTTACCAGTGGCAACAGGAAGTAGAGAACTGGTTCCTAAATCTTCAGGGGCTCAGCCCACCCTGCCGGCCATTTTTTTCCCCCCGTGCACTGGCTTTCCCATTTTTTCAAACTACCACACACTTGAATTGCAAAGCAAGTCCAGGTGTGAGCTCAGACCCAGCCCAACGCCTTTGCTGTGACAGCTGGCCATTCTTTAGCGTGTGGTGACTGTATACACTTTAGTGCCATTTCTAGAATGACAATTGCTTAGGCAATTAGACCTCTTCCCATCATAAAGCCTAATGCCTTTAGCAGTGTGATGGAGCCACGGGCTGTATCCCAGATGTCAATCAGGAATGCTACCTCCACTTCCCCACATAAGTACCATCCTCTCTTACCCTCCTTTTGACATATACTCTCTAAGCTGTAAATTACATATTTCACTATTTTCTTTATAATTCTTGTTTGCTATTGGTTTTGATTCTTATCTGATTTCATCCACATAAAAATATCAAGCAAGCTACATCATGCAGTTTGGCTTAGATCCTGCCTCTAGGGCCAGACTTGGTTTGACTTCATTTATAGCAGAATAAGTTCAATCATTCTTGAGTCAGCCACCGTTATGTGGGTACCTGCATGTACACATGAGGCAAACGGAAAGAGGCCTCAGCAGTCTAGATTAATCTGTCATGCTCTCTGTGGAGTGTAGTGTAGTGTAGTGTTCTTGAGCTGGATGGCCATGAGCGCACCCAGGAGTGGCTATGGAACAGCGAGCTCATCATTTAAGGGGTCCTGCTTGAAAGGACATCACCTTTCAACATCTTATTTTAATTAATGGAGATGATGGTTCACTCTGTAGCCCAGGCTGACCTGGAATTCACAGGCATCCTCCTGCCTCACGTTGGTGTGAGGCACAGTGCTTGCACTGTGTTAAAGTCTTCTTTAAGGAAGTCACCCAGCTTGAGGAATACAAGAAAATATTACTTGTATCCTTCTGTTTCTGTTTGAACCCATATGGAATTACCTGATTTAAGCGTTCACGCTCCTCACCACAGATGTGTCTGACTGATGCTCTATTCCAAATAAACCATCAGAAGGTGACGTTTTTCTGCCACTTAGAAAATATAGCAGATTGTACAAGCCGAGAAGCACTTACAAACGGAAGGCTCCTAAGGGGACACCCTCACTGGACTAAATGAATATTTCCTTAGAGGGCCTGCTTAAAGACCCACGCCAGTTTTTGTTATGTCTGAAGATATTTATGAAAAGATTAATGACAGCATGTTAGAATCACACATTGTGTCTAGTTCCTCTTAGCATAGATCAGAGCACATAGTAGGTGTTCAATGGGAGGCAGTTGTCACCTGGTGTTACGCTTTTGAAAGGTTAAATAGAAAGAGTGGTTAAAACAGTGTGGAGGAGATGTTTTCCCCTTCCTGTGAACCTGGACTCTACTCTTGGCAGTCTTCTGAAATGCATGGTCTGATGTTCTAATGGAGAGAGAGAGAGAGAGAGAGAGAGAGAGAGAGAGAGAGAGAGAGAGAGAGCTTTATAGTTCAACGTTTCAGGCACATTTTAGAACTAGAAAGGAAGGGCAAATAGTGGAAGAAGTTAAGCTTAAGGGCTCTTGTAAGTAGTCACTGGATAGAAACATAGTATCTGAGAACATTACAACTTCAGATAACCGATCAAGTCTTCTACTCTTTTCTCTGGCCAAGGAACCAAGGATATCCCATATAACTGCTGGAGACTTCTCACCAGACAGATGTTCACTGTGCCTCTGTGATGATTATCATCACAAAAGCTTTACAGTAAAAAGTTGACTATCGTTTTATGATATAGTGCAACAGGTTGTATGTAATCAATCATAGGAGACTTAACTTCCACAGGGGAGACCTCTCCGAAACCACACCTGTATCTGAGGTGCTGCTGAAATGATCAAAAACAAAGTTTCCTCTTTAGCATATGGTTCTTGCTAAAGTACTAAAATCTTAATAGTTTATCTAGAAGAAACAGAAACATGGAGAGTAGCAGTCATTGGTGATAAAACAGTTCATAAGGAAGAAGCATGGGACATTACTGCTGTCAGTACAGTAAAGCTGAGGTAAGATTACAGAATGCAGGCCGAGTACAAGTCACCTGCTCGGCAAGCCATCTTTATTATGGTTTTAAAGTGCCCGGGCTACTGGTAGAACCAGTTAAAGCTGTTTATACAAAAGCTTATTGGAGAAAGGCCAGAATATTACGGGAGAGAGCAATTGCAAGTGCATTTAGATTGGGACAGAGATCCATAATACAATCCATATAATTTAGACCTGTCGCCTGGGACTAGTCTGTAGTTAAAAGAGGAGATGACCAAGGGATATCAGGCAATGGCCTTATGGGACCTCAGGATTTGAACTGTCTGGATGCAGGAAGAGCCAATCCAAATGTCATCTTGTAAGTGGGTGAGAACTTTTGTCTGTCCTCCATGGGCTCTTTCAGAGGTGCTTAGACGAACACCCAGCCTTAGCAGGCCTGAGATTTGTAAATGAATGAATGAAAAACAACGTGACACGTGGTGCCAATGTTCATACGTGGGAAAGTAAGGAAGCCACCGAAATGTGAGTGGGAAAACATTTAAAGTCGGAGGGAAAAACTGAATTAAGTTTATGGAAGGAAATTACAGAGTTAGTGTGTGTGTTTGTGAGTGTGTGTGAGTGTGTGTGTGTGTGTGTGTGTGTGTGTGTGTGTGTATGTGTGTGTATTTATTGGGATTTAAACTCAGGTGCTCATGTCATCGAAGGAAGTGCTCCTATCCACTTAGCCACCTCTGCAACCCCCAAAGCTAATATTTTATAGTAACAAAATTAGCATAAAACACAAGGGAATAGTTCACTTAGTATGTTGTCTGTCAAGTCAAGTAGTGAAGTAGCAAGGCTATTAAACAGGAGATTATGTTCCATTATGTTCCATTTGTAGTCACAGATGCCAAGGGGAAGATAACCAGCTCCTAACCAATGTCTTATGTTAGGGTGGCTGCCACGAAACATTCAAAGGATCGTCCCCCTTTCCTTGTGACACTACTACAAGGTCACGGTTTGGAAGCTGTCATGAGGCAGGTGCCTCTAGATCTGCGCATGTATGAATCTATACGCAATGGTTGTCCCTTTATTTGAAGGTCATGCTACCCATGTTGAATTTCCACCTGCGTTTTCCAGCACTGCTAATGCCACATCCATCGGCCACGGCCAGCTTTTCTCTGTCCCAGGTTCTCACTGCTGTGTGGTGCTGTGATGCTCAGACTGTTGACTGAATTTTAAGAAGAGGCCACACAACCTGGTTGTATTAAGTTTGCCTTCAGTCCTGAGTGCAAAATCCTGGGCCTTGTGAATCTAGACAAGCGCTAACCACTGAGCCATTCGGGTTTTGAAGACTGCTCTCTGGGGTTGATTTCCCAGCTCCATGGCTTCTAACATACCCTTATTGTATAGTTCCATTTTAACTTCTATAACCTATGTGGAAGGACTATTTCCTGACCAGCTGCTTGATGTCAGTATAGCTTGGTTTATGTAGGAACTTGCTTGAAGGAGTGTTCTGTTAAAAGGACTAGTGACTACCAATTTCTCAGTACAGATAAAAGGATTGCAGGAAGACCACAGACAGTAAAACGTCCAGCGTTGTGTTAAAGCTACCTGTCTATGGGAGACAGGACAGAGCCAGTTTCCTACCCAGTCAATAGCATTTATTGGGGACATTTGGGAACATATTCTGTACAGTGTGTGAAGTCTGATCTACTCCTATCCCCTGAGTATAATTTTTAATACTTGTTTTATAACATTCTCAATTCCTTTGTGATGCTTCTTCAAAATTCAAGAGACCCTGGAAATGGAAGAGGGAATCTCCAAACATGGAGCATTTAGAAACTGGGCATATGCCAATTTCTGAGCACCATAGTAGGCTTTGGGTGAGGGGAGGATTTCAAAGGTGGTATTGCTTAGCTCACAGCTGGGTAGGGATCAGTGGGAGACACAGCACAAGGGAACATCAGGAGGGAAGGACTGTCCAATTGGCAAAGCTAACCTAGGCACAGGCACGGTGATCGGTCAGCTGTGGGCATAGGGAGGAGCAGGTACCAGGGAAGGTTCCCAAGGAACTTGAAAGGTCAGCCAGAGACTGTCGGGTAGAACGATGGGGAGGACATTCCAGAAGGGGGAACAGATGCCAGGCATGGAGGGGTGAGCAGCACAGGGTGACCGGGGAATTCCAGACAGCCCAGCTTTGCTGATCAGAGAGTTTCTGGGGGGATGGAAGGCAAAGTCCGTCCGTCACTGAGCTATGGATGTGCCACTGGTTTTGAATATGGATGGTAGCAAACTTGTGAGCATAGTGGGTAGCGCCAATGACTGTGATGGCAAGAGCTGACTCTGGGGCTGGCTTTGGTGGCGGTGAGGTATATACACTGCTAGAGGCAGTCCCTTAGTTTTTCAATTTTCTTTTAATTGTATACCTATGGATGTTTTACCTGTTTGTATGTATGCCATGTGTGTGCCTGGTGGCCAAAGAGGCCAGAAGAGCATGTTGGATCCCTACAGAAGGCAGGGAGCCATCGTGTGGGTGCTATGAATGGAACCCAGGTACTCTAAAGAGTAGCAGTGCTCTTGACTGCTGAGTTTTTAAAATTAAATTAAATTTAATATCGCGGATATACCGGCATGTGTGTGCACATATGTGTGTGTGTGTAGGGCAGAGGTTAGCATGAAGTATCTTTTACAATTGCCTCTTCACCTTATTTTTTGAGATAGGGTCTGACGGGACCTGGAACTGATCAATGGATTAGGCTGGCTGGCTGGACTGGAGATCCTGCCGTAGTCACTTTGCCAGCACTGGACCAGAGAGAGCACTCCCAGCACTGGAGGTGGGGGAGCACTCAGCTCTTCCTTTCTTACATGGAAAAGATTTTGCTGTCTGAGCCCTCTTCCCAATCTCAGCCTTAGAAGTTTTAAATGTTAACTTGTGTGTGTGTATATAAATGTATGAAGGCCAGAGGTCATCCTCGGGTGTCACTGCTCTGGAGCCAACCACTTTGTTCCCCCACACCTTTTTAAAAAAGCAGATCTCTCACTAGGACCTGGGGCTGGCTGACTAGGCTCGGCTGCTGGCCAGCAAGCCCAGTGACTAGGATTATAAGTGTGCACCACCATACCCCACCCTCTGTGTTGGTGCTGGAACTTGAACTCTGGCCCTTGTGTTAATAAAGCAAGCACTTTACCAGCAGAACTACCTCTCAAGGCCAGCCATACAGCTTTTAAAGTGCAATATCTCTTTTCTTTTGAAACTCTCATCCATTCCACACTGAGGGATGAGCGTCAACACATGGGACAGCATGCCTCGCTAGCCATTGGGGTGCAATCAGGACCCAGCTTATTTATGAAAAGAAATAACGTTTCTTTCTCAGTGGGCATTGAGCCTGCTTTCTTAGCTGGGTTCCCTCTTTGTCACCATATAGAACTATCTGTCCTGTCGTCATCTTGAGTGGTTAGATGGAAAGGCATAAGTCTCCCATAGAATGGGAAACAAAAATGTGTCCTCGATAAATAACGATTTTCCAGTCATGCATGTTGGATATTAGATCTATTTTAAATTTTAATTAACTTATTTATTATTGTGAATGTGGTTGGTGCGGGGGAGGGGGCACATGTATGTGGAGGTCAGAGGTAATGCCTCAGAGCCAGCTCTCTCCACCTTGACATGGGTTCTGGGGGTAGAATTTAGGTTGTCCACCTTGTACCACAATAGCCCTTATCCACCGAGACATTCTGCAGGTCTTGACATCAGGCATTGCTAGTACCTCCTATTTAGTACATTTGTAGTTTTATGAACTTACAATTAAAGCTGCTGTCTCTGTCACACCTGACCAATTCTTTGTTCACAGAAGACTATGATCTGTTCATGCTTCTTTGTATGTTTTCAGCATGTTTCTTGCTGAATTCTTCTAAAGGATGATGCTGTTTACGGCTGGAAATTATTAGGTGAAGAACAGTTTCTTTGAACAGTGCCTGTTGGGCACATGTTATTCAATACGTGTGTGCTGGGTGCCACTCTCCCACAGAATAAATAATTGATAGCTTCTAATCAAGGTCTTTGACTCTTCAGCATTTGAATCTCTTTATTCTCAGTTTGAACTCACAGAGAAGGGCTATGCACCAGACATGTAATGTAAGCCATTTATACAAGCATGCATTCTTCAGTGTCTACATCTGAAAATACAAAATAACGCTGAAAATAATTTTAATAATATATTCTAGTTAATTTAATATATAAAATGTTTACATTTTAATATGCAATGCATGTCAGTTGAAGAGGCACCTTACATCTTTTCTTTTCCTACTCTTTAAAACATATACATTTGCTACTTAGAGTTAAGCCTAAATCAGGCGCTATTTAGTGTGTGTATCTCTCTCTCTCACACACACACACACACACACACACACACACGGGGTGGGGCATGTGTATACTACATGTGTGTAGTGTATGCACCTTACTTCTTTGAGACAGTGTCTCTCAGTGAAGCTGAGCCAAGCCAACTAAACATCCTTTGCCTCCACCCCCACAGTAGGTGGGTACAGTCAGAGTGGCCATATCTGGCTTTTACACGACGCTGGGGATTCAAATTCAGGGCTTTGTGCTTATGTGGCAAGCACTCTTACCTGCTGAGCCACCTCTCCCGTCCTTAGGTGATACATCTTCATGAGACATACTTGATTTTTGTTTAGGTTTCAGAACATCTGGAGTTTAAAAAAAAAGTAGATTCCAACAGTCATGTTCTCTCTAAATAACTTTTAAAATGCCCAAACATGGAATCAAACTTGTTTCTGAATTTAAATTATGATGAAATCAATAAAAATTCAAATGACTTCTCAAGCGGGGAGGAGCCAAGAGTAGCTAGTGCTGCCAGTAGTGGCCAGTGTAGTTACAAAATTTCTTCCATGGGGCCATGGTTAACAGCACTCTTTAGCCGCCATCCATTTGGGTTTAGCACATTGTTGATCTCCATTTTTCTTGTTTTGGCAGAACCTCAATTTTCTTCTCAAACTTTTAAATCACTCTACCCCAGAAGCTTCTAAACTACACGTCACATTTTTTTAAATAGCCCCAAAGAGAATTGCTAGAAGCCTTAGAACATTCCCTCTGCCATTTTCACAAAGTCACAGTTATAAAAACCCATGTAGGAAAACGTTGCTTGTGGCATTTTCATTATTAAGGACTAGGGTTAAACAGTTTGACAACATCCCAACATCCCCTTATGCCGTTTTGCAGCAGAAGAGCACACAACTTTTTTTTTAATGGAGGTTTTGTTGTTTGTTTGTTTGTTTGTTTACCTATGAAAAGTGCATTTTTCACTATATACCAAACCTAGGACTGTGGGTGTTGCCATGAATTAAATGCTAGTTTTTAAAGGTAGAGTTATTTCTTGTCTATCTTACTCAATAGAATTATAATTCTGGGTTATTACAAATCATTCCCGAAGCCAGGCAGTGGTGGCACACACCTTTAATCCCAGCACTTGGGAGGCAGAGGCAGGCTGATTTCTGAGTTCGAGGCCAGCCTGGTCTACCCAGTGAGTTCCAGGACAGCCAGGGAAACCCTGTCTGGAAACAAACAAAAACAAAAAGAGAACAAGAAAAACAAAAATAACCATTCCCTTTGATGTAGCCCCTTTGCTAGGAAAGTTCCTTAGCAACAATATAACAATATAAAACTGGGTTCTTTAAATAATAACCACTCAATTCCAATTTCACTACTTGAGCAAAATGTAGCTAAGAGTTGTCTGTGTGGAAGCCACTGGGCTCAGATCCTAGGCTTCCCTTTGAGCTCTGTCTCTAATTAGCTCCATCTCTCACAGGGGTGAGCTCACGGTCTTGTGACTGGTACACCATTGAACACCCCCAGCCATTCCAGTTATCTTCTTCTGTGTCTCATTAGCCTGAGGTAGCTATGATCGTGAATAAGTCAAGTCAGAGGAATTTTGTGAAATGGAAATACCCATCAGGGTTACCAGAGGAATGAGGACAGGGGATAGCATGTGAATAGCCTTTGAAGAATGACATCTAAGCTACTGGTGGAAGCCTTGTTGCATGGGGGGAGCACCTTGCTTGCTTATTGCTAGGCTAATGCAGACATAGTTGGAACACAAGGGACTTCTGTGTTAGCAGGGGTGCTGAGTGCACAACCTCCAGCTGATGAGAAAAGTACAAACTCATGCTTCAGTATATCTCGGTGAACCCCGATTTCTGAAGGACTCTAAAAGTGTGCCATTCCCAGAGGCACACCATAATGCAGGCTGTGGCCTTGTCATTAGTTCCAAAGCCTAAGTGCTAGTTGAACAGTAGAGATGGCCACCAAAGTGGTCTTGGGATTTTCATTTGCTCTGTGGAATTGAGAAGTACTTACAACATAAGATGCTTGAGAAATAAATATGCAGCTCGTGTTCTAGAAGCGACTACATACGGTGTGTGTGTGTGTGTGTGTGTGTGTGTGTGTGTGTGTGTGTGTATTCCCTCAAGATATGGGTTTGCTATTTTTAGGTTCTTCTGGCCCATGTTTTAAGGGTCAAGTGTTAAGTTTTCAGAAACAACTTTTAATGAGTCAGGATAAAAACCATCTGGCACAGGAATTCTTCCTCAAATGGATGCATTTGGGAAAGAGGAGTTTCCCATCATCCCAAGATTCCCATTTGAGGTTGAAGAAAGAAAAGGAATAGGGAGATGGTAAAGTTTTATCCTAGAGGCCAAGTGTGCAAAATATCAGAGTAAGAATGACAACATTGCATGGGGACAAATATGCCCAGGACCTGGAGTGGCAGGTGGAGGGAAAGGCAAAGCAGCCTTTTGGAAGGAAGAGTTCCAGACAGACCACAGAGACAGCCTTCTTACTCTCTCTGAATAAGTAGCCTAAGTGACACTTCCTTGTATCCCAGGAAGTGACGATCAGCCACTGTAGACATCAAGTCTCACCCACTCCAGGGATGCTGTGGGGTGCGGGGAGCCCTCTTCCACATGCTTTCTGGGCCAGCTCCTTTCATGAGGCTTTTGTGCCTTTTGTCCACGCCTGCCCCTGAACAACACCTCAGGGCAGAAGGATGCTGAAGGAAGGCTCGAAGAAAACCAGGAATTAAACCAGAGGAGAATTTAAGGATGGGCCAAGTGGAGAGTAGGATGGATGGTACCCAATGCTCCCTCCAGTGAAACAAATAAAAAAATACATAAAAAAGGAGGAAGGAGGGGGATCGTTCTCTATTCGCACGAACCCCATGTGTCCCCAGTGCCGGTTTAAAAGCCACACAAGAATCAACATCAAATCGCAGGACGCCCGCCGGAGGTTCTGAGGGGACAGGCTGATCCGCGGGTGGGGCGAGTCACTAATGAAATCCGGCCCGGCGGGCGGAGGCGGCCCCGCATCCCTAATGAGGGAATGAATGGAGAGGCCCCTCGGCTGGCGCCCGCCCACCCGGCGGCGGCCGCCAAGAGCCTCGGGGCGCTGCGTGCCGTGCCGCGCCCGCCGCTCCGCGCGCACCGGCTCCGGCCGCCGAGGGCTCCGGCTGATCGCGGCGGGGACGGCGCGGAGCGGCGCGCGGGCTCGGGGCCGCGGGGCCCGGCGCGGATGCGGCAGCGGCGGCGGCGACGGCGGCGGCGGCGGCGGCGCTCACCTGAGGCGGCGTGCGGGAGGCGCTGTCAGGGCCGCGCTCGCCGGGCGCCGCGCTGAGGCAGCTCCGGGGCGCCCGCTCTCCACTCAGCCCGCCGCGGCCCTCCGCGCCCGACCGGCGTCCCCGCGGCTCGGTCCCCGCGTCCTCGCCCGCCTTCCCGCCCCGCGGCCTGCGGGAGCCGCGCGCTCCCCGGCGCGGCCTGCTCGCGCGCGCCCGCCCTCGCCGAAGCCCTCCGCGGCCCGCGACCCGCCGGACCCCCCGCTCGACCCCGCTGCCCGCGCAAGATGTCGGCGCGGACGCCATTGCCCACGGTGAACGAGCGGGACACGGAGAACGTGAGTCTCCCGAGCCTCCGGCGCGGCTACCTGGGCGAGCCCGGCCTGACCCCCTTCCCCGTCCTTCCCGTCCCTACGCGGGGAGCCCCGGGGCGGCCCTCTGCTCGGAGGGGGTCCTGCCTGAGGGGATGCGGAGGGTGATGGAGGGCAGAGGGTGGGCGTCCAGAGTGGCTTCGTGAGCACCCCAACATTCTGGTCGCGCCCCCAGCCCCCCACTCGAGTGAATGGATGCTTGCTTGGCTGCAGCCCACGAGCCAGCCGAACCTCTTACACCTCGGCTGTCCTGGGATCTTTCAGCCCTTTGCTTTTCTGGATTTTTTTGAGTCCTTTGCAAACATACACCCCACCCCACCCCCGCATTGCCCCATGACTTTGCTTTTTGTAACATCAGGTCCACATTGGGGGGTGGGGGGGGGCACGGGCACCTTAGGGATAAAGAGGGCAGTGAAGTAGAGGGGTGTGTGTGTGTGTGTGACTTTATGTCACTGCAATACTCTCAGTGAAGAGTGGAAGATTTCACTTACAGCTTCTGTAGCCCCAAGGTGAGAAAGAAAAGATTTAAGAACCCCAAGAAGCCAGCTGTCTTCTTCTCTTCCTCAATCCAGTGTTCGTGACTCAGGGACAGGTTTTAAGTACTTCTCCTCAGAGTGTCACAAGGCACATTTCTTTGAAGGCAGGATTTTTCTGTGTCTGATCAAATTGCCCTCAGGAGCTTCTTTGTTTAGTTTGGTTTGGTTTAATTTTTTTTTTTTTTTTTTTTTGTTTTTAAATCAAGATTGAGATGTTCACTCGCCGTATTTGAAGTCTAACAAAACCAAGAGAAAGGCCAATTGTAATTTCATCTTCTGAGACGGACGATTGTGTTTATATGTGTGTGCAGGTTCCTTTGCAGGAAAGGTGGCTTTCTGTCACTGTTGTTTTTAAAATTCTCCGCGACCTGCCAAGGGGCCCGGAGGCTCCAGAGGGTCTGGCCTGATTGCTGACAAGTTTTAAGGAACTAGGGGGTTCTAGGCTTTGCGTGGCCGACCAGAGAGCTCTCTGGGTGTCTACGCCCCTCATCGGTCCTCCAGTGCTTAATGTACCAGTGACTTCATAGGGATTGTAAAGTAAAAATACTCAAGTGCTTTGGTGTTCTGAGACAAAAGATAGGGGAGGAGAGACAGGCAGGCTCGCTTTTCGAAGGGGCAAATGAGGCACAAACATGGGTGTTTTATCTAGAGAGTAGGGTTTGCATGTACTATATTTATTTGAAGGGATAAGAACACAATTCTACAGAGACCATTGTTAGAAGAACTAGGAAATTGTATGGGAATGCTTTGTCCTCTCCTGTGTCCTACACTTGAAATGATGAAGACACCAGGGCTGTCACCACCGTCGTACCTTGTTGCTCAGTTTGCACCGTGACTGTTGTCTTAGAGATGACACGGCTGCATAATTTTCACTGAAAGGCTAAAGGAGGTTGGAGGAAAGGGTAAAGAATTTGGTGGCGGTAGGTTTTCAAAGGTAAAGATTTATTATTAAGAACATCCTGTCATTTAAGAGTGACCGTGAGGAGTCAAGCGGAAGATGACCTTTGTTTTAGGGTCAGAATTCTGTGTGTTAACCTAATGTGGAGAGGCCCCGTGGCTTGGTTGTGTCCTGGGGTTTGACGGCTCGGCCTCTTGTTTAGGCGTGTGTGGATAGGGCTCTTTATACAGACATGGGATGGCTTTATAGGAATAGGCAGCAAGGAATTGTACCCCACGCAGCTTCCCATGCAAGAGCAGAAGCACAGCCAAGGGCACTTTAGAGCCTAGCAGTCAGAGGTTGTACATCTCGTTGAACCTTCCGAGGACGGTTGTGCTGTGTAAACTCACGTGCTTTGTGTCTGAGCATGTTCTTTCAGAGCCTCTGCGTGGTCTTGTTTCTACTCTGGTACAACATAACTGTCCCTGCATTTAGCTTACTTTATCTACTATGTCCTGATTATCTCCTCGTTGCCGTGGAAAGCATCCCCTCTGCTGTGGCTGTTAATTAATCGATGAATATGCACTTAACTCTGATTTTGACCTGGAAGGGAACGCAGAAAGGCTTTAGACAAGGCCTCTCCCTACTCAGAGCTGACAGGAGATGTCAATGCAGTCCCAGGTAGTGTACAGTAGAAGACTGAGGATAGCTAGGGCTAAACTGGCTTTGTAAGTGTTCCAGGTGTTTATTGAAGAGGCCACCGCTGGAGGCTGTTAAATGACCACTGGAGTCTTAAATAGCATTATCCATGGTGCCTACCTGCCATCAGTGAAACAGAGTTACCAGTTGGTTTGTCAGTGCATGAATTAATGCCAGCACGGTAGCCAAAATGTGCATTTATTTGTAATCACACAGGACATTTTTAAAGTATAGCCATACTTACTAAGAATATCCATACAAAAATATTGACATATTTTAAAAATATCTATGAAAAAATGTTTACTTCGTGTGACTTTTAGATCTTTTTCTTGTAAAGATAGTAGCCAAAACACTATTACTCTTAGAAATTAAAATAAATAAATACAGTGATTACTAAACAGTATTATATTGATATTTGCAGGTAATATAAACATTTCTTAATCATAAAGTAAACATTGTATATCTATACGCATATACACACACATATATATATATATACGTATATATATATATATATATATATATATATATACGTATATATATATACACACACACACACATATACGTATATGTATGAGTGTATACACACACACACACACCATACAATTCCAGGAGTGTGTGACCCTGCTGTCTCACCTATGACTGTGTAGAGTAGAGACAGAGTTGTTCTTTGGGAACATTCAGTGTGGTCTTCCAGGAGTGCTCATAGATAAAGGTTTGTGTGTGCCTGGTTGACAGGCCTCAACTGAGTAAATATGACAGGAAACAGTGATTAACTCTTAAGGCAGTAAACACTGCGTAGTGAAGAAGAGACATGTTACAAAAGAATAGAATCCCTGTAAAATGCGTTTCACTTTATGTTGTAACGAGTAAGTCTAGGAAAATAAAAATGTTTGAAAGACTTGTTTTTCTTCTCTTCTTTTTTTTTTTTTTATTTTATTATCAGGCCATTCTTGGATAGTGCCAGTATCGATATAGGAGTTATACTAAAATATATTACTAAATATGTCTCTTTCTTCAATGAAACAATTTTGTAGGTGTTTTGGAAAACCTTTGCTGACACTCCTGCTGGTGGGTCAGCAATGCCCCGGCTGATTTTCTGTATTGAAAAACAAGGCTGTATTCCTTATTAGAGATCAGCATGAGGGATTTTAATGTGTTTATTTCTTGGGATGTCTTAAAATTATAAATTTGGCTAAGTTCAAAAGCCTTTAATAAACTTCTTATTTCATGTGGCAACTGTACCAAGCTGTTCTAGTAACTTAGGACGGCCGTCTTTAGGTGTAGATGGAAAAGCAAGTGGGTTGCATGCTTTTACACTCCCCTTGGCTCTGCTCCCTGCGTGAGTTCTTGTACCTGTTGTGTGGCGGTGCACTCATTGCCTGGTCTGTCTCCCGTGCTGTCAATGCGGTAACATTCCCTCCTGAGTCAGTACAATTATCACCAGAGCACATGTGTGATATATGCAAAGGTAGCCATTACATATACCACCCAAGGCTGAAGGCTTCAGACCTGCTCAAGGTCACACAGGTTTCTGAACTCTTAAACTGTTGCTCTTGCTCTTAGGAGGTGGTTTATTTGGTTTGGGCTTAGAGCTGTAAGATGAACACATGTGTACCTTACGGAGGAAGAACGGGCTATGCTTTTATTCACTCCTTCAGTCTCCTGGAGTCCCTGCCCTTTCCCCCTTATCAAACACTTACCAATCCTTTGTGGCTTGGCTTGCTGGCATTTGACAAGACCTCTGAGGTGGCTGCTTTTGTAGCTGAGCCCTGGTCAGAGTCAAATCTCCAGAGTGGGTGCCCAGACAGTCCACTGGGGAAGGAAATACCACTAACATTGTCATTTCTCTTGGTGTTATTATTCAGTCTTCTTGATTTGTTTTGTTTGCGTTTACTTGAGTGTGTGTGGGGGAGTGCCTTGCGCATGCATGTGGAGGTCAGAGGACAACTTTCAGGAATTAGTTCTCTCTCTCCTGCTGTGAGTCCCACGGACTAGATTGTCAGTATTGGTGGTAACTGCTGTTACCTGCCCTTTAGCCATCCCATTAGCCTTCTTGTTTCTTCTTTGTTTTCTGAAAGCCTCCGTGTGCAGAATTAGCTATTTTACAAATACTTTCCCAAACAATAATCCTCATTCTGTCTATCTGAGGCTTCCCTTTGGAGCTTTTTTTTCTTTTTCCTGATGAACATCCTTGGAAGTTCTTTTGGTGAGGCTGGGCATGGTGTCAAATGCTTGTAATCTCAGCACTCGGGATGCTGAGGCAGGAGAATCCCAAGTTTGAGCCTACCTTGAACTGTAGGTTAAGACCCTGTCTCAAAAGGAGAAAAAAGTTCTTTTAGTGAGTGATAGCCACTTGTAGTTTTGTTTTGTCAAGACAGAGTTTTGCTATGTAGCCCCGGCTGTCCTGAAACTCCTTACATAGGCCTGGCTGGCCTTGATATAAATTAAAAATATAAATATTAATATAATATCTTATATTCTATTTTATATTAATATAATATATAATATAAATTAATATAATATACATATAAATATTGATATAAAATAATATGTTTTAATAATAAAAGAAAAGAAAAGAGAAAAGCTAGCTTTTCAGTTATCAGATGATTTCGACCAGAAACAGTGTGATCAGTAGACAATGGGGTGCTGTTTTCTGACCCCTTAAAAAATTAAACCAACAATCTATCTACCTACCTATCTACCTACCTACCTTTCTCTGTCTCTGTCTCTCTCTTTCTGTCTCTCTGTCTCTCTCTTTCTTTGTGTGTGTGTCCAAATATATAACTACAACTTTCTCAGTCCATTTTGTGTTGCTTGCATCTATATGATTTCAGGGCTGGCCTTTTGGTATTGAATAGCAATTGGGGGCTCTGCTCTGGGGAATATGTTTCTCTCTCTCTCTCTCTCTCTCTCTCTCTCTCTCTCTCTCTCTCAGCATTCCTTAGTTGTCTGTAGTCCTTTGTTTAGGGTTGGACCTTCCATATTAGCATTTCTATTGGTGTCTGTCACTTTAAGGTCGCCTTTTTTTTTTTTTGGTGTTGGAGTTTTACTGTAGTATGTTTAGGTGTTTGTTCTTTGTATTTATGAATTCATGTTTTTATAACTTCTGGGTGCCTCTCAACTATTATATTTCTCATCACTGTCTTCCTTCTGGTCCCCTTGTATCTTCCTTGTTTATACTCGATTGGCTTACGTAGACCTTGGCTCTCCGAGATCTTTCACATCTTCATATTTCTTACTAGTTCATTGTTTTTCTAAGCGATGAGCTGTTTAATTGTTACACGCTGCCTCCTGTAGATTCCCGACTTTCATCAGTTTAGAAATGTGTCCACTGTGGTTTCTTCAAATCTTGGCCCTTTTCTCTCCAGCCTCCCTGATACTTGGTTAGCTATGCTAAGCCTTGACTCTGCCCTCCATATGTCTTAACCCCGATTCATTGTTTCTTTGCTACCTCATTGCTTCTTTGTAGTACAGTCTGTAGTACAATCTGCAATGCAGTTACTCTGCAATGTTTAGCTATGTCTGTTTTCAGTTGCATTTAAATGTCTCCCATCCCATCTGTTGACTTATTCTTTTAAATTGTGTTTAAAAACACTTTTCATTGGAGAGATCTGCTTTTGTGGTATGTGGTATCTTTAGGTATGTAGTATAGTATTGTTACCTGTAAACAGTGTGTTAGAGCAAATACCTAGTAATTTTATGTTGCACAACTGAAATTTTGTACTTCTTGGCTGGTGACTGCCTTCTCTGTCTTTCCTCCAGTCCCTGGAAAACACCAATGTTGCTTTGATGATTTTAACTGCTTTACTCATACAAATGGAGTCATGTAGTATTTATCATTTTGAAATTGTGTTTCTTTTTGCATAGTGTCCATAAGGCTCATTTGTGTTTCAATATGACAAAATATATTTCTTTTTATGAGTTAATAATATTTGGTTGTGAGTATGTAGTATATTTTATTTATCCATTTGTCTGTTGATGCATATTTAGCATGTTTTTACTACTAGAGTAAAGGTTTCAAGAAACACTGGAATGAAAATATCTCTTGGAGATCCTAACTTCAATTTTCTTATGAATACCAAGAAGTGGAGTTGATTGGTTACATGTTGTTATAATCTTAACTTGCAAAGGAACGTCCATATTGTTTTTCATAGACACTCCAACGTTTTACATCTTCCACAACAGTGCACAGGTTCTGGTTTTCCTATTTCAACTCAAAATTCTGGCAACTCTTGTTATTTTGGTTTTGACAATAACAATCCTGGGTAGGGATGTAGTTCATTGCAGTTCTCAGAACTACAAACAGATAAACAAACAAGCAAACAAACAAACAAACATTGCTCAATAGTAGCCACCCTGACAAGTGGTACTTTGTTGATATTCTGGTGTTTTCTTTATGATTAGCTATGTTGACCCTGATTTTTTTGTTTTTTTTGTTGTTATATATATGTATGTATACACACACACACACACACACACACACACACACACACACACACACACACATACATACACATACATACATACCATACCTGTTGATCATTTGTTTGTAGTCTTTGGGAAAATATCGATTAAGTTCTGTGCATATTCTAAACTCAGGTTATTTACATATTTGCTATTGAAACGTGTGGATTTCCCAATATGATGTTTGGATAGTGTTTCCAGGTCATATGTGTGTCTCCCATTCACTAGGGCCTCCTCCCTCTACCTTCTCTGGAGTCTTTGTTCTCTTTTTCTTTATCCACTTTGACTTAGCTGCCTGAGCTGCAGTCACACACAGTAAAGCATTGCTAAGCCTGTGTCATGAGCTTTGTTTCTGACGGTTCTTCTAGGAGTTCTCCAGCTTGAGTGTTGTAGTTAAATCTTTAATCTATTTTGAACCTTTTCATGTCTGTTGTAGGGTGACGTGCAGTTTTGTTCGTTTATTGTTGATTGTTTGGGATACTCAGAGTCCTTTATGAGTCTGCGGTTGGTTTTCTATTTCTACAAAATCATGCAGTTGAATTTTGACAGGGATTACAATGGATCTGCAGACTGGTTTAGGTACTTATGGACATTTTCACAGAATTAATTTTTCTAATCTATGAACATGGGCTGCCTTTCCTTTTTTTTCTCTTTAATTTCTTTCAGCAATATGTTGCTTCTTTGGTTGTTTATTCCAAGATATTTCATTGTTTTGGTATTTTAAAAATTGTCTTTTTTTTTCCAGATAGTTTCTTGTTAGCGATAAACACAATCTGATTGTGTACATGCATGTGTGTGTGAGTGTGTGTATGCATATTGAGTTTGGATCCTGGAGGCTTTTGGATTTGTATATTAAGTTTAATAGGTTATTTTAGGACACATGTGGAGGGTTGCACATAAGATTGTCGTATCTACAAACGTATTTCTGTTCCCTCCTTCCTAGTGTGAACACCTTCTTTCTTGTTGTTTGGTTGAGAGTTCCAGGCGTGTATTGAACAGAAAAGGTGAGGGTGGTCATTTGCCGTTGTTCTGATCTTTAAAAAAAAAATTGTTCTGTTCTGCCATTAACTGTGATGTGAACCGTGGGCTTTTCATGAGTGGTCGATATTACACTGATAACAATTTCCTTTCCTCCCAGTTTGTTGAGCGTTGTACTGCATCTTGCCTGATGTAAATGCCTGCATATGAGATCTGTATCTATTGACATTATGATAGAGTTTAATTCTCTTGTGCTGCTGCGGTGTGTACCACGCTGACTTTGTATCTCAGAATGACTGTGGAGAACGCTCCTTTTGGCAATGCAGTTGATTTGTACTTGGCTTGTTTTCATTGCTTGTTTGGAGAACTCTCTGTCTGTCTGTATTCCTAGGCACGTTGGCCGGTGGCTCTCTTTTCTTACAATACCTTATAGTACCTAGTTTTCGGTGTCAGTGTAATGCTGGACTCATAAATGAGTTAGGAAGTACTTTCTCCTCTTCCGATTTAGGAGAGCTCGGGAAGACTAGGAAAGACAGGTTCTTTCCTAAGATTCCTAATGATTCTTGATCAAGCAGTTGCTGGCTGCTGACATGGGCAGTGAAGCATCCGCGCTTAGCCTTTCTTTACTAGAAGGTTTCTGACCGCTGATTCACTCTTTGACTACTTCTAGCTCTGTCTAGGTTTTCTATGTCTCCATAGTAGAGCATTTGTAGATTCATTTGAATTCTTTGGAGAAGTGTGTTTAATGTCAACAAACTTGTGTATTTTCCAGTTTTACTTCTGTCCTTTATTTTTCTTTCACACACTTAGAGCTGGAAAAATAAATGGTATGATATCAATCTTTTTTTTTTGTTGTTGTTGTTCATTTTATTTTCTTAATTTTAAAGGATTTATTTATTTTTTATTTATATGAATACATTGCAGCTGTGTTCAGACACACACTAGAAGAGTGCATCGTATCCCATTACAGATGGTTGTGAGCCGCCATGTGGTTGCTAAGAATTGAACTCAGGACCTCTGAAGGGCAGTCAGTGCTCTTAACCGCTGAGCCATCTCTCCAGCCCATGATATCAATCTTAAATTTGTGCTTTGGTGTATGTGTGTGTGTGTTAGAATGTTATTTATCATGAAGAGTGTTCTGTGTGTTCTTAATGAATGATGGCAGTTGTTGAATATGGGGAACGTTTTCTTTTTTTCTCTTGTTGGGTTTTTTCGTTTCTTTCCTTTCCTTTCCTTTCCTTTCCTTTCCTTTCCTTTCCTTTCCTTTCCTTTCCTTTCCTTTCCTCTCCTCTCCTCTCCTCTCCTCTCCTCTCCTCTCCTCTCCTCTCCTCTCCTCTCCTTTCCTCTCCTTTCCTTCCTTCTTTTTTCTTTTTTTGAGACAGATTCTCGACCATGTAGCCAAGGCTAGTCTCAAAGTTGCAAACCTCCAACCCATTGTTAGCCCCATTGTTAGGGATTATAGATGGGTCGTCCCCCCCCCCCCCGCCCCCACGTCAGGGTGGAATGCTTTTGATATATCCATTTGGTCTGTGATGTGTTCAAGTCATCATTTCCTTATTGATTTTCTGTCTGAATGCCGTATCCATTACTACATGTAGAATATTGAAATCTGGTACTATTGTGTTGCTGCCTGTTTTTGTCTCTGGCCCTGGCAGTGTTTACTTCATACACTTAGGTCTTCTGAGCACATTTATGTTTGTAATTGTCATGTCTTCTATATGTGATCCTTCTGTCATTATGTGATGCCCTTTCTTTGTCTTTATGGCAGGTTTTTACGTTTAAGTTCTATTTCATCTGATATAAATATGGCTAACCCAGTTCTCTTCAAGTCACTGATTAAGTGGGATATCGTTCACTGACTTTCAGCCTACAAATTCTTAAAGGTAAAGCAGGGCTCTTAGCAACAGCATTTGGTTGGATCTGTCTTTTATTGAAGTGTTTGATCCTTTGCATAGTGGAATAACGATTGATACTATTTTAAATTATTTTGTCAGACCTGTTTGTCCTTTTCTCTGTTGTTCTCGTCCTGTGTGCTTCATTAATTTTCACCAAGACATCCGCAGTATACCACATTCTGTCAGCCTCTGAGCCCAGTCCTCCAGCCGTCCCCGTCAGAGTATTGACCCACATCCCAGTCTTCCCTTCCCTCATCTGCTTAATTTTAATCTCATCGCTTGTATTTGTAATTTCTGAAAGATCTAAGATTTTCCTTAAAGTATTCTGTCTTTGAAATAGTCTCTTAGTCATTGCTTACACTTTATGATTTCATTTTATTAAACATTTGATATCTAGGCATTTACATTCTATTTCTGGAAATTCTGTCATCTGAAGCTCCTGAACATTTATTTATTATTTGTACCCATGTATGCCTGCTACTCTGGTGGTTTTGTTTCTGGTTTGTTTTTGTTCGATTGTTCGTTTTTTTTTTGTTTTTGATTTTATTGTTGTTTTTCTGTCTCCTTTTTGGATGACAAATTCCTGTTTGCCTAATTTTATGTGTGTGAAACTTGGAGGTTGAGGAATGACTTTCTACAGAGGCCTGCATCTGCTCTGTGGGAACCGGGAACCTGTGGACCAGGGACCCTCTTGTTCAGTCAAGGAGTTTGGCCTCATGGAGGGTGCGAGGCTCAGAGTTTGCCCTCAGGGCAGTTCTGTCTTCTGTGGTTACTTTCCACTGGTCTGTCTTTCTTTGTTTCTTTTAAAAATGTTTGTTTGTTTTTGTTTTGCCTTTGGATGTTTCTTTTTCTTCCAGTTTCACAATGCATTAAAAGTATGCGTTTCCTGTCCCCCAGGAGGCTTCTCATTATCTTGCCTCTTCAACAGAGAAAGGAGCCAGGAATGAGGGTTTTGGAAAAGCTTCATGTGATTTTTATGAACCTGAAATGTGTCATTTATGAGACACTTCTACTGCACACTTAAAAGTGTATACAATTTTTGTTTCCAAGTCTTTTACTTCAAATTTTTAAATTTAATTTGTTCTTTGAAAATCTCATGTATGTGTATAATGCACCCTAATTACTCTCATTTCCAGCCTTTTCCAGTCTCCCTCCCGCCCTGCCAACTCCCCTCTCCCGGCAAAATCTTTTCCATGTTGAAGTCATTTTGTGTGATAACTCAAGAGTTTTAACTAGGGCTGCCTTTGTGACCATGGGTTTAGAACTGTACTACAGTGTATGGGCTTACCAATGGGACAGTGACTTAGCTCTTCCAGACCCTGCCAATAGCTTAGTAGAGAAGGGCAGGGCCGGTTGAGCCCACTCCCTACCCATAGCTGACTGTTGGCAGGGCCAGCCTTGACCACAGTTGCAATTATTGCAGTGGCTACGTCTAGAATGTGACATTTCACAGCTCTTCTTTCTTCACCTGAACCTTAGAGTGGGTGGTGTGTCATTTCTAAAATCATAATTGAGTTTTGGAAACATTTTGTTTTAGTTATTAAATGATTGACTTTCAAAAATTGCTGTTTGTCATCAGGAAGGTAGAAGTTTGCTAGCAGAACTTTCGCTGAGGTTTATAATTGATAGATTATGAAAATCTGAATATCGTAATAAATTAAGTGTAATTAAATAAAGTGGCCTACTAAACCCACTTCTGTGAGGTGCTTTCTTGTTGAAATCAGGTATTGGCAGAAAGAGAGCTTACAGCTTTCTGCCCTTCAGCTTTCTGTCTCGTGTTACTAAACCTAGACCACATCAAGAGTCATTTAGTTGGGCACTGTCTCTTTTGTTTACTCACCACAGAAAAGCTTGCCCTGTTAGAAATCAGCGCTCAGATGTTTTTACTCTTTGTTTTAGTGCACTGTTTTCTAGTGTGCATCATCTGTAAGGTACTTCATATGCAGTTTGTGAGTCGCCGTTCTTATGGGAGTCCATGATTAAACAGTTTAGTTTAGAGGCCCTTGAGCTAAAGTTGAGAGGTTATGCTGTAACCATTGTCAGACTTTAGCCTTGTTCTAGACTTGCCTGTTGTCAACTCTCTTCCTAATTGAAATGGGGTGCATACCAGTGTTGCTTCTGTATATTTCCTAAATTAATACTTTCTACAGTTTATTAATGATTTAATGAACCAAAGTCCATTTTCATTTATTTCCAGTGTGATGAGTTTATGAGGGGAGTTCCTAATTCACCTCCTGATCTCTCAGCACCCACCACGTGTTCTTAGGACTTTTCTAGTTTAAGGCCGGGGGATACTTCCCCAACCTTCCTGCTTCAGGCATCCACTCAAAAAGCACTGGTTCGTGTGCCGATGGAGACTGCACAGGTCCGCCTTTCATTGTAGACATTGTGAGGGATTGTAGCCAGTGGCTTCAGCAAGTAGAGAGGCAAAAGTGATGACTGTCTTTTCAGGAGCAGAGACAGCAGTAGAGAATGCCAGGCCCTTGGCTGGTTTGGAGCTTACACAGGAGCTGCACGAGGCACCTGGGGCTCCCAGATGAAAGGGGTTAAGGAAGAACCCACCTTCTTCCCTCCATTTTCCCAGCTCTGTGTGGCTAGCCATGAAGACTGGATCCCACGGGGAAATCAAAGACCAGACACACCCAAACAATAGGCGAGCCCCCGAGGTGCCCTCGGTGCCTTGGCCCTCTTATCTGCTCAGGCTAAGGAGTAAACAGCCTAGGCACTGCCCAGGATCTTCATGACCTGTTGGAAAAGGGCATGGTGACAGGGTTAGCATGGCTGCCTTCCTCTGGGGTCAGAGGTGCAGCTTGCACTGCCTGAAAGAGGTTTTCTTCTATTGCCCTTTCTATTCACTTCATCATAATTGAAAATGGTTAGGAGACAAAAGCAATGAAACCCGAGCGAGCCCTGCTCTGGAGGACTCAGCCCAGAGGGAGCAGGGCACAGAGGCAAAAGCAAGTGCAGTAGAAGCTACAGCTTCTCCCAGTCATGTGACTGAGGAGAACTGAAGGCAAGGGCTGCTGGAGTCACAGTGCTGAGAAGGAGGAGGGGACAGGGCAGGAGGCAGAGCCACATGTATTTAGAAAGGGAGAGGGCTGGACAGAGAGTAGAGGGTCCCAATATCCTTAACAAGAACTAGTCCAGAAGCCACCCAACCCTGAGGAGGGTTTAGTGGAAGGTCAGCTTGTTCGACTTGTAGACTTGGAGCCTCTGTGCCATGAACATTCCAGACTTGAAATCCTGCAGACTGCTCTGTCGCCGCCGCTGCCGCTGCCTGCCGCCCATGGAAAACTTTCACTAGCATCCTTACCCTTTACAGAGACCCTTTGGACCTGGGAAACAGGCTTGGGGAAGAGTCACTGTCCGTGACAGCTTGACCAGGACAGTTGGGCCTCTCCAAGCTACCTCAGGTCTTCTGTATCTGCCCTGTACTTGCAGGTCAGCCTTGGCACAGGACTTCACATTAGACACTAGTGAACGCTACTCAGGATCTGATGGAGTAGTGTGTCCTCCCTGCGCTGTCTTCTTAGTCGTCTTCCGTGCCCTCAACCCTTCTTGCTCCCGTTGAGCAAAGCCTTTCTTTCACATTGTAGTAATGAAGTATCTTTGGATAAAGTCTTCCTCGTTTTTTCTTTTTAAAATATTTCTTTTATTTTTGAAATTATAATACAATCGTGCCATTTCCTTTCCCCTGTCCCCCCCTTCAGACCCTCCCACACACCTCTCCTCCCACACACCCCTCTTTGCTGTCTTTCAAATTAATGGACTCTTTTTCATTAATTGTTGTTATATGCATATGTGTGTGTGTACATCCTTAAATGTAATCTGCATACTATTACTCGAATGTTTGTTTCCAAGGCTGACCATTTGGTATTAGATAAGCAATTGGTCTGCTCTTCCCTAAGTAAGGTTATTTTCAGAAACATAAGAATTGAATACATTTTTCTTTGCCATTAGTTAAGAGACGATTCCCATTTCATAATGGAATCCCAAATAGGTCTCACTGTAGTGATGTGTATTAGGAGCAAGGTTGGAGAACCCCTAGCCACTTTCAGTCACTTAGTGCTCAGAAGCAAGTTTCTGTGGGCTTAAAAATGAAGACAAGCTGATATCAAGGGACTGTGATTTTAACCTTCATATTGCTGTGACCTTCTAATATAGTGCCTCATGGTGCCTTATGGGTGGGTGATCCCCAACCATCAAATTATTTTTGTTGCTACTTCATAACTGTAATTTTGGTACTGTTATGAGTTGTAATATAATGTAAATATCAGTGTTTTGTGATAGTCTTAGGCAACCCCTGTGAGAGGGTTGTTTGATATCAAAGGTTGAGGACCACTGGGCTAGAAAGGGTTAATGCATGCCAAAGCTGGTGACGTGCTGTCAGCCTTTCTGCTTTTAGCCTGTTGAATACAGTCAACCTAGGAGGAAGATTGTTTGCCTACTGCTTTTTCTGAGTTGGACTGTGTTTATTACACTATCTCTTATCTTCGTTTAATTTAAGAGTGACATCCTTGCTTTTCAAGGGTAGTTTCCCAGTCTGTTTTCCACAGAAATCAGGAAGCTGGGATGCAAATGAATTGGCTGCTAGTTTCTCTCCAACAAGTCACGCAACTTGTTCTCTTGAGGATCTTACCTCTCATTTGGGTACATACTTAGAAACTATCTTGCACATTTCACAGAAATGCTGTATAACCGAATAGCAGTACTAATTGATGTTATTGGTCCACCCTGATTCTTTATGCATAACTACTTGAATATCACCAATTAGAAAGAAATGTATGCACCAGGGGACACTTGTTTAAACTGAGGCTTAGTGTTGGAGACGGCACCCAGCGCCTCAGGCATGCAATGTCAGTGTTTGTCCTGAGTCACAGTACCTAAAAGACACCTAAGAAGGAGTATCTGGAATATAGACAGCTGCCTCACTTACCCCTCTACCCTCTTCTCCAGGAGAGGAGGGAAACAAGATGGTGAGAGAATAAGAAGGAGGAGGTGGCTGTGTTCCCAGGATCCAGTCTTACTTGCCTTGCTGATTCTACTGTGGTGTAATCTGTGACAGGCTTTCAAACCCAACTGTGACTTTAGTAAGTCTGTTCTACTGTAATGATGTACTCTTTGAGACCAAGACCTTAGGATTGCCACCTCAGTCAAACTGGTGACCACAGTTTGCAGAACTGCCCTTGCTGCTTTAGAAACAGCCAGAACACACAAGGAAAGTGACTTCTCCTTCTCACACATGCATGTGTGCTTCGTACAGAATATCTATGCTGGAAGTGCCTGGTAAATGCATGCAATTACTCTGTAGTTGGTTTCTGGAAATAATGAAGGATTTAAAGGTCTAAGGTAGCATCACGTAGACACATTTAAAAATGTTTTAGCACAAGCAGGGAGGGACACTGTAGCAGTGCATGTGTCATAGCACACATGATGTCAGAGGACAGTTTGTGTAAGGTGCTACTCTCCTCCTGTCACTCTGGTCCATCCTAGGGGTTAAACTCGGGGTGAGACACAATACTTACCTATAAAGTTCTGGTTATTGTTTTTTTTTTGTGTGTGTGTGAACTTCCAAGGCATGCTGGATAGAGACCTCTTTCACTGTGTTCGTGTACATAGTTAAAGTCACCAACTGAAATTCCAGGACATTAAAAAATGATGTGCACATTGAATAATTATTGGATTTGGTAGATTAGCTTAATGTAACTGAATTGAAGGTCCTAGAATAAAATTTAGTGTTAACCAAATATAATGATTTAAAGAAAAAAGAACACCTTACAATTTCAGAGGTGAATCTGCTGTAACACTTTGGTACTGTGGGAATAAAACCATGAGGAAGTTTGCAAGGGAATTTAACACCATATTTTTAGAATTAATTTAGGCAGATGTGTTCATTTATTCTCTGGAGACTCGGTTGTATAAACTTCACTGTCTCCTGGCAGGCTGTGGTGAGTGAAGACCTCCCAGAGGAACAGTTTGGCTAACAGTCCGGGAATAGCTGGGAGAGGAGCCTCTAAACTACAAACTCACCCTAGCAGCTCCCTGATGTCAGCCTGAGGGCTGGCCTGAGGAGACCAGAGAGAATGGCTCTCAGGAATTCCTTGGTCTGTAAAAGCCAGCCAGACCCTGGTAACCTGGAGAAGTCACTTCCTTATGCCGCAGGCTTAAGGGGAATCAGAGAGCCTGTCTCCTCAAGTATTGTGGGCTGTGATTGAGTGCTTACACATAGAACCCCTGTAAGCTGCTGCTGCTGCTGCTGGTTGTATTACAGTTACTACACTGAGACAAAGGCTGGACATGTAAACATGTCAGCGTTTCACTGTATCTGTCTCAGGGTGACAGGATTATACATCATCTTCATTTTTAAAGAAATTTCGTGGGTTTTTTTTTCTTCATCCAGAGTTTACATTACTTTGAATACCAAAAAAAAAAAAGCATTAAATTTATAATATGAACTGTAACTCTCTGGTTTGCTGATGCTTCATTGAATGTAGGAGAGTCAAAGTGGAAGCTCAGTGGCTGGAGCAGGGAAGTCAACCCTTCTGTAGAGGAGAGTAGTGGGGTGCAAGGACGGCCTGGTGGGAACGGGTGCACCTGGGTTCTTATGTGATGCTTAAGAGCCCACACTTTATAGAGCAAACACCTCTGTGTTTATTACCGTCGGACGATAAGGTGTGTGACTTTAGGCACATTTCCTTCCTGAGGGTAAGGCATATCCAACTGGATGGCTGTGGGTTTGTTAGGCTCATGTAACACACTTTTCAATAGTAAGTACTTAACACGGGAACCAGAGAATTGGAGAACCAGAACCAAGATAAAGAGAGTCAGTTGCTGATGAGTGTACCTCCCCTTGCCCCAAATCCTTGTTTCTCCACTCTTGCCTTTCCCCATATGTTCTTCATATAAACCATGTTTGTGATGGTTTGTATATGTTCGGGCCAGGGAGTGGCACTGTTAGAAGGTGTGGCCCTACTGGAGTAGGCGTGTCACTGTGGGTGTAGGCTTTAACACCCTCATCCTAGCTGCTTGGATGCCAGTCTTCCACTAACAGCCTTCAGATGAAGATGTAGAACTCTTAGCTCCTCCTGCACCATGCCTTCCCAGATGCTGCCATGCGCCCACCTTGATAATAATGGACTGAACCTCAGAACCTGTAAGCCAGCCCCAATTAAATGTTGTCCTTATAAGAGTTGCCTTGGTCAGGGTGTCTGTTCACAGCAGTAAAAATCCTAAGACAGAAGTTGGTACAGAGACCAAGGTATTGCTGTGATAGGCCTGACCATGCTTTTGTTTGGAAGAATGTGGATTTGGGGAGACTTTGGATTTGGAAAGCCATGGAATGTTTTAAGTGGGGTTCAGTGAGCCATCCTAGTAGGAATATGGAAGACTTTGTTGCTGTGAGTGACTTGAACTCTGCAGACCTGGCCCAAGAGGTTTCAGAGGAGAGGAATGTCTGTATGTGGTATAGAGTCTGTTTTTGTGGTATTTTGGTGAAGAATGTAGCTGGTTTTTGCCCTTGTCTGGAGAGTCTACTTGAGGCTAAAGTAAAGAGATTTATATTAATTGCATTGACAAAGGAGGTCTTCAAAAAAAAAAAAAAAGCCTAGCAGAGACTTTGTTCCCTGGTTACGTCTGATGAAGAGCATTTTGAACAAGCATAGCAAGCTTAGAAAGGAAAAATATAAAATGTGTGGTTCGAGTATTAAAAGGGCACCAGGAAGTAAAATGCTGAATCCTGTGTTCTAGGAGATAGCACATTAAGGGAATGGGACTTTGGGGCAAGATACTACCCTGCTAAATTTAGATCCAGGCATGGCCGTACACACCTTTAATCCCAGAAGATAAAGCCAAACAGATCTCTGAGTTCAAGGCCAGCCTGGGACAGAGCAAGTTCTAGGTGAAGAGAAACTTAAATCCCGGTCTGGTTGACCACACCTTTCATCTCAGTGTTTAGGAGACAGGCATGCAGATCTCTGAGTTCAAAGTCAGGCTACAGAGCAAGTTCCAGGACAGCCAAGCTTAGACAGTGAAGGAGCTGGAAAAGAGGAAGCTGGTGATAATGTAATAAGAGGACCATGTTCCAGCTCCTGCAAGTAGCAGAACTCGGCAGGTTTGGCCACGTGGCTCTGGCTTTAGAGTCAAAATTGAAGGGACTACTGGGACAATTGATGCTGGTTAGCTGGAGCTAAGAAATTAGTGGTGATTAAGAAGAGACCAGCAAATCTTTTGGGAAGTGTTTTTTGAGAGCACAAAGAATTGTGTTCCAGAGATAGCCAAGGTTGTACCTCATGCTGCAGCTGTATTTGATAATGTGTAAGAGTCATGCAGGTGATACTGGTTTTGAAGGCATGAAGGGGTCACAAAGAGAAGCTGAGACTTGGCATTGTGAGAAGCCATGGAAAGCCACTGGTGAAGGTACAGCCTCAGTTGTAGTTGATGGCCCGGGACTAAAGGGACCATGCAAAGGAGCTGAGGCTTGTTGCCATGAAGAAAGCCTATTGGTGAAACCTAGTTGCAACAGAAGACCCCAGCATATTGCAGATGCCAGTACCATGGGATGATCACCAAGAACAGCAGCAGCAGTGGAGTGGATCAACCTGAGCTTAGAGTGCTACAGAGGACATAGTTGGAGAAGTGATACCAGCCCTTTGAAGGAGCCCAGAAGATCGTGTGTGGATTCCCAAACGTTGAAACAAGAAGCTGTAACATTGAAGTTGCCTAGGAAACCCCAAGATGTTCGAGATGCCAAATCTGTGGGCTATCTGCTGAGGAAAGCTGCTAACAGGGAGTGGAACCAGCCCAGGAGAAAGAAGTTTGTTGCAGTCAACAAAGATAAAAAAGGAGTTGGCGATACGAAGACCACCTTGAAATCAGACATGGAGTTTTAGAGTTTGGAGTTTGCCCAGATGGTTTCCTGCCTTGCTTTGGGGATACAGTTAAGTAATCAGATGAATCTCAGAAGAGACTCTGAACTTTGAACTTTGAACTTTTAACATTGTTGAGACTGTTATAGACTATGGGGACTTTGGAAGTTGGACTAAATGTACTTTTAAAATTATGCTATGGCTAGGTATAACCCCCATAGACTCATGTGTTTGAAAAGCCTGTGGAGGCCAGGAAGTGGAATATGATGGTTTGTATGTGCTTGGCCCAGGTAGTGGCACTATTAGAAGTGTGGTCCTGTTGGAGTAGGTGTGTCACCATGGGTGTGGGCTTTAAGACCCTCATCCTAGCTGCCTGGAAGCCAGTCTACCACTAGCAGCCTTCATATGAACTTGTAGAACTCTCAGCTCTGTCTGCATTATGTCTGCCTGGATGCTGCCATGTTCCCACCTTGATGATAATAGACTGAACCTCTGAACCTGTAAGCCAGCCCCAATTAAATGTTGTCCTTATAAGAGTTGCTTTGGTCATGGTGTCTGTTCACAGCAGTAAACCCTAGCTAAGACACTGCTCCTCTGCTGAGTGCAGATTCATTTGATTTGATCACTGCTTTAAGCGTGCTTGTGGGATCCTACTGAGACATCCTTGATTTCACTGGACCCCCATGCCAAAACAGAACTTACAGGTTGAAGTTAATTTTGATAGTGTCACATGTGTACTAGAATCTAATGTTTTTCTCCTGCCAGGCTTTCTGAATCATCATCTTTCTAGTTTTACTCCTTAGGAATTGTTGGTAATAGCTGATGAGCAAGGTTTAGGGGCTAGTGTGAGAAACTGTTTATTTGTATTCCGTGCGTATCTTGCTTCTTCTTAAAGCAATATATTTCTCCTCTGTTTTCTAAAAAAAAAAAGTTTGAAGAATTTTTTAATTAGGAAAGATTAATTTTATCTTAGTCAAGTTTATGTAACAGCATAGTAATGACATATGGAAGTCTGACATACATTAATGCATTGGAATTCAGGATGCAGGGAAGTGGGGCCTATGAGTGCTATAGAATCAGGTTTTCCCTGCGGGGTTGTACATGCATGGCTGTAGGAGACCTCAGGGCCAGGGCTCAGAAAGGCAAGATGGATGAGGTAAGGGAGATTCAGTCCACGCGGGGATCTTCAAGGCCACACTGGGACGGGTGCGCCCACCGCTTTCTGTCTAAGACAGCACCTGTGCAGGGTGACTGAGTTACCTGCAGGTCATCGATGAGAGGGAGCTGGGGCACTGTGTCGCCTGGCCACTGCACATGTATGTGTGAGCTGGTATGACAAGCCTGCACATCAGCTATGTCAGACACTGCAGCTGTGTCTGGCCCTGCACTGGCCTTTAGCACCTATGAATGCTACCATTCTCATCTCTGCCTTCCAAATCTTGTGTAAATTTCTCCTGTGGCCAGTTCCAACCCAGGCCCACAGGGAGGAAAGAATTCTGGGAAACTGAGTTCTGGTTCTACTCAGTCAGCACACTAGAAACCATCATAGCCTATCCCTTGTCAATTTAGACATCTTTCGAAAGTATGAAATGTCTCTACATTTCTATAAACCAGATTTAATTTGCCAATAACGACAACAGCAAGATTATTCTTTTGCCTACCATGAAGCAGTGGTTTTAAATAACAAAAGGCATCCTAACTCTTCCCTAAAACGAAGCTAAGGAGTTCTAATGTTAACGCTTTAACTTAGATGGTTGGGAAATGGGAAGGAGAATTTTAAACAAAGAAAGAAAAGAATTTGTACTCAGATACATTCATAGCAAAATAAGGAAAAACCATCTTGGAGCCCTTGTTTCTGTGTCAGTTGTGTGGTCATAGGTAGGTTTGTATACCTTCTTCTGCTACTAAGACCGCATTTCTTGGGCTCAGCAGATTGTCCACTGGTTATAGTTCCTTGCCCGAGGGAGCGAACACACTCATTCTTCAGGGGTCTATGCCATCAGAGTTCTTGCTTATCTTGGCTTGATATAGTTTTCCATTTACTTAGTTCAGGACTTGAGAGCAGGATGAGGGGCCCACTGGAGCCCCTTCATGTAAGATGTACTCCACATACAGGTGTTCTGCAACAGAGCTCAGTTTCCTCTTGACAGTCAGGATCAGTCATTCCAGCTAATAGAGTAAACTTCATTGCCTGATGATTCCCTGTCACGGAGAAATCTCAGCTGTAGCTCAGTGGACCATTGCTCTGATGTCTGATAGACACACCCTGTCCAGAATTACCCAGAATTATAGTGATCTGTGAGGGTCATCATTACAGGGGCTATCCCTAATATGCTGCCTTAGTTCTTGCCTGAAGATGTTGGACAGGGCACATAGCACCATGCATCGGTTATAGATTCGGAATACATTTTGCATCCCAGAGATGCTATCCCAGCTCTGCAAGGCTTTGTCACTGAGCTGGCATTGTAACACAGTCTCCAGGAGGCCATTCCAGTGTTTTATCAAGCCAGCTGCATCAGAGTTACAAATCGAGGGATGAAGCGAGACTGGTGATTTCTCCAAACATGAGCTCATTTTCATGCTTCATCTGCTGCAAAACACATTTTTTGGTTAAATTAAAAGCAGTGCTGTGATAGTGGAAACACCAGGACAGGAAGTTTTACTCTGTACGTCTCCCAGCAGAGGGTTTGTAGTAATAAATACCGTGGAGAGAAGAGAAGTCCTCATCTGTAGGAACGTCTACCCAGTAAGGATGATGAGGATAGATAAAGGCCTGTCACGGCACAACAGTTAGTGTGCCAGCAGGTCAGTCATAACACCATTTCCGCATCCCCACAATGGATGGTGCTGTTTGGGGAGCCTAGTGTTGTTCTGTGCCATTGACAGATGAGCTTTGGAGAATGCTAGTCTATCTTGCTAGGCCCACACAGCTTCAACTCTGTTACCTGGGCTGCTTTGTGGTCAAGGATAGAGAAAGGTGGCTGATGTGCTGGGTGTGAATCACTTTTGAAGACTGCTGTAGATGGGACACTGTTATGTCCACATGCGCTCATTCCTGGACATTGTTTATATTTGCTTTTCATTCATTTTAAAATAATTTTTGCCTTCTAAGTCTGTGGTTGTTCAACAAAGCCATTAGTACCAATCTCTGAGTCCCTAAAGGTTCATACTTCACATTCTGTTTATTTGTAAGAAAACAACCAAGCATGTGTAACATTCTAAGAGCGGCTTACTGGGTAATTTTGCCTCCATGGTTTCTCCTACAATGAGACTTTAGTATTGGCTACAGTGTCCTACCTGTCTATATTTTGGGCAGCAGGGGTAGAGTGGCAGGTATCAGTATAATGTACGAAACCAATTATAAACAAGGCTTAAATTTCTCTTTATGCTGTGACTTGGTCATAGAAAACTTCCCGGTGAAGCTGTAGATGTGGATTTTGACCCAATAGGGACCAATACAGAATAGCAGGTCAGGGCATCTGTGCCTGTAGAGCCTGCTCAAGCCCTCATATATTCTCTGTCCATTTGACATGAAACATTGCTGGGATGCTCTGTTTTTGACTGGACAGTCAGATGAGCCCCAGGACTTAATGGGAAGCCTGCAGTGAATAGTACATGGGCGGCCTGTGGTCAACTGATGAGTCTCTACTGCTCTCCAGAAGCAAGCCAGGAACAGTGGCAGTTATAATCCTGAAAGACACACTCCAGGAATGCTGTCATCCTAGATGGTGACATTTCTAAAGTTTCAAACCCCCAAGTACAGTCCTTGGAGGTTAAAATGCTGAATGTTCATCCTAAGAGCTGAAATCCCCAAACTGCATTTCGCATTGGAGAAACGTATTGATAACAGGAGTAGAAATAAACATTCTAGGGAGAGGTTTGTGATCTCTGTATGTGGGAAGGATGCAGAGTAGTGGGCAGGATGGACCTAGCCCAGCTGATGTCTGCAGGAACTGTTAGTGAATCAAAGCTGCATACACCTTGACGAGGCTAGCACAGTGGCTTACGGACTGGTTGGAACACACTTTCAGGAAGGTGAGACAGGAAGACATTGCTGTTTGTTACCAGTATTGTCTTCATCAACTTTGTGATCTGTACCCAGCGAATACAGTAGAAAGCAATGGAAGTGTAAGTTCTGAGGGGCGGCCATGTCCCTAGGAGGAGCTGCTGTCCATCAGGTGTATAGCCTCAAGGTGCAGTTAGTGACAGGGAGCCTCCACCAGGGCTTTGCTGCCATCTACACAGTAGCAGTGCATGTTCGGCTGCCATGTGCTTTGTGTGTCAGGGTTTCTTCAGCTTTGACTTTGTCGCTGTAGTTCTTGCTCTACTGTCGTAAGTTGTTGGCCAGGCTGAGTGTTTCATCCTCACATCATTTCCAGTGCTGGTGGTATAAATTGTATGAAGCTATTTGTAGAATTCTAATTTCTTTTTTCTATTACTTTTGTTTTGCAAATTTGGGACATTTTATTTTATTTTATGTATTCACCATTGCTCTCTTCAGACACACCAGAAGAGGGCGTCTGACCCCATTGCAGATGGTTGTGAGCCACCATGTGGTTGCTGGGAAGTGAACTCAGGACCTCTGGAAGAGCAGCCAGTGGTCTCAACCACTGAGCCATCTCTCTGGCCCAAATTTGCAATCTTAAAAGTACATTTTCATGTTGACTTTGTGTGTAAGTGTTGTGTGTACTAAAAGCCTGGAAACTTCCTCAGCAAATGAAAGGCATCCATATTGTCCATCTGCTTTTGTGAAAGAGAAAGATCTTGAGATATGGATGCTTTGGGCCCATTTGGGGGCTTGTTAAATCTCTTCAAAAAGATAGTTTGTCACAGTGTTTCAAGCAGATCTGGTTATAAGACACACAATTGACAGTAGTAGTGGCACGTGTATACACTACTTATGAAGAATAAGATTCAGCTAGTTAAGGCTATTATGCTTGTGTAACTCACTAGTCTCCTGGAGTACTTTTACTTTAAAAAAAATACATGCTAGTATTGCCTTTTGATTGTGCAGAGTGGCCTATGGAATTGTGCATGCATGAGTGCATGCATGGGTGTGTGGGTGCATGCATGGGTGTGTGGGTGCATGCGTGGGTGCATGCATGGCTGTGTGGGTGTGTGCATGGGTGTGTGGGTGCATGCATGGGTGTGTGGGTGCATGCATGGGTGCGTGGGTGGGTGCGTGGGTGCATGCATGGGTGTGTGGGTGCATGCATGGGTGTGTGGGTGTGTGCGTGGGTGCGTGGGTGTTTCTGTGAGGATGCATGTGGACACCAGAGGCTGAGGTTGGCATCCTCCTGTATTGTCTCCCACCTTACCTTTGGACAGTGCCTGTCACTGACCCAGCACTTGCTGTGAGTTAGGCTGGCTGGCCAGGGAGCTCTGGGCTCTGCCTGTCTGCAGGTCCCCAGGCTGGGACTGCAGGTGCCTGTGGTCACACTTAGCTTTCTCTGTGGATGCCTGGGAATCTGAACTCAAGGCCCCAGTAACACTGTATGCACTAAGCTCTCTCCTCAGCCCAGTGTAGTCTTTTAAAATTGTTTCTCAGATAACTCGCCTTTCATTGTAAATAAGTATTTCTTTAAAAAAATACTTAAACTCTTCCCCAGTATTGTATTACTAGGATTTTGATATTTTGAGAATTTAGACTTTAAGAATTTTGATCTTTTAGGACTTCAACATTGTGGATTGTGGCATTCCAGGTTGTGTTTGGGAGGGTTACGGCCCATACCTCAGTGCCTGTTTGCTAACAGAGAACTCCAAAAGCCTGCGACTCTGAGCTTTCAGTCACTCCTTCAGTGACTCAGTAGACTCAGACTCCTTCAGCCTGAGTCTCCAGTGGGCGCCCGTCTGCCATTGACATTTGCTTGAAGCCCCATCTAGCTTTCAGGTTCAAGAGCCCAGCCTCCCCATGACAGCTTAGGCTTGTCACAAAGTGCTGCCGTTCCAGCCTCCTTTTAAGACTGGCAGACTTAGGTTACCTGCATTGTAGAACTTCATCTTATCACAGCACAGATGATGCCTGCTTGGGACAAACAGCCCAAGTGCAGCCTCGCACAGGCCCCTGGGTTCTGAGGTTTGTGCTTCTCTGCATTCTTACAGCGTGTCTTGAATTGCTATGTACTGTTTACCAGATCCTGTCAGTATGGCAAAATGGACTAGTATGATGCCTTATGAGAAGGGATCAGTGCTTCTCAGTTGCGGAAATCTTGCCTCCTAAGGGATATTTGATGATGTTTGGAGACATCTTTGTTATTCCAAGGGCATCTAGTGGGCAGAAGCCAGTGTCCTATAAAATATCCTGTCTGGAGAGGCACAGGGCCGTCTCTGTGAGAATGATGTGGTTGGGAACTCCTGCATGCTGAGGGTGAATAGCCACGGACTCGATGGTAGTGACGTAGGCTGGAGGTGTGTGATGGTTATGAGGAAGATCCCGAGGGAGGCAAAGCTTCACTTGTTCTTTACTGACACGCACAGGGGGCAGCACTCAGGTCAGCAGCTACATGCAGGGTGCTAGCGTATATTGACTTGATCCAAGAAGGAGACCACATATAGAAAAGCAGGTGTGAGTGGAATTAGCACAGCTTAAGTGTTGAAAACATATTATCTCAGATTCATCTGTGCTCTTCACAGGCCAGATAGGAGACTGAACGGAGATGAGATGGATTAACCGTCCTTCCATCCCCCACCCCCACCCCCGCTCTGCTGCTGGGGACCAAATCTAGGACCTGAGGCTTGCTACAGAGTTATTTCTCCACTGAGCTACATTCTAGATTCCTTTCAGGACAGGAATCTGCAGGCAGGCAGTCTGTCCAGAGAGTGCCTTGCGTGTGGCTTCCTATTTGAGTAAGGCACAGGTGCTCTGATCACCTCTACCTGTCCTCTCCTAGTACAATAGCCCTGAGGTCATAGGCCAGAGAACGGTTATTTAGATCTGGCAAGCTCTGAGTCTATGCTGTTCAGAACTAGGAAAGTAACCACAGGCGGGGCTTGGGAACCGCTGGTTTCACCATGATCCTGACCTGGGCTACAAACACTCTGGCCCTTGACTGCCAGAAGCGACTGAACTAGCCAGGAGAATGCAGTGGAGTTTAGGGTCTGCAGGAATTGTTAATTTGGAGATCATTTGGATTTCCTGCTATATCCCTATGCATAATTTCCCCAGTAAATGGCCACACTTCTCTCTCCAGAAAGCTAGGAAGAAGATTTACAGTTTATTTTGGGGGTGCATAGCAATATCCTTCTTTGACTCCCCTTATTTGAAAGACTCCAATCTTTGACTGAGGCTGTGTTTTTATTTAACTACTCATACTAAAAGTTACACTGTACAATCTTTATGGAAAGCATCCAGGGGCTGGGCATGGTAGTGCACATCTTTAATCCCAGCACTTGGGAGGTAGAGGCAGGTGGATCTCTGTGAGTTTGAGGCCAGGCGGGTCTACAAAGCAAGTTTCAGAACAGCCGGGGCTCTGTTAAACAGAAAAACCCTATTTCCAAAGACAAAACAACAAATCGAGAGGAGGGGAGAGGGAAAGGGAGAAAGCAAGCAAGCAAGCAAGCCAGCAAGCACATAGGGATTTCTTCTCGGAAAACAGACAGTTCAAATAATTTGGTCAAATTAAATGCATCTGAATATACATTACTCCTCTTAAAAACAGGTCTGGCTGGGGCTGGAGCGATGGCTCAGCAGTACATACAACTGGCTGCTTTTCCAGAGGACCCAGGTTAGGTTCCCAGCACTGATGTGGTTGAAAACAACCATGTGTAACTCCAGTCCCAGGGCATCTGACACCCTCTTCTGGCCTTTGTGGGTACGAGGCAGACACACATGTGATGCACAGGCATGTATACAGGAAAAGCACCCATACATATAAACATTTAAGATCAAACAAAAGAAGTTTAGGCTGTCTAGATGGATCCTAATATTCCATACATGTTCAGAATCATTGGGAGGGGTTTTTCAGTGTCCACTTTGTTATTTCCTGCCACGCTGCAGAACTCGTTGGGTCTCTGTCCATTTGGCATATAGTTGCAGAGGGACTCAGTGTCATGGCAAGGAAAAATGGCAACAGACAGAAGTGCTGGCCGGGGAAGGAAGGCTGGCTGGTCACATTGTGTCCAGTCAGGAATCAGAATGGACAGGAAGCCCCAGGCTCACTTTTGGTGACCCACTTCTCTGGCAGGGCTTCTCCTCCTCAAGGTTCTACAACCTTTCCAGACAGCCAGCAGCTAGGAACCAACTATTCACATACGTGAACATGTGGAAAAGCGTGAGAACATGCCACTGTGTCTAGTATTAGAAGAGACAGCTATGCTAAGACTGCCTGTTCCCTTCCAACTCTGGTCCTAGTTCTGTTTGCCCATATCTACGACGGTCTTAAAAGACGTTCTTGTAACTGTCTGTAAGCTCCTATTGTTCCTCTCCAGTTTTTGAGTCAACCTATTCCAACCAAGTCCGCCTCCACTGTTTTACTGGCATTAGGCTTGTCAGTGTGACCAGACCCAGCAGTTCTGTGTGATGCACGGGTGACTTTTTTTTATCCCTTTGTTTTCTGCAGCTCCCATTGTACTCTCTGGACTTTGATAGCAGCAGAGTCATTTCCTGGTGGCCGAGACTCCAGGAGTCAGGAGTTAGGTTTGACGCTGTGATGCAGCTTGATGACTGAGTGGTTCTCTAGTATTCTCTGTGTTGTTAATGAACTGTGCAAAGCAAGGACAGCAGCTGAGCTGTGGGGTGTAGGAGAGAGCATGGAATGGAAGGCTTAGAGGTGGGGGAAGGGAGGATGTTTCAAGTACAGAGGTTATCTAGCGATGGTAAGGCTTTTTGGGGATTTTTGGTCAAGAAACAAAGCAGAGACACATGTCTCTTTGCATCTGTGTAGAACAGTAACAGGATGGCTGGGCTTCATTCTGGTGGGGATGGCCAAGCAAGTATGAAGAGAGAGCAGAGAGCAGGACTGGAGTGGTGCTCCTGGGAGTGTTTGGTACTCCTGGGGAGTGCAGGATCCTAGTGTCCATCTGACTGTGGAAAGGAGATAGGTAGGCAACGCCTTGGTGGGCGAATCCTGGGGTCATGGGGAGACTCACTGGATTAGAAGTTTGAGGGGTTGAAGACAGCTGTGACTGTCCCAGCGTAAGACTCTGTGGGCAAGAGTTACACATATGAAATGCATGTTCTGCGTGCTTTCAGTTTATCTATGGCAGGCGAAGCTAAAGAATCCCAACACAGCCAAGTATTTTTTTCATAGTAGTGGATTCGACAAAGTTTATGTACTTCCTGTGTAAGACCCATGCCGTTTTCAAACACACAGAAAATTTTTATTAATGTTTGTATTACAACTGTAGGTCCAGTAGTTTAAAGAAAATTGATCTTTATTAAATGAAGACAGTTGTTAATGAATAAAGAATAATTCCTCTGCATGTGGAGTTTGGCTAGGTGGCCTCTATGCGTTTTTTGTCTGTATTTCTGTGGTTGTTTGATTATGCTTGGCCTGTGGGGAGTGGCACTATTAGGAGGTATGGCCTTATTGGAGGAAGTGTAGCCTTGTTGGAAGAAATGTGTCACCTTGGAGTTGGGGTTTTGAGGTCTCATATATGCTCAGGGCTGGCCAGTATGATCCAGAGTTTCCTCCTGACTGCCTGCAGAAGTCAGTCTCCTCCTGGCTGCCTTCAGATCAAGATGTAGAACCCTTGGCTCCTCTAGCACCAAGTCTGCCTCCATGATGCCATGATTCCCACCATGATGACAGTGGACTGATCCTCTGAACCTGTAAGCCAGCCCCAGATAAATGTTTTCCTTTATAAGGGTTGCCTTATAAGAGTCATGGTGTCTCTTCATAGCAATAAATCCCAAACTAAGATAGTGTGTCCTAGATTTCAAAATATCTTGGACAGATATGACTTGCAAAAAGTAAAAAATAAAAGCCTTTTTGGCTGTGGAACAGCATTTCCAGTTGTTTGTCAGATATTGACGTGTAGGGGGAACTCACCATGACCTCGATGTACTTACCCTGATATTAAACTGATAGGAGGACATGGTCTCAAAATAAAGAGTGAGCCTTTTAAAAGAGAGCACTCTGCACTCTGCCATTGTGTACTGACATTGTGTATGTGTGCATTTATCTCTCTCTCTCTGTGTATATATATATACACATATATACACATACACAGGTATGTGTGTTCTTCCTGGTTTGTGGAGGACATATATAATCCTCTGTTGCACTGGGACTGTCATGTTTGTGAGAACTTCCCTAGTAAGCTAGTTTACCTATTATTATCATTGCCAGCAAAAAATAGTAGTTGAGGTAGAACTTCAGCCATAACGAATTGAAGAATTAAAAGGGTGCCTATGAGCTGTGTAATTTACTGAGGTTTCCAGTAAGCACCCAAGGCCCTTTCCAAACTCCCCTTCCCAACCCTGTAGCATTATTGCACCTATTCAGACCTTCCTCATACTGTATTAGAGATGGGACTTGGGCAGACCCAAACAGTGTGATGAGACAGTGCCTGACTGGTAGACATGGTTTCTCAGTGCCATGTCAGCAGAATGTGGTTCTTAACCTATCCTTCCGTAGGTAGCATGGGGGTGGCACAGTCTTGGAATCCTAGCACTTGAAAGACTGAGGCAGACCTCTTTGAACTTGAGGCCAGGTTGGTCTACATAAGGATGTTAGTCCTGTCTGGACGACATGAGGTCCTGTCTCAAAATAAGAAAACCAAATGCAACAAATGAAATGCCTGTGTGGTGGTTTGCATATTCTTGGGCCAGCGAGTGGCACCATTTAGAGGTGTGGCCTTGTTGGAATAGATGTGACCTGGTTGGAGTAGGTGTGTCACTGTGGGTGTGGCCTTAAGATCCTCACCCTAGTTGCTTGGAAGTCAGTCTTCCACTAGCAGCCTTTGGATGAAGATGTAGAACTCTCATGAGGCTCTGCCTGAACCTTGCCTGCCTGGATACTGCCATGCTCCCACCTTGATGATAATGGACTGAACCTCTGAACTGTAAGCTAGCCCCAATTAAATGTTGTTTTTTTATAAGACTTGCCTTGGTCATGATGTCTGTTCACAGCAGTAAAACCCTAACTAAGACAGCCTGTGATGAACTTTTCAGTGAATCATCTACGTCAATGGCAATCCCTAACACCAAAACACAGAATCCCTTCGTGAATCAGTGCATCACTCGAGTGATGTAAAGAAGACCTGCAAAGATAATGAGGAAAACTGTTTAGAAGTAAAAGAAAAGCATGAATACTAATGCCTGAATAATGATGTCTAACAGCTGTCCAACGTTCAAAGCGCCCTCACTCTATTACCTATGTACTCAGCACAAGTTTGAGTCCTGTTTATGTATGCTGGATATATATTGTTCCTAGGAATCAGGAATACAGAATAAGTCAGTCGAGATTCCTATTCTTACAGGGGAAGTCAGATTAACACAAGTATATATAGCAGCACACACATAGATAAGTAGGTAGTGTGGGTAGTGCTAAGTTCTGAGAATAGACAGAAGCTGGTGGGGAAGCTCTGAAATGGTGCTCAGAGAAGACGTTTGCATTTGGGTGAAGGTTAGCATAAGCTTGGGTATCTGGGGTTGACTGACTTAGAGTGCAGTGGTGTGTGTGTGTGTGTGTGTGTGTGTGTGTGTGTGCGCACACGCATGTGCAACAGCTAAGCCTGGTTGGTATTCTTGGCATATTCTGTGTAAAATAGGTTGGCCTGGAATTACTGCAGTTCTCCTGCCTCGGCCTTGCAAATGAAGTTGGTATTTAATGTTCATTTCCCCATTGTGGAAACCTAAGAATACCTACATTAAAGGACATCCTGGACTGATAAAGTTCCAAAATCCAAACCAGGTAGCCAAACTTTGCACCTCTTTCTCTTTCTTACTTTTTAAAATGTATATTGATGTCCTGCTTAGATGCATGTCTGTGTGAGGGTGTCAGACCCCCTGGAAATGGAATTACAGAGCTGTAAACTGCCATGTGGGAGCTGGGGATTGAACCCAGGTCTCTTGGCAGAGCAGCCAGAGCTCTTAACTGCTGAGCCATATCTCCAGACCCCTTTCTTTGATCACTGTGTCATTGTGTGTGGAAATGAACAATCAAACCATATTTTAATAAAAATATTTTATTTGGAGCTAGCCCCCTCCATTTGTTCCCCCCAAACCTGATAACCATATTTAAACCCAGAGTGTGCCTCCTCTCCACGTGTATTCTCCAGCCGATGCATTTCACTGTATGTCAGCCCTTCTGTCAGCAGAGAGCGGTGGGAAATCAGACGCTTGCCAAGCTGAAGGGGTGTGCTTAGCCATTGAAACGTTAGTTGGTAAGAAATGGAGTAGAAACCATCACTTTAAATGGCTTTTAAACAGCCTGTGGGTTTCATTTTCCTCTGTTCTTTGTGCTTTCATTTAATGCAAATAATGAAGAGTGTTTTTATGTTTATTTGCGGTGTGAGTGTTAATGGTGACAAGAGCTGGACAACTTAGTCATGGAGCTAACTTCTGGGCATTCTGTTATTCGTTCCTGTGATGGTTTGTATATGCTCGGCCCAGGGAGTGGCACTGTTAGAGGGTGTGGCCATGTTGGAGTAGGCGTGTCACTCTGGGTGTTAGCTTTAAGATCCTCATCCTAGCTGCCTGGAAGTCAGTATTCTATTAGCAGCCTTCAGGTGAAGACATAGAACTCTCAGCTCCTCCTGCGCCATGCCTTCCTGTATGCTGCCATGTTCCTACCATGATGATAGTGGACTGAACCTCTGAACCTGTGAGCCAGCCCCAGTGAAATGGTTTCCATTATAAGAGTTGCCTTGGTCCTGGTGTCTGTTCACATCTAAAACCCTAAGACAGTTCCCTACCTAAAGACCTGTGCTAGGAACTGCAGGATGGTTCATTGATTACAAATACACACTGGATAGCTGTGGTGACATGACTTTAATCCCAGCATTTGAAAGGCAGAATTCAAGGCCAACCAGATCCACATATTTCCTAGATAGCCAGGTATGCATAGTGAGAGGAGGGAGAAAAAGAGAGAGGGGGTGGGGAGGGAGAGAAAGAGAGAGCACACCGTCTGAACGGGTTCATTGGCGTCAGGTTGGTAAGGTCTCCAGGTGGCCTGAGCACAGGCTCCCTGTGTACACACAGATTGATGCCAGGTCATGTGGAAACACACTAGGTTTCCCATTGTCCTTCACCGTTTCAGACCATTTCATGCGCCCATGCCTGTCTCTGCAGCAGCGTTGGCTCTCCATGGGCACTGCTTAATGTGGGTCTCCAGTTTATATGCTTGACTTTTCTCTCGAACTGAGCCTAAAATGCTATTTTTTCTCCTTAAGAACATTTGTGGGAAAACCTCCAGGAGAACTCTTACTTTACTCTTCTTATTCTCATTCTTTTCTTTAGAACTGGTCTTTGTTTTCCCCCTCATCGTGTTTCTCTGAGAAGAGCCATGTCCCGTGTGTACACGGGACAGCACAGAGCGGTAGTAGAGACACCTGCTTTATGTGGCAGGGCTTAGGATCCAGTGCCGCAGTCTCCAGCTTTGCTTCAGTGAAGCGTTGTTTGCCATGGCCTTGTCATTAACAGTAGACTATTGTAAGTGGGGAATGAGCAGGACTTCAGGGGAAAGTAATACAGTTTACTTATACCGAGATGTTTGCCCATTCCTTTCTCACAGCATAAATTCAAGCTGTAACGTGGGATCCAGGTTTCTCAGCCTCTTCTGTCACTTGGAGCCCATTGATGTCCTTGGTTAGTCACACCCTGCTTTAGAACAACAGTGGTACCAAGTCCTCCTGAGGGCTATGACGTCCCTAAGGTCATTTTCACAGAACTCTCTTAGCTCTTTGGCAGAACAATTCACAACTTCCATTTGTTCGTAAGTTAAAAGGAGCAGACAAAATGCTTACATGTGGCTGTGTGCGGACTCCAATGACTTAAAATTTAAACTTACATTTAGTGTGTGTGCACATGTGTGGAGTCAGAGGTCAACATGTAGGAGTCAGTTTTCTCCTTCTGCCTTGTGGTTCCTGGGACTTCAACTCAGGCCATCAGCCTTGGTGGTAAGCCCCTTTATCCACTGAGCCAGCTCACTGGCCCTGTCACACTGAGTTTTGGGGTGCTGTCTATTGAGGTGTGGTACATCTTTGATGTTGGATCTATTCTAGAGGGGGACACTTAGGACAACTGCTGTTAACTCGGAACAGAGAGGACCCAGGACTCCTCAGCCCAGTGTTCTCGCTGTAGCAACAGCCAGAAGAGACTACACATGTCCTTGGGGCAGTGTGAGATGGCACGTCCCATGCATTCAGTTGGGTGTGACAACCAACTGAATACCTCAGAATACCTCAGAAAGGCATCTTGAAAGGAGAAAGCTAGGTTTGGGCTCAGTTTCAGTCTCTGTAGTCATTTGGTGAGGCAGAACACCACAGTAGAGAGGACACAATGGAGCAGTTTCTCACCTATCACAAATGATTTAAAGAGAGAGAAGGACAGAGAGGGTGAGGAGGGAGGGAAGGAGGGAGGGAGGGAGGGAGGAGAGGGAGGGAGGGAGGGAGGGAGGGAGGGAGAGAGAAGGGGTGGGAAGGAAAGAACATGGAAGGTGCCAGGGTCTCAGTACACTTTGGTTTTTTTTTTATTTTGGGGGGTTGGGGTTTTTGTTGTTGTTGTTTTGGTAGGTTGGTTTTGTTGTTTTGTTTTTTCAAGACAAGGTTTCTCTGTGTAGCCCTGGCTGTCCTGTAACTCACCCTGTAGACCACTCTGGCCTTTAACTCAGAGCTTTGCCTGCCTCTGCCTTCTGAGTGCAGGGATTAAAGGCGAGTGCAGGACCCGTCCTCAGTATCTCTTTCAAGGGCTTGCCCCTGGGCCTTCCCCTTACAGCCAGGTTCTGCCTCCATGTTCCTCTCTCCTCCCAGTGGTGCCATCTGCTGGGGACAGACTCCTCAGCATCCCTGCCTTTAGAGGACATGCCAGACCAGACTATCACATCCTCACGAACTCTGGTCAGGTCTTTGGTCTCTTCCTCTGACCGGGTTGTTTCTGGTTATTGGCAAAGCCTCTGTCCAGCCCCGTGAGGCTTACCACATGGGTGAGGGCTGATAAGGTGGGCGCTCTGTAAATGCTCAGCTCTGAAGGAGTCCTAAGACAGAGTTTGAGTACGCAGAGCCTGCTAACGTTAAGGCAGGAGCAAGATTCGAGGAGCAGCGCAGGCTTAGTGAAGGTCTTTGTGGTAAGGAAGACTCATGGGAATCTGGCTGCTGAAACTGCCACCTGCTGGCTGCAAGGCCAGTGGTGATCTGTTTTCCTTGCTCAGCTTTTGCTGTCTTCCATTTGAAATGGGTAACGCTATCGGCCTCTCAGACTTACAAGGCTTAAGTAAAGTTATGTTTACACAGGCACTGGCGCAGAAGACAGACACTGTCAGTTTCCCTAAGTGACTGTTCTTGCTATTGCTCTTGGACTAGCAGCAGCTTTCCTAGTCTGAGGGATTATGCCTAGCTGTGAGAATACTGTGTTCACTGTGGGAGTTCAGACAGCATGGGGGAGAAGCAGCCAGATGAAGTAACCACCGTGGTCCAGCAATGGCTGGTACCAAGTCATACTGCTTCACTGTACCTCCAACCACAGATTGTCTCCATCTACAGACTGGAAGACAGTTGTGCTCAAAGCCACTGTTGTTGGTCACGCAGGTGAAGAAACCGTTGCCTGGAGAGGCTTTTTTTTTTTTTTGAAGTGATGTGCTAGGTGCCAGGTCCCATAAGTGTGATTTGAATGGTTTGTAGTTTGCTACAAACTGAAGATGGCAGATGGCAGCACACGAAGTGTCTGTAAGCATTTGGTGAGGAAGTTCAGGCATGATCTGGTAATTTACCAAGAAATCAGTGCTTAGGAGATAGGAACCAACTACTTGTAACAGTTTAAGTATTTTTGATGACAGGTGATAGATTCAAACAGATGAGAAGTTTTAATGTCCAAAGGGTTCCCAATAAACTCTTCTTTCCAACCTAGAGTTACCAAGTAGAGGGATTCTGTGCACATACACTTGGCCGTTTGTATCTGTGGCCTGTATTCTTGGATTAAACCAAGAATGTTCTAAATAAGTAATCTTTAAAAGCAGTAATGGCATCTGTACTGGGAGTCTGTAGACTTTCCCTTCTTACTGTTCCCTAAGCAGTGTAATGTAGGAACTGTTTGCACAGCATCTACATTGTCAGGTACTGGAAGCTGCCTACAGGTGATTGAGGGATGTAAGAGAATGGGGTAAGTCGTGTGCAAACGTGACACCATTCTACCTAGAAGGAACTTGGGAATCTGGGGCTTTTGTGCCTTTGATGATGGGTGGGGTGGTCCTGGACCCTTTCTCCACAGAAGCCAAAGTGTGGTGGTATGAACAGATGTAAAGCTTCCTGAGACACAGGGCAGCATTTGATTCTTCGTGTGATTTTTCTTTTCTGAGTATATGTGAGGGATTATGCCATATCACTGCACATGTGAATATCTTATTCTTTAATTCCTTAGCACTCTACTTCATGGGGATATTTAACCACATTCCCCCGATGGGTCTCTAGGTTGTGTCTCACCTTCAGTAATTTTATTTATTTTAAAGATTTGTTATTTATTTATTTATTTATTTTGTGTTTTTGTTTGTTTGTTTGTTTGTTTGTTTTACAATAGGGTTTCCCTGTATAGCCCTGGCTGTCTTGGGACATGCTCTGTAAACCAGGCTGGCCTTGAACCTACCACCCAGAAAGATTTATTTTATTTTATGTGTGTAAATAAATGCTTTACTTGTGTGTATGTATGCGTGCCACATGACCATGGAAAGCAGAAGAACTGTAGTTACAGATGGCTGTGAGCCACCATGTGGGTGCTGGAATTGAACTCAGGTCCTCTGCAAGAACAGCCAGGGCTCTAACCACTGAGCCATCTCCTCAGCCCCATTGTCTGTAATTTTAAATATTGTGTTAAAGCGAACAAGTTTGACTTACATATAAGTCACTTCACATTTCTACATGTGGGAGTTTTATTATACATAAAATTCTTAAATGAAGCTCATAGAGCTGTTTACATTTATTTATTTTTAAACCCACAAAGTCTCATTTGTGCCGACCACGTGCTTATGAGTATGGGTTCCACTGCAGTAGGTTGACCTGCCTGAGGCCACACCCTTACAGAAAAGTGACTGCTCCTCCCCCAGCGGCCCTCAATGTCAATAGATTCTGGAGCCCCTTCCCCACCTCATGTGGAATAGTGACTAGCTTGCTCTTGTCCAGGCAACCAGAGCTGTGATTTCATGAGTTCAAGGGTCCTGTCCCACCCAGAAGACACGTCTTCCCGTGGGGGCTGAGCTCTCCACAGACACTGCACTGGAGCAGTTGTCAGTTTCAGCACTAACTGCAGCCCACTGCACAGCGAGCGTCTGTACTGAGGTGTGGGGACTGCGCTAGCCTGTGTGCGTGAGGATCTGAAGCCAGAGTGCAGTTGGATACTAAGGGTGTGTTTTAAAGAGAAATACTCTATCTGCGGTGGTTAAGAGTAACCAGAGAGGGAAGTGGTGAGGCAGGGTTGGAGGCTTATCAGTATGCTGGGAGGGCGGTGTGGAGACAGCACAGGCTAGAGCTGTTAGAGGTGTCTACAAGGTAAAACTACAGTTCCTGACAGACTGGATGTGAGGTGACGGAGTGGGAGGGCTGGGAACGGAGATCACGTTAGGAATTGTGAGGTTGGGGTGTGTCGAGGTTCAGTTGTTGGCAAGCATCCAAGTGGACGTGTCAAGGTGACAGCACATACGTCTGAAATTCAAGAGAGATACCTGGAGACAGAACTTGTCTGCATACATGCTGCTTCAGGCTCTGAAACCAAGCAGAATCATCCCAGCAGTTGATGTAATGGGACAGAGAAAACAAGACACTAAGGTTGGAATTCCTGGTTTACTGCAGAATCAGAAAGCTGGGAGAGAAGGGACATGAACAGGGAGATCTAGGACGGCAAGATTATCAGGAGGAGGGTGAGCAGCTGCTGAGAGCTACTTGCAAGCCAAGAAGACATGTCTGCTTCTACATGTCAGCTCCTTCCTTTTGAGGTGCTGTCCAGTGTAGTGATTGTCAGCAGGAGTTCCTGACCTGGGAATCCCTTCAGTTTGGCTCTCATGCTTGCATCTTCTGAAATTCTGCAGGTTGATCTCATAGAGCTGGGCACCCATCCCTCAGTCTTGGATGGGAACATTTCTCTAGAGAAAGTACCACTGTTGTTTGGTCATGTGTGTTTCTAGACATTTTTTTCATGGATGAGTCAGGAAATAACATTATTTTAAAAAATACATTAACTTTTAAAACTTGCTTAATAGTTTTTTGTTAGCTATAGTTTGATATTTTGTGGGAATGATACAAATTTCATCTTCTCAAGAGAAAAAGGTTTAAAATATGTTTTTCCTTTGAGAATTTCATACAATATATTTTGATCAAGATAATGGCCTTCACTAGGCTTACTGAGGGCTTAGGGCTTTTTTTGGCTAAAAATGTATTCCAATAAGGATATAAATTCAAAATATAGTTTTAAAATCTCTTAAAATATATTTTTCTTTCTGTTTATATCAGTTTGGCATCTAGTGAATTTGTTTCAATTTGTATTAAATATTTCAAGATTGGGGGGGTTGTACGTTTTTATCTTTAAAAAATGATTAAAGAATTTGCATGGCTTTAAGGAATCTCCCTGCTCCTCCACTGGTGACCTTAAGTTCACCCTTCTAGGGTTTGTTTCTGCAAGCGAGTGCACACGCGTGTTTCCTGGGGTCATTCTTCCTCCACGATTCCCCCTTGTATCCCTCCCCTCACTCTAGCCCCCATTGTCCTTCCACAGAAGTTGCTGTCCTCGTGCCCATCCCCTCAGATGGGAAGTTTTCATGTAGTATGTGCTCAGGAGCAGTGTGGGAGGACTCTCCTCCATTTACCTCCCATGAAATGACAGCTCAGTGAAGTGTCAGAGTCAAGTCTCTGCTGTTCCCTGGCAGCTTGTGAGGTGGGTGAACTGGGAAGGGTGCCTCAGGGAACCCCAATTAGAGAGAGTCTTTGCCTAGTCCGTGGTGGAGTGAGCGTTCCTTAGATTCTGGCCTTTATTTTTGTTCTAGAATGAGCACATTTGCTGTCCTCAGCAGGATGAGGAGTCAGGGAAATGTGAGGTGATCTTGCCATGCGTTCTCTCAGGAGCCCAGTAGTCTGTTTGGTCGGGGTATCAGTAAAAGGCCTCTGCACTCTTCCTTTCTGCTTTATTAACTTGGAGTGTTGGGGGGGGGTAGCTGCATCCTTTCTGATGCTGTAGCTCATTGCCCCTGACTTTAGTAATCTTAGAGGGTCTCAAAGAAGCAACGAGAACGTGTTGTTGTGTTGCCTCCTGCTCCCCAACCTCTGTTTCCAACTTAGATTGTAAGGACATCTATCCAACTCTGTCTAGCAGTAAACAATGAGTACGAATCCCAGTAATGTAACTAGTAATTGGAATCAGTTTGGCTAAGTTATTCAACCTGATGCATGGTGCATACTAAGTAAATGCTGGCTCCTCTTTCCTTCCCCCATTCTCGTACACACATTTTCTAAACCATTTTATTGATTCTTTGTGAATTTCACAACATTCACCCCAATCCTACTCATCTCCCTGTCCCTTTGTTATCAGCTCTCTGCCCTTGCAACTCTCTTTGTGGAAGCTGTAGTGTGTTACAGTGTGTCCCACGGTATACCCTTCGGTATACACAGGGTATACCCTTCTGTATACCCTTCGGTATACACATCTTTACTTGCAAATGGCTCATTGCAATGAGTCACTGATCTGCTTTGAAGCCTCTGGCTTCTGCTACACTATCAATACTGGACCCTCACAGAGGCTCCTCTCAGATATCCTGTTGTTGCCATATGTCAAGGAGATCCTGCAGCTTTGGATCTGTAGGACTGGTCCTTCACATGCTCCAGCAGTTCATAGATAGGGTAGATGTTGGGGTGGGCAACTCAAAGCCCTGGATCTGGACCTGTGTAGTAGCAGAGTTGGTCAGCTCTCCCACACTCATACCACCAGAGCTAGCTCTCCAGCACTGGCCAGCTTTCCCACTCTCAGGCCCGGCTCCCCATCACCTTTGTCACCAGGGCTAGCTTTACTGAACTAGCTCTACTCACCTACTGGTGCGGTGTAGGGCCTACTCTCAGAAGTGATGCAGCTGATGGGGGGCAGGACAGCTTTCCTGCTCTCATGACCTTGGGGCTAGCTCTCCCACCTCAGGTGAGGAGCAGGGCCAGATCAGCATAGTGCTGAGACATCCTCCTCCTCACCTGTTCCTCACTGCTGTCTAGTCCCCAGTCCAGCTTTCTCCTGGTGTAAACCCTTTGGCTTCACTGTCTCTTCCACCTCCCCGCCGAGTGCTCCATCTTTCCCACACATTCATATCGCACATTCACGCATCACTGTGGTACCCACAGCAAGCTGGGGCAGGTACTTAGATGGCTTTTTTTCTGGCAGTCCTGGGCCAGTGCGGCCAGGAAGGGTACTTGGGTGCCTCGTACATATGTTTTTTTTTTCCCAAATTATTTTTTAAAATTCACATCCCAATTGCATCTTCCCCTCTCTCCTCTCCTTCCAGTCCCTCCCTCCTAGCCCCCCATCCTCCATCCTCATCCCCCCTTTCTCCTCAGAAAAGGGGAGAACTCCCATGGATATTAATCCACCGTGGCATATCAACTTGTGGCAGGATTAGGCACATCTTCTATTGTGGCTAGGCAAGGCAGCCTAGTTAGGGGAAAGGGATCCAGAGGCAGGCAGCAGAGTCAGAGACGGCTCTTGCTCCCTCTGTTAAGAGTCTCACATGAAGACTGAGCTGCACATCTGTTACATATATGTCAGTCCCATGTATGGTCTGCTTGGCAGTTCACACTCTGAGACTCTGGGTCAGGGTAGTTGGTTCTGTAGGTTTTCTTGTGGTGTCCTTGACCTCTCTGGATCCTTCAATTCTTCTTCCTGCTGTTCCATAGGATCCCCCAAGCTCCTTCTAATGTTTGGTTGTGGGTCTCTGCATCTGTTTTCATCAGTTGCTGGATGCAGCCTATCTGACAACAGTTATGCTAGGCTCCCATCTGTAAGTGTAGTAGAATATAAATAGAAATGTTGGGTGGCCTCTTTCTCTTGGCATAGGTCTTAAGTTGGGCCAGTCATTGGTTGGCTGTTCTCTCAATTTCTGCTCCATCTTTACCCCTGTACATCTTGTAAGCAGGACGAATTGTGGATCTCAGGTTTTGTGGCTGGGTTGGTATCCCAGTCCCTCCATTAGAAGACTTTTCTGGTTACAGGAGATGGCTGGTTCAGATTCCATATGCCCCATTGCTGGGAGTCTTAGTTAGGGTCACCCTCAGATCCCTGGAAGTTTCCTTTGAGGTATGTTTCTAGCTCGTCCCAGAGATGCCCCCTCACTGATTCTAGCTCTGTCACTCTTTCAGTTCGCTCCCTCTGCCCCTCCCCCACTTGACCCCTCCTGTCCGTCCTCGCCTCAGTTCATTGTCATCTTTTAATTATACTGATTAGTATATAGTCAGTTAGAATAACATCATATATACTTGAAGTGTACAACAGAAAAACCAAGTACTTGTGAGTTCCGGTGTTTCTATGACTCCTAGCTTCTGTCCCTAGAGGTCATCACTCACCTTTTGTCTCTGTGGAACTGTGTGAGGGACCTGAGCTTACTGAGGCATTTGCACTGATGTTTGCTCATGTATGTGCAGACAGAGAGGCCATGCCATCCACACAGCAGCAGTTCCTGTTGGCAGACCTGCTGCTTCTACCTTCTGCTGAGACAGTGCTGCAGTAGGTTCCTCTGCAGCGTTCATCCTTAGGTGTCCCTATGATTGTGTCTGTAGTGTAAACAACTAGGAATAAATAGTAATCTGAAGATTATCTCCCCAACTGTAGTATACTTTCACCAGCTAACATTCTCTAAATTTAATCTTCCCTCATGTAGCAGCTGTAGTTACGTACTCTCTGCAGCTTCCGTGTGTAGCTGTCTCTGCCATGATTGGCTGTCCTCAGGAAGCTAAGTCAGCGTAGCTCCTTTTCAAGCTCTGCGTGCTGTCCTCTGCGTACCTCCTCTTGTCACTGAGTGCTTGGGGAGAATCGATGAAGCTTTCGGATTAGGAAATCAACCATCTGCCCGGTCTCTCGCAATTGCTTTTCTCAGCTTATTAATTTGTACTTCTGCTATAGGGAGAGTTTTTGTTTTGTTTCTCAAGTCAGCGCTGGGGACTAGTCTCTTTATTCCCAACATGGCAGAGTTCACAGAGCTGCACCGGCCTAGGGCAGAGCGAGACTGTCTCAGCAGACAAAGACATTGTCCATCCGGTGTTTAAAGTTAGTGCTCTTACATTTCTTCAGTTTCATGGCATCTGCTTTCTGTCACACTTAGACATTGAACCTGAAGCGAAACACGTGCACACAAACAGGAAAGCCAGTGTGTGCTCTCTGCTTGCTTCCTCAAGTATGTCTATGGTCTCTCTCTCTCTCTCCTCCTCCCTCTCTCCCTCCCCACCCCCCTCATCTACTGAAGATTTATCTTGAGGTAAGGAGTTGTAATCTACACTGAGAGATCTAAGGCTTTTTTTTTCTAGTTATTATTTTTCCTTTACTATGAAGTACAAAATTTGACATTTCGGTTTCCTAAATTTTCCTTTGTGTTCAATTATTCAAACTTCTGTAGTTCTCTCCCCTGGAAACCGCGGGAAGTTGCTTCTCTCACTGTTCCATCATTCAGAGACACGGTTAATTGGGGGTGGATTTCTGTTTTTGTTTTGTTTTTTGGAAAAGTCACTGGGGCTGGAGAGATGACTCACTGTTTAAGAGTCACCAAATCCACTCACTGAAGGCCTGTGCCACAGTCACTCAGCCTTCTAGCTGCTTTCTCAGCTAGTCTTGTTAAAGGTATTCTTGGATCTGACTAGATACTGCAGTATATATCCTTATCTCTATCTGCCCATGTGTGTGTGTGTGTGTGTGTGTGTGTGTGTGTGTTCCCATAACACTGCACATGTGGAGGTCAGAGAACAACTTCTAGCGCTTGGTTCTCTCTTTCTACCATGTGGGGCCTGGGGATCAAACTCAGGTTGTCAGACTTGTTGGCAGATAATCCCCTAAACAGCAGACGTTATTATCCATCATTTCCAAGAATGTTTACCTTGATATTTTGTTGGTACCTGTTTGACACACTCCATGTTAAGATCAATATCTGCTGTCTTAGTAACCTGCCTCTGGACATCTGAGGGTTGCCACCACCAGACTTGTCACAGCCTCATTCCATCTGTGGTTTCAGGCTCAGCTGGTCTGTCAGCACTACCCAGTACCTTCCTCACTGTCGTTGGTGAGCTTGTCTTTATTATATTCAGAGGTTATTTCAATAATTTTCTGCTCTCTGAAATCCTCTCTGTCCCTTATCTTCCCTTAGAAAGTGCTTTAACCTCTATCAGAGAAACCAAAAACCACCAGATCAGAATTCCTCCAGTTAGCATGGTCCAGCGTACCAGAGACCTGGTTTCTCTTCCTTCCTGTTTGTTATGGGAGAAGAGATGTCTTTCTTCTAGCTGCCGGTCGATCTCCCCATCAAGGCTCTAGTTCTTCTCGCCCTCCACCTTCCTAGGAACTCACCTTCCTCCTCACCTCTGCTCTCTTCAACCTCTTTCCCTACTTTATCTTCTAATTGACATTAAGTACAGTCCATTCTCTCCCTTCTTAAATAATAAAATAAAATAAAAAGCAAAAGGAGTGGCCGCTCCGTCTCCTGTGTACCTCTCTTCCCGGCTACCTTGTCGTTACCTCCTCAAAGCCAGCTGTTCATATGGGGAACCTGCTGCAGCTGCTCCAAGTCTCCAGGCACAGTAGAGCGTTCGGAGAAAGCACAAGACTGAGTAGCGGGGCGTGGAGGCATTTTGTTTAGAAATATGGAAGAGAAAAGTTTCTCTGAGGTCTGGCCTTGAAATTTGAAAGGGACTGATTCTGTTTGTTAAGTCTGTAAAAGTTAATTTTCAGTTTTGACTGTGTGTATACAGTTGCCACGTAGTTGAGTTTAAGGTCTGGGGTAGGTACCTTGATAAAAGGCACTTTTAATAAGTACCTTGTTACAAATAGCAATAGGAGGACCAGAAATGTTCGTTGAGCCTGGTGTGGTTAAGGAAGGGCAGGTGCTGGGGCCGACGGCAGGCTCTTCCTAGTGCTGGGCCGACCGACGGCAGGCTCTTCCTAGTGCTGGGCCGACGGCAGGCTCTTCCTAGTGCTGGGCCGACCGACGGCAGGCTCTTCCTAGTGCTGGGCCGACGGCAGGCTCTTCCTAGTGCTGGGCCGACCGACGGCAGGCTCTTCCTAGTGCTGGGCCGACCGACGGCAGGCTCTTCCTAGTGCTGGGGCCGACGGCAGGCTCTTCCTAGTGCTGGGGCCGACGGCAGGCTCTTCCTAGTGCTGGGCCGACAGCAGGCTCTTCCTAGTGCTGGGCCGACCGACGGCAGGCTCTTCCTAGTGCTGGGCCGACCGACGGCAGGCTCTTCCTAGTGCTGGGCCGACCGACGGCAGGCTCTTCCTAGTGCTGGGCCGACGGCAGGCTCTTCCTAGTGCTGGGCCGACCGACGGCAGGCTCTTCCTAGTGCTGGGCCGACGGCAGGCTCTTCCTAGTGCTGGGGCCGACGGCAGGCGCTTCCTAGGGGTTTGTGTGAGCTGAACATGAGGTATCTTAAGAGTCGACTTGGCATTTTTCTCTTCAGAATGTAACTGGGGGTGTTTCCTCCCTCTTGAAACTTTATTGAACTCAGTAGTATATTCATAAAAATATTTTACTAATTTACTTTTATTTTTTGGTCTTATAGTTCTACTAGATACAGAAATCATTTTCCTCACACATAGGAAAGTATTCTTTCCTATGCAAAGGTCCTGCAGACCCTCAGTGCCCTGCTGTGCTGAGTGGGGAAGTTGATAGGACATGCTTAGTCGTCACTTACTGCTGCTTCTTGTTCTCAGACAGAGGTAATAAATTGTAATGTATTTCTTACATAGCGTTAACTCTACCTCCAAAACATTTACCCGATTATAATGGCAAGTCATAAACATACTGTTAAGTAATATTGGCCAAGATTTTCTTTAGGTTCATTGGCTCTGTTAATAAACCATATTAGCAACTTTTTAAAAATCAACATACTGTTTAGGTTTTTAAAAAAAAAAAACCAAACCAAACCAAACCAGTTCTAGTTTCTCGAATAAATCAGGGGAAGACTAGCTCTAACATGAAAGGTTTGGGAAACTGAGCACGTCTTCCTTGAGAACAGGAAGGTCACCACTCGTATAGTTCCTGTATTCTGCAGCGTTTAGTATTGGTGCTATCAAAGGGCTTTAGTGGCAGTTTAACAGCCAGCTTTTTAAATTGCTAAACTTAAGTTTTTATTTCTTGTGCTTCTGGAAATGGGTATGTGAATACCGTCGAAACTATGAAGTACAAAATAAAATCATTTTCTATTTGTTAATTGGGCTGAAGATCTTTTTTGCAAGTTGTGTTGTTTTGGGGTAGTTCCACTCAAGCTAGGCAAGTGCTGGACTACTGTGCTACCCAGCTCGCTCAGCTTTGCTTACGTTAAAGAAGGAGATAAAATAATAATTAGTGGTGACTTAGCATTAGGACTTAGGCTGGATGCTTAAATAAATACTCACGTGCTTCGTTGGTCTATTCAGTGATAGTTGCTATATTGAATGACAGATAGGCAAACACAGTGTTCAGAGTCTTAAAGACTTGTTTATAGATGGCACTTGCATTGGAAAGTTTTAGGTGCTCTTTGGAAGATGTGCTGATGACTGTAGGGGCACAGAGGAGAGTCACAGGTCTTCCACTCTCAATGAACAGTCCTCTCTCCTAGTGGTTTAAATACATTTACGTCACGAAGCTACTCTTTCCAGAGAACCCCCAGGTCACTGGGCTGTTTCCACTGGAGACACGACAACGGAGGATGGTGGGACACTGTCTCATCCCGCTGTGTAGCAAAGGGAGTACAGCAAGTGAGGGTAGGTGGTGGCTTGGTCCTGAGGCTCTCTGACCTCAGCCATGCTCCCAGCAGGGTGAAGCACCTCTGTGTGCAAGAGAACAAGCTGAAGTGAGGTGCTGAGAGGCGTGAGCAAGGTGTCTGCTGGGCAAGGCCCATGACCTGGCTTCAGATCTGGAGCGTGTTCTGGTTAGTTGTGGCCTTCGTTCCTCTCTGTACTTGATGCCCAGCGTCTCCTCACAGTGTCGTCCGCTGCTAAGATTCATGGAGTCTTCAGCCATGGTTGTTGAGGCTTTGCCCTTGCTGACCTTTCACTCTGTCAGTTTTTAGACACACACGTATTTAGGATCTTTATACCTTCCTGGTGACTTCAGTAACTCTTACCTTTGCGTCACACTGTGGAGTCTGTTTTGTCTGATATGCTCATAGCGAGGCCAGCTAGCTTGTGCTCATATATTGTATTGCCTAACTTTTCCATCATTTGACCTTCAACCCATCGATACTGAAAGTGCATTCTTGAAGACAGCATCTAGGTTTTTATATTAAAAATTCACTTGATTCTTCTTGAGTTTCATGTGTAGTGTGGACACTATGCCCCTCCTTAGAATTGGGAACAAAACACCCATGGAAGGAGTTACAGAGACAAAGTTTGGAGCTGAGATGAAAGGATGGACCATGTAGAGACTGCCATATCCAGGGATCCACCCCATAATCAGCATCCAAACGCTGACACCATTGCATACACTAGCAAGATTTTATTGAAAGGACCCAGATGTAGCTGTCTCTTGTGAGACTATGCCGGGGCCTAGCAAACACAGAAGTGGATACTCACAGTCAGCTAATGGATGGATCACAGGGCTCCCAATGGAGGAGCTAGAGAAAGTACCCAAGGAGCTAAAGGGATCTGCAACCCTATAGGTGGAACAACATTATGAACTAACCAGTACCCCGGAGCTCTTGACTCTAGCTGCATATGTATCAAAAGATGGCCTAATCGGCCATCACTGGAAAGAGAGGCCCATTGGACACGCAAACTTTGTATGCCCCAGTACAGGGGAACGCCAGGGCCAAAAAGGGGGAGTGGGTGGGTAGGGGAGTGGGGGTGGGTGGGTATGGGGGACTTTTGGTATAGCATTGGAAATGTAAATGAGCTAAATACCTAATAAAAAATGGAAAAAAAAAAAAAAAAGAAAACAAAAAAAATTCACTTGATAGTATGGTTTGAATTGTCCATTCATGTTAATTATGACTTATGGTCAGTTTGGTTAGCAATTGAGATGCTGTTCTTTTGGTTTGCTTGGCATATTATTTTGGGTGTTATTATTTGTATTCTCCCTGTCTTGTCTACTTCTAAGATAATAAAACTTTTTCTTAGTATCCCACTTCACTATCTTTCTTGGCTCCTAACTGCTGTGTGGTGTTTACAGGTGCACTTCTGTGGCGACGGCATACATGGTTTACTGTGGCCTACACAGCCTCTGACCCTAGATCAGTTAGTTCCCCAACCTCTGCGTGCTTTGTCACATATACTTACTCCCATGGCTTGTGTTGGGCGTGCAGACCATGTTTTACTGTAAGTGGTCATATATCAGATCGAGAGGCGGGAGACATAGACTTACCCATATCAGCACCCCATGGACTGTTCTGGAGTCCCTCACTCCTCCGGACGGTCCGCTTGCTCCCCGTGATCACCACTTAACAGACCATACATTGTTGTATGTGCAGTAACGAATCCTTCTGCTCTTACTCCTCTTGCCTGGAAAGAACACTTTCATTGGATAAAGCCTTTGGAGTGCATTTGTGTCTTCAAACTTTTTCTCCAAGTGTGAATTCTCAGCAGTATGTGGCAGCCCAGATCTGCACTATTCCCATTTGGCTTCCGCCTGTGGCCTCTAATCTGCTTCTTGGCCATTCTCTCGGTCATCCTTAGAAAGAAGTTCTTGTAGCTGATAGAAAACTTCCATAGTCCTTTGTGACTTCATTTCTCTCAAGATTTTCTCTTACTTTCTAGCCATTTTCTATAGCACCGGCTGTACCCACAGATTCCTGTAGCTGACAGAGCTTGTTTCCCACTTGAATGTAAGCTGTCTGGAACTAATCGGGCTAGAGCTTGTTTCTAAGATGGAAACTGTGTGAGGGGGTGGAGGTGAGGAGAGGGGTGGGAGGGTGGGAGGTGGGGTTGCTGACAGACTTCCCCTGGCCTGGTGGCACACCTGTAATCCCACCACTCAGGAAGCTGAGTCGGGACAATTGTAAGGTCAGGGCTAGCCTCAGTTATATAAAGTGTAGAGAGGCCATCCTCTCCTCCCCCCTCCCCAGTTTAATTTTTTTCATGATGGTCTGTTTATATTACATACCTCTGGCTGTCCTGGAACTCACTGTGTAGATCAAACTGGCCTCAAACTCACAGAGATTCCCCCCTACCTCTGTATCCCTAGTGCTGGGAGTACAAGTGTGCACTGCACACTTGGTCCTGAGAGACCTTCTTTTGGATGGGGTGTGTGTGTGTGTGTGTGTGTGTGTGTGTGTGTGTGTGTGTAGGGGGGATTTTGCTTAGTGAAGATTCGTTCCTTCCTCAGCTTCTCTCCCTATTTTGCGTGCATTCTGCTCTTCTAAGCTGCCTAAGAATTGCCTTTAATGTTTTGTCTAGAAAACTATATTTTCGAATCTGCTGGCTGACTTCTCTAATACAAGTTATTCCTCTGTTATTGAAAGCATAATTTCTTGATTCTTTTACCACATGACTTGGGAAGGTGCAAGTGGTTATTAATTTTCAATAGCCAGGGCCTGTATTTTTACTGGTGCAATTTACTTAGTAGCACATTACAGAGTCTGGAGCAGAGCTGTGAATTAGCCCTACCATGCAGTCTGGTACTGTGTGGTCCTACTTCTCAGCAAGTGTGGATATCCACTCACTAAGCAAGGGTTGTATCTGTAAGAGGACACCACCGTCCTCATTTGATATTAGACTGAGAGTTAGTCTGACACAGCTATAGCAGAGTGGAGAGTGCTCTCTGGGCCTTCTGTTCACTCTGGGCTAATGTGGAGGTGTGTTCTTTCTCACTGGAGTATCTCTCGGCAGTCTCATGTCCTCGGCTGCTGCCAGGATTTCACAAAGGAGAAGGCCGTAATCTCCTGGGAGAGTAAATAGGCCCTTTGTCCTCTGAGACGAGCTTGGTCTTCCTTCTTGGTTAGACATTGAGCACCTTCAACCTGACATGTCATGAAAAGGAGCCAAACTTGTAGGTTTGGGCATGAATGAAGACAGGTGAGCAGAGGCCATGAGAAGGGGGATTTTTTTCTTCACAGCTTCAGTGTGTAGAGAGGAAGGATCTGAAGTGCTTGTTTAATTAAGAGACTCTTTACTAGGTAAGTCTCCATATCTCTCCTCTCTGACTCTAGCTGTTCACTTCACTTCGGTCTCTTCCCAAAGACCAGCCCTTTCATGGCAGCCCTTGCTTTGCACTTAATCAGTTTCAGTGTCCCTCATACCAGGGACTGCTAGTTGGTGCTCTGTACTCACATATTCACCATCCCTTTCTCTTTCTGTTTCCCTCTGCAAAAGCAGGACTGTTTAGTTATCCCCTCCTATAGAACAGTACTGTGTATATAATAGGTCTAAATAAAGTTCTGCTCACAGAGTTAAGCGGATCATTGAATAGTGGGGTAGCAGGGTGGGGTTCAGAAAACAAGCTGAAGCCAGAAGCTCTGGAGCGGCTGGGAAATGACTTGCTATTAACTCAGGTCTGGGCCGGATGGAGGCGTGTGTCCCACTCAGCTGTCTCTGGCTGTGCGCGTGGGAAGATGGGCTGTTTGTTCCTTTAGTATTGGGCTCCGCAACACTTGAGTAGTGAAATGATGAAAATAAACCAGAGCCGAGCTCGTGAAGTGAGACGCCATGGAGAAGAGAGTATTCCTGGTCTATAACAACACAAACAAAAAACAACAAACAAAAACAAAAAACCAAGCATGACACACCCTCGTGGGAGGATTTGAATTTAGCAGTTGAAATCGGGGTCTAATTTTGATATATGTTTAAATATGGTATGTCTTTACCAAGCTCAATTGTGAAAGTGTAATTCTCAATTGACTTTGAAGGTTTCTGATTTTCCCCTGATATTTATAAACTGCACTTAGTTGTCCAGAACTTACAAGGCTACCTTCTGACTTCAATACAGTCAGAAATAGTTGAAGCAATGGAAGATCTGCTGCCCAGTGAAACATCCATTGCGGGTTCCTTTTCTCATATTCACAGGTGATGGATCAATCTCACCTTAAAGATTTTTAGATTTAATTTATTTCATATGCATGCTTTGTCTTCATGTATGATTGTGCCTGTGAGGGCCAGAAGAAAGCATTGGGTTTCCTGGAACTGGACTTACGTATGGATGGTTATTAGCTGCCATGTGGGTGCTGGGAATCAAACCCAGGTTCTCTGCAAGAACAGTTGCTCCAAACTGCAGAGCCATCTCTCTAGACTCTGAACTGAAGTTGCACACACCTGGATGAACCCAGAAGAGTCAGACATGCCACAGCTTCTCCAAAGCACACCTTCCTCCTCTGTGAAGTGTGGGTCATGGTGTGCTTCTCAGTGAAGTTATTATAAAGAGTCAAAGAACCAATGCCCATTAAATGTCCACAACACCTTGAGCCATAATGTAGAGTTTTATTATAATTATGGGAGAGATCTGTGGCCTGTCTTTAGTAGCGTTATTATCTGTTTGCTGATTGCCTTGCTCACGTCTCCACTTGCTTGTTCTTTACCTATTTGTTAGTCTTGTGCCTTCCTTGCCTTTCAACTGATTTTGTGTGGACTGTTGTGCAGGCATTCATACCATTTGAATACTGATAGGAGAAACTTGCAGTTTTTTAATTTGGACAACTGGATTTTCAAGTTGTGGGCCTTGGACAAAGATGCCCTTTTTAGCTGTGTTTGCCTCTGTGCCTTCCTCCCATGAACTCACCAAGCACACCTGACTTGTTTTCATTTCACTGCCTAGTGTTCTTCCACCATGTGCCTGTTCTTCATCATCTTCAGGTGGAGTGCAGATGGCCGTCTGTCCTGTCCATCCTAGGGCAGCGTGCTATGTGCCTCCACTTACTTCATTTTATCTCATTGACACCTCTCAGTACTATAGATAACTATTTTATTTTGCCCATTTGCCCATTCTTCTCTTTTTTTCCTCTGAAACAAGTTTCATTGTTGAAGAATTTTTCAACTACTCAACAGACTTTAAAATTCCTTTTCTACTTTAGCTAGCCAAAACTGTTTCTGTTGCCCACAGAAAAGAAATGTGGTTCGCACAGAAGTTGGTAACAGAAGTAGTTGCAGGTACCAGATGCTCAGGAGCAGGGTTGGTTATCTGCAGGCTGGACTGTCTTTGTCTGTCTTCCCTTTGTGCCATATTTGTTACCACGGGGTGCTCATTACACCTTCACACAAGCCGTTACCTACTCCTCAGACTGAGGTCGTTCAGAGGTAAATACTTACGTCCTTTCTATCTCCACCACCTGGTTAAGGACACAGACCATTACCTGTGTCCAAGTATGAGCAGCTCCTGAGTTGGAGACCTTTACCGTAACTAGTGCTACAGGGACAGTCTTAGTAGTTGGAGTCTGGTGACCCATGGGATTCAGGTATGAAAACCGTTAAGATCTCCATCTCTGGTCCTCTAGAGTCTGCTGAGCACTTGGGCAGCTTTAGGGTCATTCTGCTGCTGCTGCAGAAAGATCAAAGAAGTTGGGATTTTCTGGATCAAGTGGACAACTTGAGAAAGAAGAATAGCATTAGAATTTGTTCTGATAAAAGTGTGAACTAAAACCCAGAGAAATGCTGTAATTAGGCTACCATCAGATCTTGTATTTAACAGCCATAACATTGAATTCTAAACTGAAGCCATTGTTTAGTAGGAATTAAATCCACATTCTTGCCAGGATTCTTACTTGAGAATTAAGCCATTGATCGGGAAGGAGTAAGATAAACTATACAAACAGTTCTTCAGAGACCCTTAAGGAAAGATGTACTCCTGAGTGAAGCTGACAAGCCTAAGAAAAAATACGTATTTTTATAATAGTTGTTCTTGATGAATGTCTCATGTCAGAACTATATATTTTGATTCCTTATTTAAGACTCCTGTGGAAGACTTATTGATTGACTGTCTTTAATGATGAGAGCTAGCCCCCCCTTTTTACTTTGTATTGATTCTTTGTGAGTTTCCTATCATGCACTCCTGTCCTGTGCGCCTGCCCATCACCTCATGGCAGGCCTTCACCCCTGCAGCACACAAACAGACAACAGCAGCAACAAAAACAAAGCAGAGACAGCCTCTCATAATGGGAGCTGTAGTGTGTCGCAGTGTGACCCGCAGTGTGTCCCTCTGTCCACACATCTTCACTTGTGAATGCTCACTGCAGTGAGTCATTGGTCTGGTTCAAGAGCTCTGGCTCCTGTGACACTATCAGCGTTGGATCCTCACGGGGACTCCTCCAAGTTATCCTGTTGTTGCCCTGTGTCATGGAGATCCTGAAGCTCCTGAAAGCAGGACTGGCCCCTTTACACATCCAGACCATTTGCAGATGATATAGATTTGGGGGTGGGCCAATTCAGAGTCTAGATCTGGGCCTGCATGGTAGCTGAGCTAGTCACCCCACCGGTTCTCCCTCTAGGCACTACCAGGGCTAGCTCTCCAACACTGCTTTAACTAGAGCACTCAATGCTGCCATCAACATAAGGCAAGTCAGCTCTCATGCCCTTGGGGTCTGTTCACCCACACCCATGCCTCCGCCCAGTCAAGGTGCAGGGCCTGCTCTCTCAAGTGCTACAGTCAATGAGAGGAAAGGCTAGCTCCCTTCCTCTCATGACCCCAAGGCTAGCTCTCCTGGCTATTGCTGGTGGCAAGGGAAGGGGGCATCGCCCCACCCATGTTACCTCACAGCAGACAAGTGGTAGGGCCAGCTTTCCTGTGCTCTCATCCTTGGGGCTGGCTTACCTGTGCCCCCTCGACCAGGGCCAGCTCTACTGTGCTGCCCAGGCAAGGTACAGGGCCCACTTTCCCAACAGCTAGGGAAGGGCAGGGCTGGCTCACCTGGAGAACTAGTCCTTTTGAAAGAAAAAGATATCCATCATATATGATTGGACTGCAGTCTGTATGCCCATGGGTGCTGTCTTCTCCAGGGTCTTCTGATCCTCCCATGATGTATGATCAGACTGCAGTCTGGGCCCATAGGTACTATATTCTCCAGTATCTGCTGATTCATCCATCCATCATATATCACTGGAGACAAATATTCAAGAGTTCTGCCCCTACGCAGCTTATGCCAAACAAAGATGTCTCCTTAAGGGATTGATTGTCTACCAATCTTACTTTTCTTTTTTAATTTCCCTAGGGTTTGAACAAGTCTTAAAAGACTTTTAACTGTTCAGAAGCGCTTCCCTTATCTTTACTTCTTTTTTATAGGATACTGATAGGGACAAGGATTTAGCTCAGCAGTAGAGCAGTGCTCTGTTAGAATCAGGGTCTTGGGTTCACTCCTCAGTAATACAAAAATTAATTTTTTAATTGAAGTAGTGGCAAGTTTATGTATCCATTGACATTGCTATGTAGCAAAAACTCAAACTCCAGTATTCAGTAGCTTAAACCAGTAGCCTATGTCTCCTAATGTCAGAGGGCCAGCTGGGAGTCCGTTGGTTTAATCTGGACTTAACTCTATAACTATGATTCTCTCAACCTTCTCTGGTTTACTGGACAAGTTCAGCTAGCTCTGGGTAATGGCAGAATTCTCAAAGAGCAGGTTGAAACATGATAAGGCTTTTTGAAAACTTGTTTAGGTTTGTGTATTGTTAACTCCAAACCAGAACTAGAGAAATGGGGAACTGTGTCCTACCCTCAGTGGAAGGGCACTGGGCAGTCACCTGGCAAAACTGTGTGTAAGTTTGGAACTCATGTCTATTGCAGCTCAGTGAGGCTGAGCCACTTACCACTGCTCTCAGCATGTGAGTTGGTTTCAAGTATTTTAGTTCATGCTGCTCTTAAACACAGTAGCAGGCATTCCTTCCTCTGAAGCTGCTGTGTGTGGGTGCCAAGACAGTGAGGACCCTGGACTTCTATTTAGTTACTGTGTATGAAGGGCCTTTTTGTGCTTAGCTTTAAAAGTTGTAGGACTATAGGAGCCTTAGGCTTACAGTGGAGCAGACAACAGCAAGAGGTTTTGGAATGTGCATGTTCTATCCAGAGAACGATCTACAATAACTAAAGAACAAATAGCAAGCAGCAGAAAGCAAAACATCAAGTGGACACTTACAACATCTGGCAAAACGACTGGAGTAGTCCAATTGTGAAAACAGAAAAGGGAAAGAGCAAGTCACAAGCAGCAGACATGACATCGTCAGATTAGGCACTTCCAGCTTCCAAGAGAAAGAACCAAGGAAGGCCCATTGAGGCAGCTAGCTGGAGTTCCTGCCTGAAAGTCCCAGGCAGAGCAGAGTGTTTCCCTCTAGTAAGGGTGAGGCTCCCAAGTAGAAGAACAGATAGCCAGTGGCAGATAGATAACACAGCAGCAGCAAGTCAGGCACTTACAGGCTCCTGGAGATGACTGGGGAAACCCTGCTGAAAGTCATTCTGGAGTTTCTGATTGGAACTCCCTGCATGGATGGAATTCTGGCTTCTTGTTTCCACAACAGGCATTTTTATACCATGGGATATATCAGCACTGACCCATGTTGAAAATGCTTCCCCTTCTAGCTGTTCTCAAGGACACGGTGGTTGGTTTTTGCTTTGTTTTGATTTTTAAGAGGTTATTCTTACTTATTAATTGTGTGTCTGTGTGTTTCTCTCTCTCTCTCTCTCTCATCATTTCTCAACATGTATGTACATTTGTATATTTTTTGCATGCCATGGAGTGCATATTAGTTATTTTTCTCCTTGCTATGACAAAATGCCTGACAGGAAACAGCATAGGATAAAGGTTTATTTTATCTTGGCTCACAGTTGAAGGGAATCACAGCAAAGAAGGAATGCTGGCAAGAGAATGAGGCAGCTAGTCATAAATGCATCCAGAGTCAGGACGGATGCTAGTGCATCCAGAGTCAAGACGGATGCTGGTGTGCAGCTCACTTCCTCCTCTTTATTCAGTCTGGGGGTCATAGCCATAGTTAAGGTGGATTTTCTCACCTCTACTAATCTCATTTAGGCAATTCCTCAAAGATATGCTAAGAGAATCGTCTCCTAGACCCTGTCAAATTGATTGCAAGCACTGTATAAACCATATGTGGTGAGACATGCCTGTGGTCTTAACGTTTAGGAGCCGCAGGCAGAAGGAACAGAAATTAAAGTTATTTCGCCCTACAAACTATGTAGGGAAGCCCAGGATACATAAGACTCTGTCAATAAATAAATAAATAAATAAATAAATAAATAAAGGTATGTAAGACTCTGTCTCTAAATAAATAAATAAATAAAGGTCAACAAGTAGGAAAGATTAAGAAGCTGTGGATTAGAGTAACAGCCATATTTGTGAGGATGTTTGTCCTGATAGAGATACTTACCTTCTAATGAAGTAGGCATGGATAGTATCACTCAACTTAAAATGGTAACAGCCTTTACAGAAACAATGGTTAGTACAGTGGTACCCAGCAATGGATCTAACAATTTTGAAAGTCAAGATTCAGACTTAAAGATGTGGAGTAAAAATTTTTGTACCCACTGGGCAGGAAAAAATGATAGTGTTCACATTTTAAAATTGTGTATTATGATGGACTTTCATTAAAGATAAAGTGTTAATGAACATCAGATATAGTCTGTTTGTTTGTTTGTTTGTTTGTTTGTTTGTTTTTGAGACAGGGTTTCTTTTTGTGTAGCCCTGGCTGTCTTAGAACTTGCTCTGTAGACCAGGCTGGCCTTGAACTCACAGAGAGAGATCCACCTGCCCCTGCCTCCCAAGTGCTGTGGTTAAAGGCATGCTCCACCATCACCCAACTGTTTATGGTCTTTTAATTGTCCTTTTCTAATTGTCTAAGTGACTGTGAGCTCTTGTGCTCTCTCCTAGCATACGTCTGTGGATGGCTACACTGAAACACATATCCCGCCTGCCAAGTCAAGTAGCAGACAGAACCTTCCCCGGTGTAGAAACTCCATTACGTCAGCGACAGATGAACAGCCTCACATCGGAAATTACCGCTTACAGAAAACAATAGGGAAAGGAAATTTTGCCAAAGTGAAATTGGCAAGACATGTTCTAACAGGTAGAGAGGTAAGTTTTCATAACGCCTCTTGATGTTTGCCGGGACCTTGCTCCGAGTCTTGCTTTCTCATGGTTGATATTGGGGAGTGAATGCTACCTGATATCTGGTGCACACTGGGATGTGTGCACGTAGGGCATTTGCAGATAGGTCTGTTTTGTGGCAGAACTAATGAACCTTAGCACTAAGGAAAGACTGGCCCCTACCTTTAGCATCCCTCAGAGACTCAGATCAGCTGTCTTCAACTGTCTACTGTGTAAATACTCCTGGCTACTGTTTTGTTGCCATTCTGCCTTTGGAACGAGGCTGGGATAAGTTTTTATGAATTACCACTTAGGCTAAGGTAGGTCTGAATATGTAGAAAATCACCCACCAACTTTTATCTGTTTGGCTATAACATTAAGTTAATATTACTACTATATAGATAATTTTTTTCAGGTGACAAGAAAATGTCTAAAGTACCATTTGTTTGTTTGTTTGGTTGGTTGGTTGGTTGGTTGGTTAGTTGGTTGGTTGGTGAGAAGTGTTGAGACAGGGTCCTTTGCAGCCCAGACTGGCTTTGATCTTGCTACCCAGCCGAGGCTGACCTTGAAATCTGGATCTTTGTGCTTCTACTTTCTAAGTGCTGAGATTATTGGCTTGCACAAGGACATCCTACTAATCTCGTGTATTTGAAATTATTGTTATACAATAAAATGTATATATTTGCATGCATTTGCACTATAAATCTATAGTGTGTATAGCAGGGTTAAAAGATTAGTTCAGTAACTATCCAAAGTTTTGTATTAGGACTGGATTACTTACTGTTTTTTTTGTAAGTCTCAGCCACAGCGTGTTAGTGAGCTTTCACTTGCTGTACATATCGTGATATTGTGAACTGCATTGAGTCTCTCTCTTGTCCATTCACCCCTAGGAGCTGTTCAGATGTGGGCTACACTAGGCAGAGCCTTCAAAGATTCTTTTCAGATCCCTTTTGTTAGCTTTCTATTAAAGTCTGTATATCCAGTTCCTCTGCCTGTACAATAACTTTATTTGCTAAAAATACAAGTTTAAAGCCTATTCTCCCATTGGGTGATGGAGGCAACTACTTTAATCCTAGTACTCGGGAGGCAGAGGCAGGTGGATTTCTGAGTTTGAGGCCAGCCTAGTCTACAGAGTGAGTTCCAGGACAGCTAGGGCTACACAGAGGAACCCTGTCTCAGAAAAGAAAGAAAAAGAAAGAGTCGCTCACCCCTATAATGCTGCCTATCAAGGTTTTGAGAAAAAAAAAAGATTAAGGTAGCAAGATTTTTAAAAATTTAAAAGAAGAAACATGGAAGAACTAGCAAAGGTGTAATTCCGTTGATGAGGAATCAGGAGGTTGACGACAAGCCAATAGATAAATTGTGTGCTGAGGCTCTAAGCTATCGAAACCATACCTTCTGGTTGTGTGAGATGACATAGAAGTAAGTGGTGCATGGCTAAGAGTGAAACAAAACAGTTTTCTTTGTGGGGTTTTAAGCATTGAATTACAGATCTCAAGTGTAGTTTAATGATTCTCTCTTTCAGGTCGCTGTGAAAATAATAGACAAAACTCAGCTAAACCCTACCAGTCTACAGAAGGTATTTAATTAATTTAATAAGTGATGTGAGAGTTTGTTAATTAATATATAATTGTCTATAAAGTCAAACATGAAATTTTTGGTTAGATAAACACTATAGTTTATCAGTACATGAAGAAAAGACAGGCTCTAAAATACAATGGCTATGACATCATAGAGTTGTTTGAAATGTGTTTAATGCAGCTTGAGCCTCATGTACTCCAAACACTTGAAGTCTGGGACTTGAGTTTTTGATTTGGGAATATTTGCATAGACTTAAGCAAGATAGATCTGCCATATGAACTGCCTTTAATTTGTACCAAAATTTATATAAAATATTGTGGGCTATTTTGTGTATATCAGTGTATGCACATGTGTGTGTGGGTTGAATATACCTATGTGTGAGTATGAAGCCCTTCTGTGGTGTTAGAGCTGTTTGCAGGATGCTGTGTTGATGTTGGAATCCAGACTCTGTTCTGTGATTTCACTGTTAACAGCCACTGCGGCTAACCCCTGACCCGTCTCTCCAGCCCCAAGTTTTGAGGTATGTAGAATTCTTCTTAGGTAAATACCTAGTTCTGAATAATATTCCCTGTAGGTGTATCTTCTTTCATCACTTCATTTGGCTCTTCCTTTATGCAAATTCATCTTAGATGTTAAATCAGAGTAGACAGTGTTCCATCGAGGAAGAAAACAAAGCAGGAAGGGAGAACAAGAAAGTAGCATTGGGATCGTCTGGTAGCCAAAGCTGCTCATTTTATTTATTACTTCAATGGGAAACCTTCTCAGATATAAACTTTTAGCATTTTAAAAATGAGGCAGGGGCTCAGAGGTTAAGAGCACCGATTGCTCTTCCAGAGGTCCTGAGTTCAATTCCCAGCAACCACATGGTGGCTCACAACCATCTGTAATCAGATTCGATGCCCTCTTCTGCTGTGTCTGAAGACAGCAACAGTGTACTCACATACATAAAATAAATCTTAAGAAATATTTTTTAAAAAATGAGGCAACTGTTTTAGTGTATGATCTGTATATAGTTTCCTTATGGTGAAATAACATCCATCGAGATTTCAGTAGCGTATAATAGGATCTGATTACAGATGTGTTACATAGGTAACTTTGATCCCTAAGAGAAATCTTACAAGAAATTCTCAGTCTGCTATGTTTACCTACAACTTCCATGATTCCAGTGTAGGACTGGAACTTTGCATTTGTGAAACAGAACCTTCTTTCCATTGGTCTCAGTGCCAGGCAGCTCTGTGTTTTTATGCATTTCTCTGTAGAGAGCTGTCTCTTCAGTATTTGGGTTCCTTTTAAACTTGCCAGCCAATGAAACTGCAGTGTGACGCGTCTGTTTAGTGAGGACTCGGGTTGACTGGGCTCTTTTTCTGGGACTGTGAGCTGATACAGTGCTGACATGCTCTAGTCTCTGGGGAATGGCTCTTCTCGTAACAGCAGCTTTCAGCCAACCTGGATCAATGGTGTGGCTAACAAAAGGTTCTCTCTCTGGACCGGTGAATCACCTGAAGTCGCTCATGTGCCAGGGACGCTGGAACACACCAGCTGCCAGATTGCATTCAGAGCCTTGCCCACCTCCAACACATACTTTGTACTTTTCTTGGACCACACCATGGATTACAATGGAGTGATCTCAACTGACATTTGGAACTTCTGCCCCGTCACCCAGTAATGTGGCACCAAACTTGGTCTTTCCCAGCAGAGCCAGGAAAGGTCATCTAACATTAACTTCACTAGGTGGAATATTTGACCATGAAGCTGATCATTGCCATATTTGTCTAAATAACTAAAGATTTGCTTGTTGATGAAAATATCTGTGAAGAGCCTCTTAATCTTTGCCTAAAGTGTTGCTTTTCTAAACACAAATGATGCCGCTTGTATCTTCTAATTCTGTTCATAGATTTACTCTCCGTGAAAGTATTTTTAAAAATGCCCAGTTCATGGTTTGCCTGGCTCTGTTTATAGAACATTTAGATTTGTCCTTACCCATCACATCAGCACATCTCCCAGTCAGTCGTAGCTCAAGTTCAGAGTGCAAAGAGCAAGCCGTTTGCTGGTTAAGTCCTACAGGCAAAAATAGTCAGTATGACTCCATGCTGTGGACATTGCTGTTAAACAGAGGTGACGATGGGACGCAGCTTCAGCCTCGTCTTGGTCTCATCGTTAGAAGCATTTGACTGAATTTTACTCTGGCTCAGACTGCCTGTAAGCCGGTTTATTCCGTTCATTCTCTTCTGTTTATAGGAATATCTTCCTCCTTTTTCAACATCCCCGATAGATAAAGGAATCTAAATATGAGTACCGACTGTTTAAAACCTCTCGAATATGAAGTTCTGTAAAGTAGTCTGGTCTTTGAAAATGTGTCTTCACTGTTTTCAACAGCATACCTCTGTCACTTGTTGTAAGTAATCAGAGTCTAATCTGATGAGTGTCACAGTCTAGAAAGGATTTCAGTTCTTCCCTCTGTATAGTATAAGAATCATCTCACAGTCACTTATGTGGGTTTTGGCGAATGTTGTGACCCACATAAGTGACCTCTGGGGTTCTTTTGAGCTCTCTGGGATGCCGGGTGAGCAGCAGATCAGCGGGACGACTTTGTTCATGACTGATAGGCTTCAACTGTAGGGTTTTCATCTCCTCAGCAATGTCCTTTCTGAAAGCGGGCCCAGTAGTTTATCAGATGGTAGAGGTTTCCTCACTTGAGCCTTCTACATATATCTGTCTCTGCTGACACTCATGTCACCTATGATTGCTTATCTACTTACACTTTAGTTTTTAATTGTATGATTCTGTGTACATGGGTGTGTTTGCCTGCATGTATGCTTATGCACCACATGCATGCAGTGCCCACAGGCTAGAAGAGGGCACTGGATCCCCTGGAACTAGAGGTACAGTGGTTGTGAGTGGCCATGTGATGCCAGGAGTCAAACCCAGATCTTCCAGAAGAGCAGGCAGCACGTGTAACCACTGAGCTGTCTCGTCAGCCTCTGTTTTCATTTTTGATTGTATTACACAACACAAAAAAATGGCTCTTTGTGTCAAAGTTATTCCTGACTGACAAAATCTGAAGAAGAAAAAACAAAGCAAGAGTCAGACATGGTAGCATGTGCCTGTAATTTATGCTTCTAATGAAGATAAGGCAGGAAGGAGGACCTAGCCTGGGCAACACAGTGAAACCACATTATTAACAACCCATTATTAATTAATTAATTAATTAAAATAAAAGCAAAACTACCACAACTCAGAACTATGTTGTAAAATAGCAGGTTATATTAAAACTGTGTAGAGGTGATTCTCTGTGCTAGGACATGAGAGATTTCCCACAAGCAAAGGTGTAGGACATCAGTGACTGGAGTCCCGAGAGCATGCTTTACGGATAGCTCATCCGTTCGCTGCCGGGGTTTTGTGATCTGAGCAGTGGATGAGAGTTTTCCAGTAATGCCCAGCCCTCTGGTAGGCTGAGTGCATGTCCCAGAACTTCGGTAAAACAGTCACTACCACACTGAAGACTGTGGTCACTGTGAGTACGACAGAACCAAGTAGTAGTCAGTAGAAATCAAGTATGTTAAAGAGACCACAGAGTTATTGGCAAATAGTTCAGTCAAGACAAAAACACAAGTTCTTCAGTGGTGTTTCTTAGGAGGCCTACTTATCTGGAATGTTGAAATGTCAATTATTCTGGTGTGTTCAACAGATTTGTAGTTGAGTGAATCCACACATGTGCTGGGTGTTCGCCCAGATAGCTCTTGTTACATGTGTGTAGGCTAAAAGGAACATGTTGCCCAAGTCTGATTTTGGTCAATGAAACTGAGGAGATAAGGGAATTATTTTTTTTGTGTGTGTGTGTACACTGGGTTGTAGACTGCAAAAGTTGTTTTTGTGTATTTGAGTACACTGTAGCTGTCTTCAGACACACCAAATGAGGGCATCGAATCCCATTACAGATGGTTTTGAGACATCATGTGATTGCTGGGAACTGAACCCAGGGCCTCCGGAAGAGCAGTCTGTACTCTTAACCACTGAGCCATTTTTCCAGCCCCCAAATCTGTTTTTAAATCAGAGATAATGAACTGTCTTTATTCCCCTCCTTCCATCTCTCCCTCTCATCCTTACACACACACACACACACACACACACACACACACACACACCTCTTCTTTCTTTTCCCATTCTGCAAGGCTGCTGCGGCCACATACGTCAGTGAGATGGCCCCTGATGCCCACTTACCGCTCCATCCTCCGTGGAACTAGCAATCAGCAGTGCATCTCTGACCTTGATTTGGTTCTGAACAAAAGACTGAAAATAAGGATGATCATGAAATTATAACTGAACGTTACATCTTTTTCACACAGAGAAGGAAGTGCGTTTCACACTGTGATGGATTTTGAGGGGGAACGTGTTCAGGTGTTCTAGAAAATGATATCAGTAAAATTACTGTACCTGCCTTAAATATGAGCTGTGTGTTCACAGTAAGGCCAGACTTTCTGAACTCAAACTGTGTTTCCAGTTTATCGTGCCCTGTTAGGGGTCAGGGAGAGTGTGCAGTGACATGTTCCTGACGTGTTTCACAGTGTGCACACTGCATCCACAGGGCAAACGTGTCTGGTGAGTGCATACTCAGCACCTGTTTGTTCCTGTCCTTCAGATTAAGACTCCAGCCTCTCAGAGAGTCAGACTTGTACCATTAATCCCAGCAGGCAGAATGCAGAGGCATGAAGATCTCTGTGAGTTCAATGTCAGCCCGGTATATACATAGTGAGCTCCAGGACAGGCAGAGCTGTGTAAAGAGACCCTGTCTCAAAAATCCCAAAACAATAAAAAAACAAAAAAGACTCCAGTCATTCTATGTTTGCATGTGTGGATGTGATGAGCGCAGCTTGCTAGGGCTTGCTGGCAGCAGTCCATGGTCTTCAGGAGAAATCGCTCTGTAAGATTGGATCCAGCCCTCGGGTCTCCAGGGTTATCTGGCATGTCACCCCATGCATATTTTGTCCCCTGGTGATTTATGATTATGAATTTCCCATTTGATAGAAGTAAGTGGAATGAAGTGAAGAAGAAAGGCAGTAATTAGAAGTGAAACTGTCTTACAGTTCACACTAAATGCCACATAGTCTCTCATCAATTAATTCCCAATTCCACAAATATTTATTCAAAGATTTTGTCTCCCATATGTTTTTTTCTGTTCTTGACTTCTCCCTTTTCATTTCCTTTTAATGAGGTCATTGTCCTGTTGCTGGCCATTACATGTGAAGCTCTGCGCAGCTTATCCATAGGCCCTCTTCTTCTATATTCTCTTCTTAGGCTGGGAGGTAACTGGGCATCAGTCTACCTACTGGTGAACTCTGAGTTTGTCCCTTTACCTTAGACTACCCTTAAACCTCCTCGTAATCTCCTCCCCAAGACACCCCAACTACAGAATCGAACTCGGGACCTCTCCTTGCCTACCTAGTACCCCTCACCCCATCATCCTGCGACCTCTCTGTGAACAGCAGCCCCAACATCATGTGAGCAGCCAGCCTGAGAAGCACCCAACTGCTCTCCTCTGTCACCACGCTCACCTGAGGGTGGCTGCCCTCTTTCGTGTGGCCTGCTCTGTTCTGTCCTGTTTGTCTTCCTGCAGACATGTATGTAATATGCTACCCTGGGCTTACACTTTTAGGAGTTCCATCTTTGGTAGCTTAGGAATCAGCCTCGGTAGCACATTACCCCCGAGGACCTCCCCACCCCCCGCTCTTCACTTTTCCTAGTGCCCCATCCCTCCAGCTTCAGTTCCATCTCATCCTTTCCATTCTCTCCTAGCTACCTGGCCTTTGCCGCCTTCCCCACCCCTTAGCCTGGCACTAACGCCCCTCCTCACTTAGGTCATGAACGTTCCAGGCCGAGTCACTTCCTCATTCCTGTTCTCCACGACAGTTTTCAGTCCCCTTTCCATGCTAAGATCAGGCACTTGTAGCTAAGGGATTATTTGGTTCTTTCATTGTTTGTATGCCAGTATTCTGTGAACCTTAAAATTTCAGATTACTGAGCCTTTATTAACTATGAAATATGTATCTACGCCCACCATGGAAGGCTCTTCTCTTGAGGGAAGCAGAAGTGGCTAGGACTCTTAATACCATCTATAGACTCTGGCTTGGTTGTTTCAGAAGTTAGAGCCCATTTAGTTCCTAAAGGAACCTTTCCCCCCCAATGCAACCAGCTAGGTCTGCCTCTTCCATCCCACCCCAGAGGCCTGCTGCGCTTGCACTCACCTTCCCGTGCCTCCAGCTCAGTCCCTCTTTCCTTCCCATAGGCCGGCTCTCTGTCTTGTATCTTTCCTTCCAACTAGACCCTACTGGATAGGGTCCCACCTTTCTCCAGGACCTCTCCCCTGCCCATAACATAGGCTCTGCTTCCTCCTACCCTGGAGGCAGTCCGTCTCCTTTGCAGCTGGCTTCTCTGAGCTGCTGGATAGGCCATGGCCCTGCCTCAAAGTTCTAAGCTAGCCAGGGCTGTATAGTGAGTTGTAGGCTACCCTGGACTATGTGAGACCCTTCTCTAAACAACCAAAGCAAAGCAGAAAGAAAGCAAACAATAAGAAGTTAATTGTAATAGCGCTACTACTAGTAGTTTTATAAAGTATCTGATGGATGTCCCAGTAAGATACCTGAAGGCTAAAAATGAAGTGACATAATGATCCCAAACAGTATGAAGCTGAACATTCAATCAACAGTGTTCTGTTAACATAAGCACAGCATATGTACAGTACCTCAGTGAATCTAGGAACTGAATCTCACCTGCAGGGTAAAACAAGCCCACATTTCAATTTATTAATGGGCGTAAAATGCTGCCAAGGATGCAGACAGGATTATTACAAATCACAGTGATGGCATTATTACAAAATGCATTTCTGTCCCTCCTAAAGTCACATCAGAATGAAGTTCTTGAAAAGCTAAGAAGGTTTACTGAAGGACACCAGTTATACAGGGCCCCTCCTCCTCCAAGCTCGGTGTACTATAACTGAAGTCAGCTGGGGAAAGGCAAGTATCTACAAAACCGTCCTCTGTCTTTAAGATAAGTGAGCCACAGAGAAGTCGTCTGGCGTGAGGAGGCCACAGGAGCATGGCTGCAGGTCTGACTGAAATCAGACACAGCTGGCTGACCCTTGATGACAGGCTTTTCATAGAATTAGGATGATAGGTAACTACGAGGCCAAAATCTACTAGTTTGAATACAACATATCCCCCAGAACACAAAAGAGTAATAGGCAGAAGAAATGGAAGGGATTGGAAGGGAAAGAAATTAGTTGAGAAGAGAAAAAGAAAATTCTCCTAACTGAGGCAACTACTGATTGACACCGCTGATGCTGACCCTGGCCTGACTGGGAAGGACTGAACAGAACAATATCCGAAGAGATCATTTGGTGACTTCAGCTACCTGGAGCAAAGCCAGGCGTCTAGAAGGAAGTAACAAAGGCCCTGAACAATTAGAGTAGCTGTCTGAGTCCACAAAGTAAAGGCCCTGCTTTATAGCCAAGGCTGCCGTTAGTTCTTGTAACACAGTTGTGGCAAATATTGACTTTACCATCCAGCTCACAGCAAACCTGAAACATGAAGCCAAAGGGACCTAGCTCTGAGAGCTCTCGCCAGTGCATGTGTGCTGGAAACCTCATGGTGTCACAGCTTGAAAACGAGAAAGAAGGAAAAGTCAGAAACTTGAATAGTTTGGAACTGAAATCCTGTGAACACACTTTCCTTACTAGTCCCCAGGCAGCTGACACATGCAGAAGGGGTGGTGTTAGTGATGCCTGTCCATCAGTCAGGCTTACTTCCATCTAGAGGCTCTGCTCCCCTCCCCCTTCCTAAGGAAAGGCAAGCACTGGTAAGATTGGCGTCTTGCTAGTGAGACTCTCTGTTAAAAGATGCCCGGCTCACTGGTTACTGTCCTGCCCCTCCTACTCGGGGTTTCTGCAGAAGAGTGCTGTCATTAGCTTCGCTCTCTTCTCCCTCTCCAGTGCTCACCTAGGACACAAAGACTCCTAGGCAGGTACTGAGGCGAACGGTTTTTTTTTTAGATTTTGTTGACACAATGTGTTCATTTGACCAGAGTTTTCTAGATTCAGAATAAACTATTAGCCTATTAGGGCTGCCATCCTAACAGCATCCCACAGAATAAGAGGCTTAGATAGAAAGTTTTATCACTGTTCTGCAGGCTGAAAGTCCAAGAGGAAAGTGTTTGCAGGGTTGGTTTCTTCTGAGCCTTTTCTCCTTGGCTTGCAGATAGCCATCTTCTCAGTGTCCATGCATCACGTCTTCTAGGCATCCTTGGTAGCTCTTCTTCCTATAAGGACACTGATCATATTGGCCTAGTGTCCTACCCTTATGACTTCATATAATCTGAACTCTCTTCTTAAGAGCCTTTTCTCCAAAAACTGTCACATTAGGAGCCAGGAACACACTCTAGTCCATATCAGATAATGGACAATATGCAGCCAGCGTGTGTTTCTTTTAGATGGAAGGATGGTTGATGGGGCAGGATTCTGGCAGTCCATTTTCTATAATTAATATACCATACAAAACATCATGTGATCCTTCGGTGGTGGCCATCATTTTAACTTTGGTGGTTTGAGTAAGAAGAGCCCCATAGGTTCATATATTTGATTAGTCACTAGAGAGTGGAACTCTTTGAAAGGATTAGAAGGACTAGGAGGTGTGTCTTTCTTGGAGGAAGTGTGTCACTGGGGTAGGCTTTAAGGATTCAGAAGCCCATACCAGGCCTAGTCTCGCATGTTGCCTTTGCTCAGATTGTAGCACTCTCAGCTACTTTTCCAGCACCACGTCTGCCTGTGTGCTGTCATGCTCCCGTCACAATGACAATGGACTAAGCCTCTGTACTGTAGGTGAACCCTCCCATTAAATGGTTTCTTTTCTACAAGTTACCTTGGTCATGGACTCTCTTCACAGCAATAGAACAGTGACATTAGCCAGCATGCTCCCAGCCACAGCATACCTCTATGTTCTTAGTTGTTAAAATGTTCACATTCTTTGTTCAAATCAAATGTTGAAATAATATGTTTAAGGTATCTTTGAGATGTAGGAGCCCTAATAGCTATATATTATTGTTTTAATTTTTTTTAATTACTTTTTGATCAGAACTTGGGCTCTACCTATAAATAAATATCTTTTATACATCATCTCTAGGTAGAATTGGAGTGTTCCTTTAAAGTACTATTTTGTTAATTGTTTCAGTTTCTACAAGATTACTATCCTAGATTTATCTGTTTTTGATAAAACAACTACATTCCAAGTTCCAATCAAAGACTAAAAACTGATAAATCCAAAATGTTGCACAAAAGCCCAGCTTTATAACAACAACAGCTAAATAAACAAAACCTCATCGTTGTGGAGGAATGTCTTGAAGGACATACAACTCAACAGTTCCCTCAGACCAGCCATTCTCAGAGATCCAGACATCAGGGCTGGAGCAGTGGCTCAGAGGCCTGCACTGCACTGCACCCCTGCAGAGCAGGGCGTTTAGTGCTCAGCACCACCCTTACTGGGCAGCTCACAATTGCCTGTAACTCTTGCTTCAGGGAATGAGACACCTCTTCCACCACTGATGGCAACCTGCACACACAGGCATATAGAAACCTGCTCAGACACATAATAAAATAAAATAAAATAAAATAAAATAAAATAAAATAAGCATTTTTAGAAAGATGCAGACATTAACCTGCTTCCGTCAGCCTGACATACCATACATAGCCAGTTTACTTTTTAAGAAAACTACCGACCTGGCAGTGATTTTTATTAAGAGTGACTAATGCTCTCTATGTGACAGTGCTGTTTTGTTCTGTGACCTGGCACACTGTCTCAGGGAAGAAGAGGAGCTGAAGCCACGGGGCCCAAGGGTCTTGCTTATGCCTTGGATCGTGGAGCAGTAATCCCTCAGCACACAGGCAGGGCCTGTGCCTCTTACAGAGCAGGGCAGCAGCTACTGTGTGGTGTGGATAAAGTAGTTATTTAAAGAGTAAGTTAAAGTAAGGAAAATCTTGAAAATGATACAGAATTTAACATTTAAATTGAGTATATAAATATATACTCTTTGACCTAGGTAGGATGAACACTTCTTCTGTAGCTTAAGTTTTCTGGTTAGAATTGTACTTTATTTAGCATGGATAACACTCATAAAGTTTGAATAGATTTATTACTATTTCTAGTTGTGTTTTATTTCATAAAAGGAGATTATAATGACATTTCGGAAGCAATCTGCCAATTAAACCCTATATTTAATTTTAATCATTTACACTTACTTAACCCACACCGTGGGCAGCAATTTTATTAGTAACTTATATCTGATGTTTTCAAATTATTCACGTTATTGTATTACAAATACATGGCTCATTGGTTTATGTAAAATAAAATTGTGTCAGACAGACTTCAAGGCAATCCCCAGTAGTGCCAGCCTCCTAGGAGTCACTTCTTTCTGTCATTCCTTCCCCAGATGATGGACAGGACAGAAGACTTTCTTCAGACAGTAGCATGGGGGAGGTAAAGGGATCTTGGTCCCATGATTATGTTAAATGATAGGAACTGTCATGTTAGCTTATACCCTGGGGCAGTGGTTCTCACCCTTCCTAGTGCTGCAACCCTTTAAGACAGTTTCTCATGTTGTGGTAACCCCCAGACATAAAATTATTTTGCTGCCACTTAATAACTGTAATTTAGCTGCCATTATGAATTGTAATGTAAATTTCTAATGTGTAGATTATCTGATCTATAACCTCCAAAGGAGTCAGATCCACAGGTTGTGAACCCCTGCTCTAGAGGTTATGAGTGCTGGCTTGAGAAAAATGGTAACTTAAAATTTACATCAATAAATTCACTTACATGCCCTTCAGAAACAAAAAGAAGGGAGAACATTGGTTCTCGTCAGAGAACTTGTTCTGGAGCTGAGCAGAACAGGACCCAGTAGTTCCAGGAACCAGAGGAATGCTGGATGCTAAAGCGATGTCTACCTTAAAGCAAGGGTGTCCTGAGAGAAGGCTGGAAAGGTAGCTGTACTTGGTCACACATGCTAAAGATGTTGGGAAATGCCTGTGTGCACTGTTGAGTGTTGGCCTTGAATTCTTGTGGGACAATCAAATAAAATTACTTTACCATAAATGAGTGTAAAAACATCATTCTGAATGAGTTTAGAGTCCACAGCAAACTGATGCTTTTTGAAGCATAGTGAAGCACCCAGGAAGAGTGAGGGGGACCAGGGTCAGGATGCTACGAGCTGAAGGCCCAGGAGCTCCTGTAAACACTGGAAGGAAGAGGACTTGGCAGAAAACTGAGCAGTCAGAGAGGAGGAAAGAGGCAGCTGGAGTTAGGAGGGCATGCATGTTCCAGGCCCGCAGTGTACTGAGGAAAGGTCAGTGGAAAGCCAGATGCAGGATTGTCTTCAGTCAGGCCAGGCACAGTCATGAGCATAGTGAACCTGCATGTGTGTCCTACTTACTCACATATAATTTTTAACTATTAAATGTTAAGTATTATAGACTTTTTAAAAAGAATTTAAATGAAAGTGTGTGGCTTGTATGTTCTCTGTCTCTGTCTCTCTGTCTCTCTGTCTCTCACACACACACACACACACACACACACACACACACCCTTTTCTTGATCTTATGTAGGAATTACTAAAGGTATCTGAGACAAGCTGTTTTTTTTTTTCTTTTTAGCATCTAAACCTAAGTGGCTTTTCAATTGGGATGTATTTTTATTGTATTTCATTTTGTTATATTATGGGATGTGGCCACAAACTAAAATGTATCATTTCAGTCACTGTTGATGTACAGTTTCATCCGTATGATACCCTCAAGGCTCTCCCGTGCTGTGTGCTGACTTCCCATCCGTATTCTCACGTCTGTCTTATCCGCTCATCTGTTTGAGCCCCCACTTTCACTTCTCTTGGGCATGGCTGCAGACTGCATGGCAGTTCTTCTTTAACTCCTGTAGGAATACTGTTCTGCAAGTCCTGTGTCTCTTCTATAGTATCCTCTCAGCTGACAGTCCACCCACTGTGCCAGAGGGTTCTGAGCTCTGCCCTTTCGTGCAGGTTTGTTCTGCCTTGTCCTGTTTTATAGGACAGTGGTCATCCGAATGAGTGTCAGCTGTTCTCACTGTAGATTTGAGTTTATTCCCCTAATGACTAATTATGTTGAACATCTTTTCATGCTCTCTTAGGCTTTAATAGATCATTACGGAAACATCGCTCGTGGTTACGCTAATTTTAGATTTTATTCTGACAAAACATGTCTTAACAGATTTATTTCATGTTGCCAATATTTGGTTCTTCTATTTTTTTAACAAATGCATGATTTTGATTTTGACTAATATCTATGCAAACAACATAAAGAATTAAATACCAAATCATGTTCATTTTTTAATGTCATGTTTTCTCAACATTTTATTAGTATGTATGTTCATATGTGCCATGGTGTGTTCATGGATGTCACCCTGTAGAAGTAACTCTCTCCTCCTCCCATGTGGGCACGGATGAACTCGGGTCATTAGAACTCATAGCAAGCACTCTTTTTTTTTTTTTTTTTTTTTTGGTTTTTCGAGACAGGGTTTCTCTGTGTAGCCCTGGCTGTCCTGGGACTCACTCTGTAGACCAGGCTGGCCTTGAACTCAGAAATTTGCCTGCCTCTGCCTCCCAAGTGCTGGGATTAAAGGTGTGCACCAACAAGCCCGGCAATAGCAAGCACTCTTAACCACTGTGACCATATCACTGGCCTGACAAATTGTACCTTTGAAAAATTGTCCGTGTAGTGTTTTAAAGTTAAGAGGAAATAATATTTAACATTCATGGTATTTTGCTTTATTTAGCATGCTTAATAGTCCTTCTCTGAGAGCTGGAGAGGTGGGTTAGTGGCTAAGAGTGCTGGCTGCTCTTCCATAAAAGCTGGGTTCGGTTCCCAGCACCCACACAGTGATCACAACCCCTATATGTAACTCTAGTTCCATAGGCTCTGCTCCCAGTCTCTGGCACCATGGGCACCAAACACATGAAGTGCCGTGCATACATGCAGGCAAAACACATACACATGAAATAAAAAGAAAGACATCTGTTTGTTTGGTTTTGGTTTTGGTTTTCGTGAGAGTGTTTCTGGCTGTCCTGCAACTTGCTCTGTAGACCAGGCTGGCCTCAAACTCAAAACTAAATAAATCTTTTAAAATAGCCCTTCCCCTTCTCCTCCTCCTCTTCTTCCTCCTCCTCTTCTTCTTTCTCTTCTCCCCCATATTTCAAGAGAGAGTCTCTATATAGCTAGGCTTGTCTTGAACTCATCCTCTTGCCCCAGCCTTATGTTTTTGGATTTTGGATGGGTCTATTCTACCGCACTTGGCTATTTTATTTTTATTTGACATTATCCTACAAATCTACTTAAGAGCACATCTGGATCTTTCACAAAGTGTTGGGTCAACCAAAAGGGGTGACTTGGAGGAATCTGACCCAAGGGCAGTTTGTTTCCTTGGCTAGACCTCACGATGCAGCGTCACTGCCATTTCCTCCCGCTTTTCTTCTGTTCCTGAAGAGTGACTGAAGAAAATATAAGTTTCGTTATGGATAATTGCACATGCCAAACAGTCCATCTGTCAGGGGGCTTTGAGAAGCCAGGTCTCCATGAAGTTAATACGGAGGGCAGAGCTGCATTGCTCATTATGCAAGACTAGAACCAAGAGGCAGATCTCTGCTTAGGTTCTCTGCCAGAATCGACAGTCTTGCAAGCAAGTGGTTGTTATTAAATGGAAGTGCAGTTGGTGTCTGCTTGAGTTTTTCTGACCCTTAAACAGGAATATGTCTTATCTTTTTTAACAGTTGTTCCGAGAAGTACGAATAATGAAGATACTGAACCATCCTAACATAGGTATGAAACCTATACATACATACAAGCAGTGACAGTGTTTCCTGCATTGAAAGACATTCGAATGTGTACGCTTTTACTGTTGCTCTCTGTAAAGAGACAAAGGTGAAGGTCAGTGAAGGTGACTCTTGGTACAGTATTCCGGCCTGGAGGCTGGCAGCTGACTTCTGCTGCTGCTCTCCTGCTTGATGTCAAACATCAGTACAGCTGGGCTTCTGAACACTGTCTCCTTGTTTAATCAAAGAGTGCACGCCACTGGCTAATAACAGAGAAGGCGTGCATATACTTTACTAATAAACACTTGACATTAATGTAGTTTTGATAGGCAAAATAATGTATTTTGAAGTAAGTTAGATGCTAATTTCGGTTTTACTGAATTGTTTTAGTAAGTCTGATTTTGTCCCTTTTAAAAATAAACTTATTGATCAGATAGGCTATATAAAATCACTTGATTCTAAATAGTAAAAAAAGATTATTTTTAATCTACTTATTTTAAACATTCTCTCTTGTATCTTTAAAGGTTTTCTCTGTCTATAGCCACTAATGTGATTATTCCTGATGAATAATCTCCACTGTGTTAGTCAATTCTATTTTTACTAGAAGTTATTTTTAATATCACACAAACATAAGGTTTTTTTTCTTACCAAACATGGGCATGCTATATTATCTTATTGCTGCACTATCTCTAAGCTACATTCAGAGCCTGTCTTCCTAAGACTCCCCCCATCACACAAACATAAGGTTTTTTTTTTCTTACCAAACATGGACATGCTATATTATCTTATTGCTGCACTATCTCTAAGCTACATTCAGAGCCTATCTTCCTAAGACTCCCCCCCCCCCCCCGCCCCTTGTTGTCATTTTGGTTTTGTTTTTTGAGACAAGTTCTCTCTAACCCTGGCTGGCCTGGAACTCACAGAAATCCACCTGCCTCTGCCTCCCAAGTGCTGGGATTAAAATCATGTGCTAAAAATATTCCTCTTTTTTACAACTTTTCATCTCAAACACTGTTTTAACTCTAATAGACTGCAGACCACTTTGTGGTAAGGTGTAAGTAGTTTCCTTGCATGGGAGTAATGACTCTCCCATGCAAGTGACTTTTACTTTAAAGTTAGAATTACTCAGTTTAGCAAGTATTCTAATATCCTACTTACTGTTGCCTGTGGTTGCAGAAAGAACACCACCTTCTGCTGTCAGTTACAGAGTTATATTTCCTCTTTTTCAGTGAAACTGTTTGAAGTTATTGAAACAGAGAAGACACTCTATTTGGTCATGGAATACGCAAGTGGGGGTAAGGAGCAGGTCTGGAGAGTGTGTCCTGTTTGATGGACACAGAGCTGCTGGCTCCTGGTAGTTCCTATAACATCTATGCCTTCATCTCCATCTGTAGTTTACTAACATATCCTTGAATGGCCTCATCACAAAAATTCAGTTGGCCAAGTGTGAGAAGGGAAAGGCAAAGGCATGCTGTGTCTGAGCTACTACTGCAGTGTGTTAGCTGGAGTTAACACTGTGAACACATATCCAGAAGCAGCTGCTCTGACAGCCAGCTAGAGCATGCCTTCATTTCCTGTTCCCATTGTCCTATTATCAGCCACTCAATGCTTCATAAAACACCATGTCCCATACTGTAGACATTAGTTTCATCAATCTACATCCATTACATATTTGATTGTTCATGGCTTACTTGCATGCTAGGGTTCATTTGCATAAATGTCATATATCTGTGTACTTCAATACAAGTGTCATTTATTGAGTACTCACTACATGCCACTGCACCAAGCACAAGCATTGTTTCATACAATCCTCACAGCATCTAAGCAGACTCTGGTTAGAAACAGACTCTTATGGGGGTAAAAAGTCTTGTTCGTGTCCCTTGGTATTAAGCACCTGCTAATTATGGGGGGCTACAGCAGGGTACATTCCTAACGGTTGGATTCAGAAGCCTGAGACTATAACTTGGCAATACTGTGTAAGACCTTTTAAGCCATCCTATAAGTGTTTAATCTACATGTGTATCTACATTTTACAGCTGATACAGTCATAGAAAATAAGTCTCTCTGCTATACTGAGGAATTATTTCAAGATTTTAGCTTAACATTAACTTTTCTAAATGATTACAGACTGCAGAAAGATATAGAGCATATAGGGATATAGATGCATAGATTCAATAGAAAATTTCAACACTCTTTGCTGTTAATGAGCTCTGCACATATGTGTTGCATGTCCACTGTTCTGTCATGGAGATGAAGATGCAGATGCATATATGGTGCAGCTGTGATGGGGTTGGGGCACCCATCAGGTCATATCAGACAGCAGAATTCAAACAAGGGTGACAGGCTTCCATGTCATTTGTGGGTAAGTGCCAAGGTGTGTGAGGACATGAGAGAGCAGAGGCACACTCATAGTACACATGGTACACACATAACAACTCATAGTACACATGGTGCACACATAACAACTCAGTACACATGGCACACACATAACAACTCATAGTACACATGGTACACACATAACAACTCATAGTACACATGGTACACACACAACAACTCATAGTACACATAGTACACATGGTGCACACATAACAACTCATAGTACACATAGTACACACATAACAACTCATAGTACACATAGTACACACATAACAACTCATAGTACACATGGTGCACACATAAAAACTCAGGATACACAGAGTGCACACATAACAACTCAGAGTACACATAGTACACATGGTACACACATAACAACTCATAGTACACATAGTACACACATAACAACTCATAGTACACATGGTGCACACATAACAATTCATAGTACACATAGTACACACATAACAACTCATAGTACACATAGTGCACACATAACAACTCATAGTACACATAGTACACACATAACAACTCATAGTACACATGGTGCACACATAACAATTCATAGTACACATAGTACACACATAACAACTCATAGTACACATAGTGCACACATAACAACTCAGGGTACAAAGAGTGCACACATAACAACTCATAGTACAGGAAGGAAGGACGGATAGAGTTGGACCAGGCTATGTGATGGAATTTAAGAAAACGCTTGTGACTACTGTGTAATGGAGTTCGCACATCAAAGCCAAATGTGACTTTGCCCTGCCCTGTGGCGTCCCTTCATTAGAATGCGTAATAAAGAGTTGACTATTCCATGTAACTTTGGAAGTAGAGAACGCATTTTCTTGGTTATTTAAAAAGTTTTTATAGGTCATAAATTGCTACAGATTCTCAATTCCACATGTAATTCTTTTCCTATTTCTGTGTTAGTTTGTGACTTGTATGAACAGCAGAAAATGGTGGACCAAATGATTCTTGAAAAGAAAAGCCAAAACTTGGCATTGTATATATTGTTAATCAAAATCACTGTGTATTCACTGCCTGCTTTGCCTTTCTGATTCAGGTGAAGTCTTTGATTACTTAGTTGCCCACGGAAGAATGAAAGAGAAAGAGGCCCGTGCCAAATTCAGGCAGGTATGGAAAGTGTTTCTCAACTTTGTTTGGCTGACATTCTTAGTGATGTGCAGTGGGTTCTATCACAACAACTTTGAAAGAACATGGGATTTTTTAAAAGAAAAACTCTTCCTTCCACTTTTTAAGACTGGAAAATTCCTAGAACAGAAACCCATTTTTTTCCCAGAATCTCACCTTAAAATAGTAATTGCACATGGTTATTTTGAAATAAGCATGAATGGTAACGTTTTATACATTAGAACCAGAGTTTACCTTTGAGTCTTGAAATCTCAGAGCAGACCAAGGCAGAGAAGACGCGCTCAGTCCTGTATGTAGCCAGGAGCTATTACCAAGTCCTGCCAGCATCAAGTCCTGTGCATCATTGTACTATTCTCTCCTATGAGTAAATATATGTTCGTTCTAAAAGTCACTCAAGAAAGAATACGGTCAGTTTCGTTCAGCCGTGTGTGTGTGTGTGTGTGTGTGTGTGTGTGTGTGTGTGTGTAAAGGGCAAGCGTGGCAGGAGATGGAGGTCGGATGCTCACACTTCCAGGTTAGCATCATCCTGACTTACTGTAGACAGGACAAACGGAGGGGGAGGAGGTTCCTTTTTATAAAAATTGTTTTAGGAAAAAAACTTGCATATAAAAAAATTGCACACCAAAGTTAACTGGACCAAAGTCTGGTCATGTCAGTGAACTTGTGCACAGTTAGAGGAGCCTGTCAGGACTGAAGCTGCGAGGCATCACACTTCAAGCACTTCACACTGTCACTGTCAAATACATCTCTATGCACTTACCCACAACCAAAAATGAAACCTTCCCAGCACAGTTAGAACTAGAAAAGGTTGTCTTTGTTTCCTTCAGGACCCATGTCCTATGCCTGTACCAAGTCTTTCCTCATCTCCTATGTCTCGCCTTTCTCTTTCTCTTTTCTCTGTGTGCCTACAAGTACATTTGTTTACATATGTGTATATATTACATATACACATAGATCCAGAACATGAGGGAGAACACATACAGTTTCCTTAGATTGTGTGACCTCACTTAATTTTATACATCCATTTCCTTGTAAGTGTTATCATTTTAATGTTAATATTATATTTTTATATACCAAATTTTCATTAACTATTGGTCTATTGTTGGACAACTAGGCTGAAAAAAATCAGGTATACTTTATAAATTATATAGAAATGACTAATGAATTGTGAATTGTCCATAAAATATACTGAAGAAAGCTTCAGCAATGTATCGTCTCCCAGACATGCCCTTAAGTGTTTAAGAATTTCTATTTTAAAGTAGTTTAGCTCTACACCGATTCTGCAGTTGAAGCTATTCTGCAAACATTCTGAGCAGCATTTCATGGGGGCTAACTCACTGAGTAGTCCTCGTCACGGAGAGTGAAGACAGCCTGCTTCACTTTGTGACCTGACCTTCCACCTTGATTGGAGTGGCTTTGTTTTATAAGTCTCTGTCTGTTATTCAGGTAGATTCCTGTAGTTATCCATAGTAGGTGGGGGGCCTATGACATGGCTCAGGGAACAAAGGATTTAACCACACACACACACACACACACACACACACACACACACACACACACACACACACACACACATCATAGCACTGCGGCTGCAGAGGTGGGCTCAGCAGCAGCAGCAGTTAAAGTGTGCTTCCTGCTTCCAGAGGGCCCAGTTTAATTCCCTGCACCCACATAGTAGCTCACAAGCATCTGAACCTCCAGTTCCAGGGGACCCCCATGCCCTTTTCTGGCCTCTGTGAGCATTGTACACGTGCAGCACACAGACACAAATGCCGACAAAACACCTACTTATATAAAAGGGAAAGAAATCTTAGTTTTAAAATTATAATATTGATTAAAAGGTCAAGGCTACTGCTTAGAGAAGAGGAATTCCTGACCAATTTATAAATCATTGCAAAGCTATTCCATAGCACATGTGGAGCCTGAGTCAGTGCAGGCCTGCTTATAAATCCTGTTCTCCAGGTCCACAATGGAAGGGTCATAGAGACGTTCCTGCATCCTGCTTGTGGGAATGTTCTCAGGTGGCAGAGTCTGCTGTGGGCCAGATGAAACTTGGCTTTATGAGTGACGGCTCATGTGGTGAGCCAGAAGCCACAGTGTCTTCCATATCTGTCGTGGCCCCTTGTTGGCAAGTGTGTGACACTGCAAATGCCCCCGTTGGACACTAGCTCAGAGGTCATGCTCTGTGGGAAGAACACATGCCTCATGCAGCATTCTCTCATGTTAGTGTCCATTGTCAAAACCTTGGCGCTCAGGAAGAGTCTTATTCCAGAAATGTCTAGAAACTAGTTATATAGAGATGATCCTGTCGGGTGTGAACTCATGGTCTCTGGTCACACTTGGTAGCCAGAACACTGTAGCATATAAGTATGTGGCCTATACAAGACAACACTGTTACCTATAGAGTATATCCAGGAAAGTGTACACGCAGATAGGTCTTGTGACATACAGACATAAGAGAGCGAAAGTCAACTCTTAGAACCCTTTGAAGCACGATGCTCCAGAACTTACAAGTGTTGGCTGTTCTGTTCTGCTGCGTGTAGGGACTGTGTGAAGATGCTCACAGCGTTGTCACGCTGCCCCAAACATTTCGTGTCTGTGCAGTCAGTGCTCTGGTAGAATCCAGACTCGTCTACCACGCCGTCTCCCAAAGCCGGACTCTGTCGGCTCTGTGAATATTATCCTCCCTCATCATTAACACAGCTCGCCAATTTACCCCCGTTCTCCCACGCCAACAGTCTCAGCTGCTCCTGTCCATCAGGCATGCACACCCTCAGCCAATGGCCCCTCCCTTCCCTGCACCTCTCGTCTGTGATTCTGCCTGGATGACAGTCACTCACTCTCCCCTCTTAATGCAACTGCAAGCTCTGTAGTGGTCGTGTTTGCACTCCCTGGGAACGAGCACATAGCAGCTGCTCAATAAACTGACTTGATTAAAATGAATTTCATTGAGGTATTTATTCATTGTGTGTTGGTAGTTTTGTTTTTTAAATCCATGTCTTGTCATGGAGCCATTTTGACACACACACAGCTTCCTAACACTGGAGTGCCACTTAACTGTGCTTTGGATCCTTCCCTTCGTTCTAGTAACACAGCGGACTTCATGCCACTGTTAGACTGCGGAAATCTCCCTTCTGTCTCCATCTGTGAATGGCTAACCTGCATCCACACTGGATTCACATTTAACTGACCCCACAGCTCCACACTAAAATGATCATCCTTTGAGGCACCAGTTATAGTTACACATATAGGGTAGCTCCTTACCGATTGCTGTAGAGGTCTATTAAAGAATCATCAGAGAAAAGCTTATAATCTATTGCTTATTTGTATTTGAGGCCTTTCCATTGATGGGCACTCCCCTGTCTGGCCTTTATCTCAGAGTCCTACACACTAGTTAAGGGCTATGGCTGCAGAATGTATGTGCACTGCACAGTGCTTTGCCCAGTGAAATTGGGGGCAAGTGTAAGGTAACTTGTATCTCATTTCTTGATTATTTGTTTTCTTTTTGAGAGTTAGCTTTTTTCCTATTTCCTTATATTTGAGCAGAAAATATGAGATGTTGTTAAGTATTTGACAGATTAGTTGTTGATAAGTTAAGGGACTTAAGCCATGTGATGTCATCCCAGGTCACTTTGCTTAAACTCCAGTCAGCCATCTTGGATGCTAGTTTATGTGCCAGCCTTGTAGTAAACCCTTGTTCTAAACTACAAAGGAGGGGCTGGAGAGATGGCTCAGTGCTTAAGAGCACCGACTGCTCTTCCAGAGGTCCTGAGTTCAGTTCCAGCACCCACATGGTAGCTCACAACCATCTGTAATGGGATCCGATGCCCTTTCCTTGTGTGTGTCTGAAGACAGCTACAGTGTACGCACATGCATAAAATAAATCTTTAAAAAAACTATAAATGATATACTTTGACTCATGTAAGTTGAAATTTAACTTGTATAAAGAATTTCCATAAATGTTGACCAAAAAAAAAAATGGTAGTATGTTTTCTCCAAAAAAAATATTATGTCCCACATTTAAATGCTTTATCTCTTTAATAAGCATAGTTTTCTAAACTAAAGGAATCATGAAATTGCTATTATTTTTACAATCAAAGTTAGTACTTTATCCAAATTGAAAATGATAAATATTAAAATTAAGTAATCAAAAAATAATTTTGACTTTTTATCCAAATATTTCTTTTAGATTGTATCTGCTGTACAGTATTGCCATCAAAAATGCATTGTTCACCGTGATCTTAAGGTAAGCTGCTGCTTTAAAAATTAAAATATTAATTATGAAAATATGTAATAATAACGGGGCTGGGGAGAAGGCTTGATGAATAAGGGCATTTGCTGTGCTAGCATGAAGAGGCTACTTACCCACTTCCTTTGTTTGATTCATAGCTCAACAACTCATCTTTATATTTAAAAAAAAATCACGTTCAACAACTGTGTGTTCAGTCCAGTCCAGGGGAGAGAGGATTCCCATCTATCCCTGGACAGAGACCTCAGCATTGCATGCTGGTCTCTTTGGGGGCAATGCGGTTACTTAGAGTTCCATCTAGACCAGCGGTTCTCAACCTGTGAGCTGTGACCCTCTGGAGGTCCAATGACCCTTTCACAGGGGTGACATATTAGATATCTGATGTTTACATTAGGATTCAGACAGTAGTAAAATCACAGTTATGAAGTTGCAATGAAAATAATTTTATGGTTGGGGTTCACCACAGCATGAGGAGCTGTATTAAAGGGCAGGTTAGGAACTAGGTATGTCCACCCTACTACAGATGGCCAAGGAGACTTAGGCCCTTATATCAGGAAGGCATTTGTTGTTGTTGTTGCTGCTGCTGTTTTATTTGTTCATTAGTTGGTTGGGTTTTTGGTTTCTCTTTCTTTCCTTCTTTCTTTTCTGTTTTTGTTTGGTGGTTGTTGTTGTTTTGGGGCAGGGGTTCGGATGGTTAGGGGCTTAGGGTTGGGAAGCTTTGGCTTGGGTTTGGGTTCGGGGTTTTTGAGACAGGATTTTACTGTGTGGCTAGCCCAGGCTGAGATTATAGGCATGTGCATGGCCTGGGCCAGTGTCCCCACAGGCCTCCCCACAGTTAACTCTTAACTCTGTTGACAGTTAACACTAGCCACCACTGCTGTAGTTAGACTCTTCACAAGTGTAGGAGAAGCTAGAACACCATAAAAGAAAATGAAGGAGCGGAGACCTGGAGGCAGGAGACACGTGGCAGGTCCTCCAGTGAAGCACAGGGTTCTCTGATTTCATCTCCGTCAGTTTCCCCCTTTGCGGACTCTGGCTGAGCACATCTACAAACCGACCTGTAGCTTTATTGGTCTATTTATTCGTCAGTTGGAAATAGAATTTGAAATGAAGCATTCACAAAGCAAGTGTTCATTAAGTTGCTTGTGTTTATAAAAGACATTTCCATTTTTTATCTTTGAGCAATTGTTTTAGAAGAGCCTCTCAAACATGGGAGCAGAGTCTCTGCTTCCTATAGAACGTGACTCTAGACAGGACTCTACTTTTAGAACAGCAAGCGTTGCTGAAAATAAAGTCTGTGGGAGCCAAACTGTTCCAGTTTGTTTCCTTTCACTAAGCATTCTGTCAGAGGGGATGTGGGGCTGAGTAAAGGAGTCGGAGGGCCTGCAGCAGTCGTTTTAGAAAGACCCTGGAGCTTAGCATCAACTACCTGTGAAAATGGTGCTCCCCTGGCTGAGTGTGGCTTAAGTCTGAGGCGAAGCAGTGATTTCAGTGTGTGTTCCTTACCTTAGGTTCTGGTAAGGTACAGTTCCAAGATGCCTCTTAGCAGAAAGTTAAAAACATTTAAAATAAACTTTGGGGGGGAAATGTGTTTATAGCTCCTATGAGCTTTCCTTTTTGAGTGTCAAAATTCAGACTTCCACAGATGTTGTTTGGACAGTTATGCACTGCAAAATTTAATGTTACATTTTAAAATGAGAGGCATGCCCAAGTGTGCTTAGAATCTGAAACAGGTATAGCATTTTTATTTTGTGTACGCTTTTTACATTGTCCTTTTTATTATTTTCCTCTTAGGCTGAAAACCTTCTCCTTGATGCTGATATGAATATTAAAATTGCTGACTTTGGTTTTAGCAATGAATTCACAGTGGGGAACAAATTGGACACATTCTGTGGAAGCCCGCCTTATGCTGCCCCCGAGCTTTTCCAAGGCAAGAAGTACGATGGGCCAGAAGTGGATGTGTGGAGTCTGGGCGTCATTCTCTACACGCTGGTCAGTGGCTCGCTGCCGTTTGATGGCCAGAATCTAAAGGTATATGCCTGTTTGGTGCCGACACCCCCTTCCGCAGGAGCGGTAATGTCAACTGCTACTTAACAAATACTTTCCTTCTTTGTCAAAGGAACTTCGGGAGCGAGTCCTTCGAGGGAAGTACCGCATCCCCTTCTACATGTCCACAGACTGTGAGAATCTCCTGAAGAAACTGTTAGTGCTGAATCCCATAAAGCGGGGCAGCCTGGAGGTGAGTGCGCGCTGTTCTGGGTGCGCGCTCAGAATGCAGTACAGATGTTGTAGGGCCAGCGCTCACCGAAGGGTTAGTTCTTCTTGGTTCTTTGGTGAGTCGTTAAAACTGGCACAATGGAGACAAAATTAACTTTTGAAGAGGATAAACCTAGTCTTTGTCAGAAACTACCTGGTCCAAAACAAAAAACCTTTAATGCTGGTTAAGGCTGACCAGATATTTGAAGGTTGAAAGTGACTGAAAATTCGAACCCAGTTAGTTCTTCACTCTCTGAAATCATGTGAAACCAAATAGAAGCTTGAATACAGAAACCTACAGATACGTGAGTAGAGCATACGGGCAGGTGCTGTCTACTTAGCACATGGCTGTGGCCCACACAGTCTATTCGGCACCAGTTTACATGGCCTGCTGCAGAACCAGCAGAGTTCTTGTAACCCAGATCCTTCCTTACACTGTAACTAAGATAACTCATCATCTTAAGCATTTTCCCTATCTGGGTTTTCTTCGGTATTTAAAATTTTGGGGTGTTTGCTCCCTTCCTTGTTTGCTTGTTTGTCTTTGAATGTATATTAGTGTTTGTATGTGTGTGAATTACATGCATGCAGTACCCTCAGAGGCCAGAAGAGGGTGATACATTCCCTAGATCTAGAGTTACAGATGGTTGTGAGCTGCCTTGTGAGTCTGGGAACTGAACCTTAGAAAAGTGCATTTAATCTAAGACATCCCTTCAGCCCCTTCGTTTGTCCTTAGGAATATTTTGACCTGAACTAAAAGAATGTCAGAGACTCAGTACTCATCTTGCCTTGGACTTTTAAAGTCTTCTCAGCTGCATTGGAAGCACAGGGAACTCCGAGAAGCCCTTAAGTGTTTAGGGTTTTTGTGGTTTTCCTCTGGAGGAGAAAAGGCATGCTAATGTTGCTGTCTGTAGTGAGCCCGCTTTTGTGTTACCATTCTTCTCAGCTTACTTCCAACCATTCATAGAAAAGCATGTGATCTCTCACAATTGAAAACCAGCCTCCTTAGATCTAAAAGACTGGCATTTCAGTAAAATGTCACCCTCCCGGTCCTGCTCTGGGGGCCACTTTTTTAAAAAAAGATTTACTTAAATCATGTATATGTGTGTTTGTGAGTGTGTACCAATGCTGGGAGAGGCTAGAGGTGGAGGTGGGATCCGCCTGTGTCAGGAAGCCCCTTCAGCTGCGTGTCAGTAACATTCCCAGAGGGGAAGCAGCAGTGCATAGGGCAGAGTAGAAGGAACAAAGTCCCTGGGAGACAGAGCTCACCCATCTCTGTGGACCCCTGATAAAGAGAACTGCTTCCCTCAAAGACGACTCATTCGCTGACCTTAATGTTGGCTAGACTAGCTAGCCAGATGTTTAGTCTTTCATTCCTGACATTAAAAGGATGAAAATGGTCTAGACCTCACGGTTTAGGCCGACAAAGCCAGCTCCTGAGCAGGAGGCGAGGATCCCGGCCGGCCTCAGAAACTGGAGTAGCAAGTTACTCAGCCCCTCCCCGTCATTGTCACTCTGTGGCCCTTGTAGATGCCCATAGCCAAGGGCTGCAGGGTCATTGCTTCAGACAGCATTGTGAAGAAATACCATGACCATGGCAACCCTTATAAAGGAAAACATTTAATTGGGGCTGGCTTACCAGTTCAGAGGTTCAGTCCATTATCATGGTGGGAAGAATGGTAGAAAGGGACTTTCTCACTTTAGATGTAGCTTGAGGAGAGTCCACCTCCAAAGTGACACACTTCCTTCAACCTAGGCCATACCTCCTAACAGTGCCACTCCCTATGGACACACATTCAAACACATGGGTCTGTGGAGGCCACATCTATTCAAACCCCCACAGGAAGATAGGACAGTGGCTAAGGCCAGGCTACCTCAGCTTATACATGTACCTATCTGCTCTCCAAAGTGCCCCGTGAGACCGGGACCCAGATGGCAGGGCCCGGATGGCAGCAGATGCAGCTGCAACTTCATTTTTATTCTATGTAATTTTAAAAATTTTATGTTTATGTGTGTGTTTTGCTTGCATGGATGTCTCTGCATCATGTGCTTGCCTGGTACCCATGGTAGCCAGCACTGGATCCCCTAGAACTGGAGTCATAGATGGTTGTGAGCCACTTGTGGGTTCTGGGGATCAAATGAATTCCTCCAGAATAGCTAGGACTCTTAACCACCTTGCCAGCCCTCTGTACCAGTTACAGTTAGTAAGCTTTACATTGTGTGAGTGTGTGTGTGTGTGTGTGTGTGTATGTGTGTGTGTGTGTGTGTGTTGGGGGGATCTGTAAACTGGTTTTTAAAACGGCTATTTCAAAACACTCCTCTATGTATAACATAGCTTTTTAGCCAGTAATAATTTTAGGGTGTAGTTTGCAGCATACTTTTTATAGGTCTTCTTTACATATTCCAGATACTATCTCCTTCCCTGGCTATAGCTGTTTTCTCTCATTCGGTGTTCTGTCTCCACAAGATTGTCTTTAACAACCCAGGGCAGGTGTGCACAGCATCAGGTTATTTGATTAGGATATGCACACCAATACCTGTTTTCACTTTGATGTCTACCTGATTTCTGATTCTAGACCTTAATTTTTACCACCATCCTTTCCCATATTCTTTAGTTACCTGGACAGAGCAGCCTAGATTTCCATCCCCAAGATCTTCTCTTTCTGGGGTGTGGGATTTTAAAATAAATACATGACCAGAAAAAATAAATTTTTATTTATCACATATACATATATATGTATATATATGTGTGTGTATATATATATATACATACACACACACACACACACACACACACACACACATATATACATGAAGCAAAAGTTAAAGTCAGGTTCTCATGATAAAACTTTGCGGTTTGGAAATATTCCTTTTGAAGCGATGTGAAAGGAGGATTATTTGAGCATTGCCTTGGTGAGAAGTGGATAATAGAGTTGTGATAAGATTGTGGGTGACTAGAGACCCACACCTCCTGTTAGACCATTAATTACGGTACATGGAGTAAGTTTATTTGAAAGTGTCACGTGATTCTTGTTGCGTGAACCAATGCACTTCACGTTTGAGGCGTGGGCCGAAATGTTGTAATTCACCAGACATGACCTAGCGTTTATTTCCTAGCAAATAATGAAAGACCGATGGATGAATGTTGGTCATGAGGAAGAAGAGCTAAAGCCGTACTCTGAGCCTGAGCTTGATCTCAGCGATGCAAAAAGAATAGGTAAGTAGCTAAGTCCTGTGCGAGGCGCGCTCGTGGCTACACGCGAAAGCGTCTGCTGGCACGCACTGTTTACATGTGTTGTTGCGGTAAATCTCCAACCCAAAGAAGCCCGGGCAGTGAAAACACAACACAGTTCATATGATTACATGCTGTGCGCCTAGATTGGCAGATCTACCGCTACACTACCATCTTCCACCTCTATGAGACCCCTTAGAACCTGCGGTTTCTCCAGGCCATGGGCTTCTGCTCTGCTTTCCTTCCTCCTCCTCTGTTGTCCTCTCCCCACCCCCTTTCTCTCCTAAAACCTTCAGCTCCACCTTCCCCTCTTTCTCTGCCCAAATCCACCACGCCCGGCTCCTTTATTTATAAATTAAGGTGGGAAGAAGGTTTATAGGAAATCACTTGAGTGCTGACTCATTCCTGTTCGCAGCCCCTCACAGGGAAACAGAATTAACATCAAATACAATTAGTCCCAGGGCTATCCACAGGACTTTAAAATTTAAAATTTAAAATATCCAACTTCCTTAGTTTGTTCTCATGTATATCTGTGATGCTGTTCAATGGTTGACAACTGTAACAAAAATTAAAATAAATTAGACAAATTTGTAACTCTTTCTTTCTGCACTCCCTCACTGGAAGAGTGGCCACTGTAACTATTAGCACCGAGCAGACTGAAAGGTCCAGCCAGGGTCAGGACTGGATTCTAAGCTCTGAGCACACTGCCTCACCATCTCTGCTCTCATTCCTCAGCCAAGCCGACCCTCCCTGCCCCCAGTCCTCATTAAGAACCTGGTGGGAACATTGTGGAAGTCAAGCCTTCAAAGAAAAGCTGGGAACTGCAGATGAGAAAGGAAGCAGGTTCTTGGTTGAGATGCTGGCCTCTCATGAGTGGCTGAGGCTGTGCTGAGAGAGAAAGAAGAGAGAGCGAGGCTTTGTGTGAGGTTTAGACATGCCAGCCTGTGTGGACAAAGCCAGCCAGCTCAGAGATGTCCCAAGATATGAAAAATATGCTTAATATATTAAATCTGTAACATAAATAATTCTGTACACACACAAAAATTAGAAATGGAGGCTGGGGGGATGCTCAGCAGTTAAGAGCACTGACTGCTCTCACAGAGGACCCACGTTCAGTTCCCAGGACCCAGAGTGTAGCTCACAACATCTGTAACTGCGGGTCAGGGGGACTGATGCTCTACTCTCACATCCATAGGTACCAGGCAGTCATGTAGTGTACATAGATGCATGCAGACAGAACACTTAATAAAAAAAAGTGTATAGTACCTCAATATATTCTACCTGTAGGTCGACAATTCAAAAGATTTCATAGTTAAAACCCATTTTGGGTGTTTTAAGAACTAGTTTTCCCTAACAGTATTGGCAAATCTATGTTTTTGCTGATCATTTACTAAATCAATACACTTTAAGAAAAGTTCTCCTTTTTCTTTCTAGACATTATGGTCACCATGGGTTTTGCACGAGATGAAATCAATGATGCCTTAGTAAGTCAGAAATATGATGAAGTTATGGCTACTTACATCCTTCTAGGTAGAAAACCACCCGAGGTAAGTGGTTTTTGTCTTTTTAAGTTAATGTATATTAATTTTGAATTAAATGGATAAAGATAAGTTAGGAAATGTATTTGGTTCTTTGTAGGACCAAAAATAACACAAAGATCCTAATAGTTTTCTTAGAGATCAGAAATCAAGGGGCTAAATTGTTTACTGATCTCATTAGGGCCAAGCAGCTCCAGCCACAGTCTCAGCTTTGAGTCTGGTGTCCCCAGAGTCATATGGTGTACACTGTGTAGTCAAAGGCAGTGTGATTATCATAAACGTACAGAAACAAGACATGAAGGCAAAAATAGGCACAGGAAGCTGAAACCATGTAGACAAGTGAGACCCTAGGGAAAGATGCTGCGTGGTTTCGGCCTTGTGTCCAGTGACTTCTGGATGCCCAGCTGAAATTCTCGGGGACAGCAGAACGCAACGGGAAGGAAGAAGACACATGCAGAAAATAACTGTATGGAAGTGGGAACCATGCAAGGAAATGATCCTTTGGGAAAGCATCTAGAGAGGAAAACATTGAAAAGGAGTTTCAGAGTACTGGTCATTTTATGTGAGAGCATTGAAAGTTGAAAATTAGACATCTGTGACAGGTGTTCTCTAAAAAGGGCTATAATTATTCATAATTAAATAGGAACCATGAACAAAATCATATATTCCAACTGAAACATACTGAGCCTGCCTTCTCTCAGAAACTGTGCTGACAGCATGAGGGAAAAACCAAAACGGCTTCCTGTCCAGCAGCCCTTGGGGTAGAGCTAAGCAGCCAGCCCCACTGTACGTTACAGGGTGTGCTGCAGATACTCCGAGACTATGGGAGAGCTGGCACCTACAGCAGCTAGGGTGACATTCACCTAGGAGGTGCACGTGGCATGACACTTGGTGACCAGGGGAAGTGGGATAAGCCCTGATTTCTCACAGATGCCTGCATGTATAAGGTGACCTATCAGAGAGACCTAGTCAAGAGACTCAGGGAATGGCTCAAATAGTTATTTCTAGCCTCTTTTGACTGTTCTCCTTGGACTTCAAATGACCACTGGGCACTTTAATTTCTTATTAATGCAAATACAAAGTCCAGGCATATACTAAAATCAAATATGAATTACATTGGAAGTAAACTGTTGAAGCTACTATGACTGGAAAGGTCAGGTTCACAGCCCCTACCAGAGCCATTAACTGTGCACTTCATCCTCTGAGCCTCAGTTTTCCTGTCTGTAAAATGTGGATAGTAACACTCAGCTCTTGGGGTCATTCATTGAAAAGGTTTAATATGTTAAACCTTGACCCTGCCTTACAATAGCTGCTAATGGGTCACTGCGCACGCTGCTGCTGTAGTGAACAGTGCCAGTCCCGAATCCCACCGCAGTGCCAGGGTTCACTCAGAGCTTCACAGCAGCACACGGCTGCAGACTGCAGAGAGCTTGTGTCTGTAAGCTTACCATGGTCAGGGCTGAAGGAAGTCATTTTCTAATCAGAGCCAACAGAATAAAGTGTGTTTTGTAAGTGCGGAAAAGCAAACAAAACAGTGTAATTTTAGTTGCAATTGTAAAATATGCTTAATAGCCCCTGTGTGCACATACATACCTGTACATGTATACACACACACACACACACGTGTGTGTGTGTGTGTGTGTGTGTGTGTGTGTGTGTGTGTGTGTAAGGCTTTAGATTTCATCCTGCCTGAATACCCATGGTGTCCTTGACCTTGGTTTTTCCACCTGGAGACGCATGTTAATGCATCCCGTGTTTGAGGCAATGGTTAGACAAGTAACCTGGTGTGTGGAACATGTCTGCTGTGCAGTTGCCATGTTTGAAGTCTCTTTTTAGTTTTGATTGTTCCTCATACAACATGGAATCGTTTTGTGACCTCTCTTCTCACAGTTCGAAGGTGGTGAGTCACTGTCCAGTGGGAGCTTGTGCCAGCGGTCGCGGCCGAGCAGCGACCTGAACAACAGCACCCTTCAGTCGCCTGCTCACCTGAAGGTCCAGCGGAGCATCTCGGCCAACCAGAAGCAGAGGCGCTTCAGCGACCACGGTGGGGAGCAAGTCTAAGAAGGGGGCATTCTGGCCCTGCCTAGTGTGCGCTGCCCAGCATGCTCTCATGTCCTCTCTCCCGGGGCCTTCTCAGACGGGCATCGCTGGGTGACTGACCGATCATAGGGTCTCTTCTGTGGGACCTGAACCAACTTAATTTCTCCTATAATCGATTTAATCTTAGTGGCGAGTGTAAAGCACACAGTGTGGATGTTGTTAGCATAGGAGGGTTCTATTGGCAGGAAGTATATGAGTTCTTTCCCAGCTAACCTTGCTGTTTGTACACATTGCAGCCGGCCCCTCCATCCCCCCTGCCGTCTCATACACCAAGAGGCCTCAGGCCAACAGCGTGGAGAGTGAACAGAAGGAGGAGTGGGGCAAAGACACAGCCCGCAGACTTGGCAGCACCACAGTGGGATCAAAGAGCGAAGTCACAGCCAGCCCCTTGGTGGGGCCAGACAGGAAAAAGTCCACAGCGAGCCCAAGTGTGAGTCAGAGCTCTCCTGTGTCAACACTTACACTCATGTGTCAGAAGTTTTTTTTATAAAATCTTGTCTTTTGTCTTTTTAAATGGTTCAAAGTGAATCATAATTTAAAAACCATGAGAAGGGGGGCAGGCAGACATCTTGTGAATGTAATAGAAGAAACATTGCAGAGAATTCTGTGTTGTTGTCATTGTCCTTGTTTGGAAGGCAGTTTCACTGGATAGCCCAGGCTGTCCTGGAACTCACAGCAACAGCAGTCCTACCTCAGCCTCTCAGCGCTGGAGTCTAGGCGAGAGGCCTGCTCCCAGCTCCCGTTCCTCAGCAAAGCATAGCCTCTCTTCAGAGTGCTACACTATATCCCTGCTCCTTTTGTCCTGCTTTTGTGATATTTATTTGATATAAATTGGTGAATTTAATCTTACATTTACAGGTAAACTGCTGTCTAAGGGCAGACTCATTAAAAATTTGCCAGCTTTCCTCCTGTGAGGTCTCCTAAAATGCCACACTCTAGAAATTAAATCAGGCACCAGAAGAGAGGCCACAGTAGTGTCCTGTAAGATAGCAGGAAGAAGAAAGATTAAAAAGTGTGTGTGGGGGGCAGGGGGTGAGTGAGAACAGGGTGGGTGAAATCTGGAGGTGAGTGAGGACAGGGTGGGTGAAATCTGGAGGTGAGTGAGGACAGGGTGGGTGAAATCTGGAGGTGAGTGAGGACAGAAAGCAAGGTGAGGAGTGGTTAGCCTTGTCGGTAGGAGAGCTGACGGCCATGAAGGAGCAGAGTTAAGTTACTTTCCGATATTTCATCAACAGTTTGCATATTAGAAGATGCAGTCGCATTTCGAAACTGTTGGAGAAGGAGAAAAACACTTTAGGCCTAGAATTTTATATCTAAACATGCTAACTATATTCTTAGGCATAAAATGTGTCAGCTGTTTGGCTACGCATTGACTATTTAAAACACTGCACTACTTAGGGTATCCTCACAAGAAGAGAAGATAACATGTTGCTGTAAAATATAGAAGCTAAAAGTAATCCAGTAACTTAGCAAGGGCCAGGAAGATGGCTCAGTGGATAAGGATGCTTGCCGCCATGCCTGACAAACTTGAGTTTCATCTGGGACCCCAGAGTGAGAAAATTGTCCTCTGATCTCTACACATGTACACACACACACACATGCACACCCATCACCCACCAACACACCTTCCTCTCAAACGGTATGGTTTCTGGTGCCAGTATTCTGTGTGGTAATTGAGACAATACTTTTTTCAAATATATAATCAGCTTAGCACTTCCTAGTCTAAAAAGTAGATGTGCATGCCACTTTCCACGTGGGAAGTATATCAAGTCTGCAGGGATGGCTCAGTGATCAAGAGCACGCACTCTTACAGAAGACCTGGTTTGGTTCCATATGGTGGCGCACAGCCAGAACTCCAGCTCAGGGGCTCCAACAGCCACCTCTGGCCTCCATGTGATATACCTACGTGCATGCAGGCAAAGTGTGCATACACAGAAAATGAAAATAGATAATGGTGGCATGACTGTTTGCCCTCTTCTACCTCATCTACTTGGAAATGATAAAAATACTTATTTTTTTCAGTACTTACTTCCTTGTCAGCTGGAGGACTGTTAGGAAGGCCAGCACCCCACATAGCAGTAAAAACAGACTGTCCCTGTGTAGCCTGCCAGTCCCCTCTGATCGAACCTTCTTGGCATGGCCAACTCAGCTCTGTCCTCTCCTGTCTGTCCTATGTGCTACTGTGTCCTAATCCTGATGCTGCAGATTGTGCAAGGCCTGTGTCCCCAGTGGGCTCTCCTATGGGCCGTCCACATCTCACCAGCCTGTCCATAGCTGTGGCCGCCCAGCTCTTAGCTGGGGTGGGAACTGCTCTGTTCACCGTCTCCTCAAGCCTGCACTCTGTCTATTGACATGGAGGCTTCCTCAGAATCCTCAGTGCTGAGGTGACTAACGAGTGTTCAGACTGTATTCATTTACTTTTAAAAAGCGTTACATCCAAAGTAATTATACTACATTATTTAACACTTAAAAAACGTAAGCCAGAAGATTCTGCCACAGTTTATAGTTTTCTCTTTGCTGTCTATTTCTTTCGGTCTGAACTTGTAGAATAGATTGGGTCAATCCTTCTGTGGGACTTCTTTCGATAGAGAAAACAAATATGAGCATGGCATAGCTGTTTCATTCTTTTTACGACAGGTCAACACTGTATCTATTTTGTTCTTGGGATGGTGTGGCGTCCTTCTAGACAGGAGCATGGAAATCAGTGTAGTAACTGCATGGCTTTTATAAGTATCAATGGCACGTGTGTCATGATCTAGTCAGCCTTTCTTTGGGAGTGATGTGCATCCTCCGACAATTCTGTTATCCCTTCATTTTTTTAAACAATGTATTATTTGTGTATGTGTGTGTGTTTGTGTGTGGTTGCTACATGTGTGGGGGTGTCCTCAGAGGCCAGGAGAGGTTGTTGGATTTCCAGGAGCTAGAGTTACAAGAAGTTGAGCCCTGGACACAGATGCTGAGAGTCACACACAGGTCCTCCGCCTGAGGATGGCTGAGATGTCTCTTCAGCATTTGGAACGATTTTTAAAGCTGTGCTTGTGTAACTTTCCTTATGATTTCCCCTTCTGCATCTGACGCTGAGGAGATAGCTGTTGACTGCTCATACTAAACGAATGTTAGAGTGACTGTATTTTAAAGACTTGTAAAGGCTAAATTGGATAAGAAGATATTTTCATTGAAGAATGAAACAGAAGAGTTGTTTTAATCCCTCTGAAAGTCACTTCTCCAGAGCTTGGGGGGCAACTCTATGGTAAAGTGCTTGCTTAGCATCTGCAAGACACAGGGTTCAATTCCCAGCACCACAAACAACAACAAAACAAAACCACAAAAAGCAGAAAGTCACCCCTGTCTATTTTTATACTGGTAACATGGCCAAGGTTTGGCAGGCATGATGGTATAAGGCCAGGGGTCTGCTGAGCGGTAAGGAGAATAACCCGTCCTAGCTACCCTTCTTCTGTCCTTTATAGACATAGCCTGTCTCCTAACTCAAATGTGGGATTATGGACCGTATCCTTGGATTGCAGTGCACAGCCATCCGTCAACCCTCAGCCAGGCTGCACTAGCCCACACACTTTAGTCCTTATGATGTTCACAGGCTACAGAGGCCTCTGGAGGGAACACCATCCGCACGGGCCGTTCATGCTGAGATCGAGAGCAGCTGCTCTCTGCTCTGCCCTTACTCAACCTGCCGCTCCCTGGACAGAGTAAATGAAAGCCGCTTCCTGTGGCTTCCCAGTGCTGGCTGGGACTGTAAGCTAAAGCCCTAGTGGGTGTGAATTGGCTCATGCTTTCTCTTGGTTTCGGTTTTGCTTTACTTTTTATTTCTAACATCTACACATGAGAAAGAGGAAAAACTGGATCCTGCTTATGTGAGATTCTAATCAGCTAAAATTATGCTGTGAAGGTTTTCTAGTAATTAACAGTTTTAAACACATTTCTTTGATTTCACACTAATATAGTTCCAATTTTTAAATTGATCTTTTCTTCTCCTTAAAGAACAACGTATATTCTGGCGGTAGCATGGCGAGGAGGAATACGTATGTGTGTGAGAGGAGCACAGACCGGTACGCAGCCTTGCAGAATGGAAGAGACAGCAGGTGACTGTCACTGGGCCCAGCAGCCAAGTGGCTCTGCCATTGCTGCATGTTAGCTTTGCTGAAATGTCCATAGCTGTGTGGGTCCGAGGGAAGGAGGTCAGAGCAGTGAGGCTGTAGTAGCTGCTCGCTCTCACGGGGCTGCTTGCCTTGGTACCCCAGTGAAGGGTGCCAGGGTAAGAAGTAGCCTCTCCTGGCTGCCCAGGGCCTGGATACAACGTGGATGCAAATACAGCTCGGTACCAAAGCAGCGTGTGCAATCCCAACCTGACCCTCGAGACTGAGGCTTCTCTCTGTGTACCCTGCCTCTGTCATCTCTCTGCCCCTTACCCTTCAGCAGCTCACGTGATACCCAAGTAATGAGAGCTTCCTTTCCTTCCTCTAAGCAAGTGTGGTCATCTCAACTGAAGGTAGAAGCACAGACTTTGTACTGAGTTCTAGTGTAGTTGGAAAACCACTGGCATCACATCAGAAGGATGGGGCACGGGTTGCGATGAGGTAGAACATTGGTGTCCTTCAGCAGTAGACACAGGGTGAGTGCTGGGAGACAGCACGCAAGGACGGCGGTAGCTTCCTGCCGTAGCGTCCTGGAGGCTTGACAGTCGGGAATGTACCGTTTCTCCTATCCCCGGTACTAAGCTATAGCTCCTTATGTCCATAGTGGCTAGCCTGTTGCTCATGGCATGAGACGGCACTGTGATGTAAGCTGAAGGAGGTGCTGTCTGCAGCAATGGCATTTTTCATATAATTATGAGTTCTTAATGCTTAAATAATGTAGGAAGATTTATACCAACACATCACACAGAATTGATCTTAGAATAAGTGAAAAAAGACTCCAACAGTAATCAACTGATTTGTAGCTGACACACATCCACAAATATGCCCTGCCCTCTCAGACTCACAAGCACAGAACAAGAACCTGAGAGCTTTTCAATGGTCACACCTTAAATGGAGAGTTGTTTCATTAATCACTAAGAATGTGTTTGTTTCTTTCAAGTGTTTCAATCACGAAAGTGTCAATTGATTGAGATTCAGGAAATCTTTTTCTCAGCTTTCAGTAACTGTACTTCTTCTTTTATGTCAGCCTTACAGAGATGTCTGCCAGCAGCATGTCCTCGGCGGGCTCCACCGTGGCCTCTGCTGGCCCCTCAGCACGTCCCCGCCACCAGAAATCTATGTCAACCTCTGGCCACCCTATAAAAGTTACACTGCCAACCATTAAAGATGGCTCAGAAGCGTATCGGCCTGGGTGAGTCCTGCTTACGTGGCTTTCTCTCCTCAGGAGCTCTCTGAGGAGCAGTGTGTGCGTTAGCAGTCATCTAAGCTACCTGACATCATTTTCCAGAAGAATATTCTTAATCCACCCATTAAGCAACGCTGCCTAATTTATCACTTAAGTAATTTTAATGGCTGGCAAGATGGGGCAACAGATGGTAAAGGCGCTTACCTCCAGGAGTGATGACCTCCGTCCTCTCCCTGGAGTCCAGATAGTGAAAGAAAAGAGCCCGCGCTCAGGAGCTGTCTTCTGACCTACACACATGCTCTGTGGCACGCACAAATAAACTAACCTTGTAAAATAAAAAGTAAGTAAGGTGAGACACACAGCGAGCCAGCTATGATGGCGCATGTCCCGGTGCTGGAAAGGCAGAGGCCAGTGGAGCTTTCTAAGTTCAAGGCCAGCCTAGTCTATGAAGCAAGTTCCAGGGCAGCCAAGGCTATGACACAGAGGAACCCTGTCTTGAAACTGTACCCCCACCCTTGCTCAAAGAATGGGACACAGAACCAAATCCTGTTGGCACCACAGCCGTAGGTCCTAGTAGGTGTGGTATTAGTGGGGCAGGCACAGTGACAGCCGCTCGGGCATAAAATCCAGTTTGCGGTTTTTAAGTTTCACTCATGTAGGATTTCTGAATGTAGGGCATCTTAACATGCGGTTGCTTCAGGATTAGGTTCTATCCGTCACACTGACAGCTCCATGCAGCACTGTAGCCCCTGGAGTCTCAACAAGAAGCATGGGGTGATGTTATGAAAGGCCTTTTGACAAACAATGAAATCCATTCTGTACATTGCTAAGCAACATATGTTAAAAGCATTCAAGTTGAATACCCTTTATCTGGAGTTCCTAGGCCCAGGAGACTTTGGGATTTTGGATATTTTCCAATTCCACAATATTTGCATGCATAATGAGATAGATGGGATAGACCTGGAATTTCAACATGAAATTCATTTAGATTGCTAGCATGCCTGACATGCACCGCCTAAGCTCATTACATAGTGTGTTTTCAGTGGATATGCATGAGGTCACACATGGAATTTCTCATGTGTAGTGTCATATCAGTGCTTAGACAGTTTTTGGATTTGAAGCATTTGGGATTTGGATATTCTGATTATGTAATAAATACCGCACGTGCTGCACTCTGGCTGGCATTCCAGATTCTGACAGCTTTGTCTTCATGTCAGAAATATTAGAATCTATAGTAAAAATACAGTTTAAATTGGCATCTCCTCCTTGTATAACGATATAGTAAATTAATTCTCCCATGTACCTCATTTCTAATGTGGATAAAAATCATTGGGCCAACAGAAATAACCACACCTTTCCCCTCCCCATTTTTAGGTTGAGTGAAATCTGCTCCTGTCATTATTCTAAATAATAGATCTTAATTTCTCCCAGCAGTGCAGCTCAGAGAGTGCCTGCTGCTTCTCCGTCTGCTCACAGCATCAGTGCCAGCACTCCAGACAGGACCCGCTTCCCCCGAGGGAGCTCCAGCCGAAGCACTTTCCATGGGGAACAGCTCCGAGAGCGGCGCAGCGCGGCTTACAACGGACCACCGGCCTCCCCATCCCACGAAACGGGTGCGTTTGCACATGCCAGAAGGGGCACGTCAACCGGCATCATCAGCAAAATCACCTCCAAGTTCGTCCGCAGGTCAGTACCCTCGGGCTGGGGCTGCTTTCTCTGCTGAGGAGGAGGCTTGGTCCTTTCCTTTCACCTGGGCTATGATTTTTCTAGAATGACTTCATGGCATCTCACTGATTTTTACAGGAATTGGGAGTAAAACACCTGGAAGGGATAGTCTTTTTCCTTAAGAAAGAGAAATTAAAAATAAGAACTTAAGGGCTCATGTAGCCCAGTTGTCAAGTGTGGCTGGGCATGCAGGAAGCCCAAGGTTCAGTGCCAGCCTGCGGAAGCCATCACTCAGGAAGCGGTGGCAAGAAGAGCAGAAGATCAAGACCATGGGATCTGCGCCCAGCCTGGGATGCAGAGGGCCCTGTCCCAAAAGAAAAGTGACAGCTTTTGTAGAGCAGAGCAAAAACTTCCCGTAGAAAACATTTTGTCAGGAGTGGGGGGCACACACCTTTGATCCCAATGCTGAGGAGGCAGACAGAGCTCTGAGCTAAAGGACAGTCAGGTCTACATAGCCAGTCTCAGGACAGTCAAGCTATGGAGAGAGGCCCCGTCTCCAAGAATAAAAAGGGAAGGAAGGGGAAAGAAATGTAAGAATTAGCTACGATTTAAAATGTTTTTACTTAGGAGAAGGAATTAAATACACATCTAAGCTTGAAAGAAAAAGAACTAACCTTCCTCACTGCTCTGTCAGGCACCAGTGGCAGGCAGTGATTAGCTTAAATCTTCTTATGTCGTTTATTTACTGAGGTGGGAGGAGAACCACGTGCCATAGTGTGTGGAAAGTGGGGGTCAAAGCACACCTGTCAGAGTCATCTCCCCTTCACCGTGAGATTCCAGGGCTTCAGCTCAGAGCGTCGGGCTGGGTGGCAAGCACATTACCCATTAGGCTGAGAGAGAGAGAGAGAGAGAGAGAGAGAGAGAGAGTATATACTTATGTGTATATGTATAATATTATTTACATTGTATATGCGTTATATATTATGTATGTATGTATGTTTAAAATCCTTTCAAATCACACTCATCATTTAACTTTTTTTGAGTTTTTTTTGTTTGTTTTTTATCATTTAACTTTTTTGACTTTGTATAAGTTTAAGGTCACATGATTACTTAAAAGCTGAAAATCAGAGGCTAAAGAGACAGATCAGCAGTTGTGAGCACTGGCTGTTCTTCCAGAGAACCCAAGTTCTATTCCCAGTGCCCACATGACAGCTCACAACGTTCTGTAACTCCAGTTCCAAGAAATCTGACACAATCACACAGTCACACATACAGGGGAAACACCAGTGCACATAAAAATAAGAAGCAAGGAAAATGTAAAAACCTGAACATTAAAATAAACACAAGATAAATGTGTGTCTAACAAACTAATCTAGTGAAATAGTATAGCTGTACTTCATACAAACTAGTCATGCTGTGTGCTGCACATAGATGATATGAATGCCAAACAAATGCAGACTGATAGAAATGTGACCCATTAATACCAGCCCATGCAACGTGAGCCCTGCCACATAACACTCGGCTATGCAGAGTGCTATAAAGACAAAGAGGGCGGGACCTGGGCCCTCCAAGTCTTAGAGTCATGGAAGAAACAACTGAGCAATGAGCCATGGGCTGAAGCACAATGCAGCTAACAAGGAACGTCACGGGCAGTGCATGACTGCCTCTAAGCAGCTAACAAGGAGCATCACGGGCAGGGCATGGTCGTCTCTAAGGGTCCATGTCACACACTCATATGAGCTAAGCCTTCAGTCAGTGAATGGAGAAGGCATATTGATTGCTTGAACACTGGTGTTTACTTGCAGTGTCTCTAGTGTCCCTGGTCTTCCAGAGTGAGTGGAGAAGCTGGGCATGGTGCCTCATGTCTTTAATCCCAGAACACAGAAGGAAGGCAGATTGTTATTCCAAACATAACAACTTACCACAAGCAAACAGAAAGCTTGGTTGGGTAAAGAAGGGCAGCAACCTCCCCCTTTTCTATGTGCAGGACCACACAGCTGAGTTTCAATCCTTAAACACTCAAACACAAGTATCTTAGCAGACCATCAGTGACCTTATGCTGACTGTACAAGTGTGCAGAGTGGCACACCTAAGAGAAGGACAAGCCCACAGTCAACAGGGAGTCAGAGGACGGTACTGGCAGCCATTGCAAGGTGCTAGTGTGATTGTCGGTCACTGGCACGGTAGATAGGGAAGTGATGTCCTTTCTCCTTGGAATCTTGTGCCTCAAATGCCTGCCAGTTGAGTACAAAATGCTGGATGTGTGGTATTTGTTTTTGTGTCACAGAGCCAGGCTAAGCTGCATGGGCCCTGTGTCCCTATCTGCCTCCCACCGCGAGCCGGCTCCTTAGGCCTTAGACACTGCTGCCCTCTGCTCAGGAGGCTGGACCAGCATGTGAGCACCAGCAGTGAGATGTGAGGGAGCTCCCACTGTGGCTGTGGAGAGCTTGGGCCCGGCAGCAGTGTCCTCTGTGTCAGCGCATATGCATAGGACAGCACAGTCCTGCTGAGTGCAAGTGTCTCCTCTCTGCTGCAGGGTCAGCGGGGTCACTGTTTGTTGCTAAGGCTGAGCATTGCCCTTCTGTGCAGTGTACCCCAGCATCTCACACAGCTGGCATGGCACTGCATGGCAAACCAGCTCAGAAACATATTTATTTCAGTTTGCTATAATAAAATAATTTGTACAGATGGCACTGACTATTTAATATTCTACCTAGTGAAAATAGCAATTATTTTTTAAAAAATAGAAATTTAAGAAACCCTATTTGAGAATACAAATACATTTTATTATTCTTTTGGTTCTGAAAAATAGTGGTTGGTTGGTTGGTTGGTTGGTTGGTTTGCTGTTGGGTTCTTTTGGGGTTTTTTGTTTGTTTGTTTGTTTGCTTGTTTTTGTGTGTGTTTGTTTTTTGCACAATACAGCTATGGTTTTCCTTTTGGTCCTATAGCTAAAGCCCTGCAGGCTTGGGATCCGTGTAGTGTTTAGTGCCCAGACTGAGTTTGTTATATAGCAGCTCTGGCTAATGCACAAGATGGGAGGAGGGCGCACTGGTTTTAATCCTGCTGTGTGCATTTTACATAAAAGTAGAAATGACTAAAGCATTTTTTTAAAGAAACTTAAGCATTCGAGATGGTGATTTCCCTAGCTTCCCAAGGTATCTTTTGTTCTCTCATAAGCTACCTCTTAATATTTGAATATCAGGCTATAACTTGACTCAGTTTATTTACCTTCAAACATCAGGGTAGTTAGAATTCTGGAAGACTTTAAAATCATTTTTTAAAGATTTATTTATTTCATGTATGAGTACACTGTTGCTGTTTTCAGACACAGCAGAAGAGGGCATCAGATCCCATTACAGATGGTTGTGAGCCACCATGTGGTTGTTGGGAATTGAACTCAGGACCTCTGGAAGAGCAGTCAGTGCTCTTAACTGCTGAGCCATCTCTCCAGCCCCAACTTTAAAATATTAATCACTTTCAACGTAAAGTCAATTAACATTTTTTCTGATTTTATTTCACAGAAGATATCTAGAAAAGATTATTGTTCTGTTTATAATTCAGTCTGTATTTTTAGCCTCACCTGCTTGTATAGGCTGATGTGCATGAATTCTTGGCACTTCTAAAATAATTCATTGTGTATTTAAGAATTAGTATTTAGAAAACCATGCTGGCTCCTTCCTTTCTTAAGACTTGTTTCTGTGTATAGCTGTTTTGTCTACATATATGCACAACAGAAGAAGGCAGTCAATCCTATGAGACTACAGTTCGGGACAGTTGTGAGCCACCATGTAGGTTCTGGGAATTGAACCCCTGTTCTCTGGAAGAATAGCCAGTACTCTTCACTGAGCCACCTCTTCAGCCCTGGGCTCACTTTCTTAGTCTCAGTCTCTCTCCTCTCCTCTTCTCATCTGCCAGCACTGTGTCTGTCTGTGTGCGTGGTGTGTCTGTGTTTGCTCCTCTGTCACTATCTACCTTATTCTTGAGACAAATTCTCTTTCTAAACCCAGTGCCCACTGCTTGGGCTGGCCTAACTGGCCCTTAGACCCTCAGGATGTCTCCAGAAGATGTGCACTGCTTTGCATGAGTCAGGGCCTCATGCTTGTACAGAAGAACTTTGCTCACTCATCTGTCTTCTCGCCTCCTGTCTCCTAAGCACAGCCTTAGTTGAACAACACAAGCTTGTGTTTAGCTGCAAGATTAACATGTTTGCTCGACTGAGCAACAGCCTCTAGACGTGCATGTAATAATGTGAAGTTTAATGTTGATAATCATTAAACCCTATTTAACCTTAGATTATACTAAACTAAGCTAAAAGATAAATATTAAATTATAGTTGTAGCTTGGAATTGGGAGGTTGTGTTTAAAGCAACTAACTTTTCCCTTGATAGCTCCTGCTGACGGTATCTAGTAGATAGATGCTCAAGCAATGGCTTCGTGTTGTGGTGAAAGCGTGAAGGACTCAGAACCAGCAGTAATGAGCAAGCTGACATCAGTGTTGTTTTAGTTTTGGGTTTTCTTGATCTTTTTGCTTTTAAAATTGTTAAATCTCAACCTTCTCTTTATTTTTGAGGGATCCAAGTGAAGGCGAAGCCAGCGGCAGAGCCGACACAGCCAGGTGAGCCGCAGGTGCCAGTGCTCGCACGCCTGTGTGGTGGTGGGCAGCGTGACCCTTTGATGGCATCTGCACTGTGAGCCTTCCTGGTCCAAGTGTGGTGGGTTTCCTGATGTCACCTAGCATGCAGTGAAATTCAAGCTTATCAACCTTGAGTTTGTAACTCACTAATTGGAATTGCATACTTGGTAAAGAAATGGGCTTTTCGTTCTGTCAGAAAAGTAGGTCAGAGCAAGGGATTTATAGGTGAAAGGGTACTGTCCTCTCTAATATGGCGTCACTAAGGTGAGCCTTCCCGGGATCGTGCAGAGCACTGAGGTAACTAACATGCAGAGAATTTGACGAGAGTACTGTATTTAGGTGAGTATGTAATCTTGCACCGCAGTATAAAAGTCTACGCTGGCATGCTCTCTGGGTTTCCCCAGAGAAACAGGGGGGACAATTAGGTAAATACTTTGCGTCCATTTAACAGTCTGGCATGTATTTTCTTGATTGCAGCTTTTAGCTCTTTAGAGGCTCAGATATCTGGGATTGAAAAGAAATACTTTATGTTCCTTTTTATAGTTTATAATAGGTTTTTATATATTATATGTAAATGCATATGTACATATTTCTAGAAGAGACATAAATGTCTTTCAAAGATACAGTTTCTTCCTTAAATCACAAATGAATGAGGAATGTTTATAGGCAAAAATTGCAGCTCATCTATCTTCGGACAAAAGTGCAGTATGTTTAACCCCAGGCACTCACTCTGTATCACGGAGATCTATCTGTTCAGTTCACCTTCCTGTGCTTACTTGAGATGGTTTTCTGGTTCAGTGTTACCTATGAGATATCTGTCCAGAAAATTCAATGTGCCAGCCGTCTCTTGTGCCCAGTGTGGCTCTGGATGCCTGCGGTGTGTCAGGAGTGACGCGGGCAAACATGCTGGAGCTTGCGATCTAGGGGCTGTCAAATGATCCATCGCTAAGAAGCCTGATGAATGGTCAGTGCGTGTGAACGCATGACTAGGGAGGGGTGGCCATGCTAGGTCAGGGATCAGCGGCTAGGGACTGTGGTGTGGATAAGAAGCAAAGAGTGGAAAGGCGAGAGGAGGTTATCCCTGGAGCCAAGGGAGGCTTCCTGGCCTGTGCGGACACTGGAGAGGAGAGCACAGACCTGAGGCCAGGAGCAGCATGGAGACCAGTAGGTCCCACAGGAACAGCATGGAGACCAGTAGGTCCCAGTGGGAAAAAGTAGAGAATGAGAAAGCAGGGGTGGGTGGAAGCCACAGGCACCTTCCAAACCAGAGCAAGCATGCTGCCACTATATCTTGACAGTGTGGTTCACCCCCCGACTGTAGGGCTGAAACCTCTCTCTTCTGCAGTCATGACATTGCTCCTAACTAAGAGGATAAAAACAAAGAATGTTTATACTTCAATACTGTGTTTCATAAGAGAAATCCCAGTGGTGCCTGATGTGTGTCTGTGTGCAGCTTTGTAAAGATGTGTGTGCTTGCATGTATGTGTGTGTATATATGAAAGTATGTGTGTATGTGTATATTTGAGAGTGTGTGTCTGTGTGTGTGTGTGTGTGTGTGTGTGTGTGTGTGTGTGTGTGCGAGCTATCTGGAGCATGTCTGTCTGACAAGTAGAGAATCTGTGTTTTAGAAGTGACCCCAAAAATATAGGAAAAACTATTACATTTTCACTTTCAGCTGCACATTTGTTCCCCAGAACAGATGCACACACCTAACACAGTTTGCTGCTTTAGACTGCAGATGCTAAATGCCAAAGTAGACAGTGCCCCAGGCCTGTTTACAGCATGGCGATAACATGCATCTCTGCTCCCTCTGAGGGCTGACTGCATGTACACTGGAGTTGCCGCTCACACTTCGTGGCTGTGGCTTCTTTGCTGAGGACAACTTGGTTTTCATTTCCCCTTTGCCTTGTAGAGGTTCATCGGGAGATCCCAAAGAGAGAGACAAGGACGAGGGCAAAGAGGCCAAGCCCCGCTCCCTGCGCTTCACCTGGAGCATGAAGACCACGAGCTCCATGGACCCCAACGACATGCTGAGGGAGATCCGCAAGGTGCTGGATGCCAACACCTGTGACTATGAGCAGAAAGAGAGGTTCCTGCTCTTCTGCGTTCACGGAGACGCTCGGCAGGACAGCCTCGTACAGTGGGAGATGGAGGTCTGCAAGTTGCCTCGGCTCTCACTCAACGGGGTCCGCTTCAAGCGAATATCTGGGACATCTATTGCCTTTAAGAACATTGCATCCAAAATAGCAAATGAGCTTAAGCTGTAACGATGCGTAGGCTTCGGGATCAGGGAGGATGCACCACACCTGAGTACAGTGTCTGAATGTACTGGTGATACCTGTGTGGTCCCGCTGTGGATCGCCCATGTAGAAATTGTCCTTAATGCAATAAGGTTATACATAGTTATGAGCTGTAAAATTCAAGTCAGTATGAGCTATAATAATCGTAGCTTCAAAAGTAGGTTCACATGTACAGGTAAGTATATTGTGTATTTCTGTTCATTTTCTGTTCATAGAGTTGTATAATAAAATATGATTGCTTTAAAACCTGTATAGTTGTCTAGATCTCCACACAGAAATGTACGTTTAATGCTTTGAGTTGAAAAGGATTTCCCCTGTTATTTACATTCTGGTGTGTTTTTAAAATTCTTACCTCCATCATGCTGTTTTGAAAATTGTGTCGAGGATTAAAAGCGCACAGAAATAGTCTCTAAAATTGTAGCATGAAGTTTATAGAAATTATTTTAAACTCACATTTAATTTAAACCAGAAGTTGACAGTGGGTTGGTGTCCCGCAGTCCTCCTGCTTTCCCAGTCTCCGCCTGGGTCAGACAAGGTGTGGTTGGGACTTAGAGAATGTCTACGGCGTGGCACCCAGACCTCCTATACAAAGCCGACACAAGTCACAGCTCTGCCTTGAGCTAACTCAGAAGCGCCTCGAGGAAGAGTTGAGTCTTTACCAAGCTTACTTGGCCCTCTGGTTTTTCTGACCTGCTAATTAGCAGCAGAGACTGAAAGAATCCGTAGCTCACCCGGCCGGCTGTAATGAAACAACCCAGCACTTGGGTTTGCTGCCTTCGGAAGACGCAGGGTAGCTGCGGAAACAGGAGCGTGTCGGGACGTCTCATAGCACAAGCTCATCCGTACAGTGTCGATGATTGCGTTGGCTGAGATATGATGCCGCCTCAGGAATTGACCCGAGTTGGGAGCATCTGCCCCAGTGTCCTCCCAGCCTCCACCCTCCCCCACCACTCTCGTATCTGTCAGTAACCGGAGAGGCCTGTGAGCAGGGCGTGCTCTCCATGCCCGTTCACTACGGACTTATGCTGCCTGGTGGTTCACTCTGCTCCCTCAAAACTCCTTTGTTTTCAATATTTTGCCCAAGTTCTCCTGTTTCTTCCACATCATTATTCCAGTCATGTGGAGCTTTGTAACTGGTCATTTGCCTTCTTTCATAATTAGTGACGTATGCGACGTAAAGCCACTAGAAAAGGCACATCTTTTTAATACTCATTATTTTCTACTGACTAGCCTTGGAGGTTGACTGTGCAATGTTATTTAATGTTGTAATTACTGTAATATCAGCACACAGGCCCCATCTGCACACTCCTGAGAAATAGAAAATGTACTCAGAGCTTGTCATTGAAAGGAAAGTAACGCTGTGGTCAGTGCTTGACATTGGAAACCGCACTGGAAAGCTGCCGGTGGAGGGGATGTCCTGGTCCACAGTGGCCTCCACACAAAGATGCTCTTATCTTCTGTACTGTACTGTGATGTAGCTTTCTTCTGTAACATTCTGTTCTAAATGGTGTGTTTTCTTGCCTTAGGGAAGGGCGGTGTTAGCGGGGGGGGGGGAAGCAACAAAACAGAACTGTGTAGCCCCTTTTTAACCTGGTGTTCATCCCAAGCATTCGATGCAGATCTGCATTCGCTCACTGGTGCACACTGAAACCTTACTTGAACAGGCCTCATAATAAAGCGTTTGTCTTTGGCTCTTTCTCGAGCTGTGAATCACCTGTTTGCTGCTTGGAGAGCCCTCCGAGTGCGTTCTTCCCCGAGCTCTAAGTCCACTCGGCAAGCCAGGGATGGGCCGTGTAGGTTCCCAGGATGTTGTTATGACAAGAAAGTTTGACCTTCCTATGGGAACCCCCGTCATTGACATACTTTTCAGAACAGAAACTTTCTATCCTCTGTTTTATATGTTCATGATAACATTTTGAAGAGTCAGAGGGATTTTAATATATTTGCATAAACACCTGGCTATATGATAGCAGGATTTCCTTGGCTCTGTGGAAATAGTTTGTATCACTTGTTAGAAAATAGGACATAGTATTTTGTTTAACAACAGCAAAAATAAAAAAAAATAGCAAGAACTCTGACCCACTCACATTTGGTGGAGTACAGTTGGATTTTAAACATGAAGCTCTTGTCACTGAAAGTGCCATTCCCAGCCCAGGTTCCTGTGAGGGAGGAAGCGGTGTCCTTGGCCTGTTGGGTTAACAAGCAACTGCGCAGACAGCTCCTACGGCTCCAGGATTGCGGTTCGCTTGCGAAGCCAACACAAACACATACACTGTCAGGAAGGCAAAAACAGGTAACGCTGGGTGAGCAAAGAAAAGGCTAATAAATGATCTGGAAATGCAGGGAAGGAAGAATGAGTTCTGGGTGCTACTCGCAAGGAAAGCCGAGAAGGTCAGAATGGGAAAGAGCTCTGGGAGAAGGAGCCCGAGAGAAGCTGAAGACAGGCAGAGCAGGAAGGAAACGGACGGAGGGGGCTGCACGTTCTAGACTAGCCAGGGCCACGTGGCACAGTCTGTACCAGCAAACAGACAAAATTACAGAATGTGCTGGCAACCTCAACCTGCACTTAATCTGTTTGTTCAGTAGTCCAGCAAATGTATTGAGTGTGAGTATACATCAGGTTCCGGGCTCTAGGGAAACATTTTTTAAAATCCATATCTAATAAACATAGAGAATATATAGAACGATTTATGGGATGGAGCCAAGAAGCCCTTTTCAGGAGGATAAGGTATATATATTCCACAGACATTGCAATAAATAGAGCAAGATGCTATGAGCGGGGAGTGTGCAGTGTTAGCATACATGACAGCTGGTTTTGTGGACACTGGTGTGAGCCAGTGAAGGCACCGTGATAGCACAGCTTTGCCTTGACAGAACTGCCAGTCGGCACTATATCCTGGGCTCCGTTGTTTTGAAGTCAGAGTTAGGGGCCTGGAAAGATGGCTCACAGGTTAAGGGCTTCTCTTCAAGAGGACCTGATTTCAGTCCCCAGAATCCACGTGGTAGCAAGCAACTGTAACTTCAGTTCCAGGACACCTGATGTCCTCTCCTGACTCCCGTGCCCATCAAGCACACAGATAGAACACATATGTAACATGTATGCAGGCAAAGTGGTCATACACATTAAATTAATAATAATGTTTAAAGAAATCTGAGCTGTTGTAGATAGCACAGTTGCTTTCCATGTAAGCAGATGTGATCCCCATCATCCATGTAAAGAAAATTAAAAACAAAACCAGCTGCAGGGGTGCATGCTTGTAATCCCAGGACTGAGGAGACAGAAGCAGGGCCCTGGGGCTCACTGACCAACTGGCCTGACTGGAGTCCCCTAGGCCACTCACTGAGAAAGACCCTGTCTGAGAACACAAGGTGAGAAACTCCTGAGGAATGGCACCTGAAGTTGACCCCTGACCTCTGGATGCACATGCACACACATGGGGTAAGAGGATGACTGGGAGACCATGAGGCCAAGACAAGGCCAGGTCTTCAAGGCAAGAACTAGAGGAAAAGAGTCCAAGGGCCAGAGATCGATAAGCGTAGACCTTGAAAACACTACCATCAATGATAGGCAGGCCTGAAAATAGCTCAGGGGTCACAGCCCTGGACTTGCGGCTGTGCTCCCACGCAGAGAAAAGCACAACTCGTAACAGACTAGGAATGTCCATCAGTGGCAACGCCCGGCCTTTAATCCCAGCCGGCAGAGGCAGGTGGATCTCTGAGGGTCTGAGGATCTTTGAGGTCAGCCTGACAGCCAGGGATAAACAAAGAAACTCTGTCTCAAAATAACAAAACAAAAGGAGGGAAAAGTAGATCAGCACTGACTCAGAGATGTGTTCTGAAAGAGGCAAGAGTGTGTGAAGCGGAGCAGTGACGAATGGGAGCATGCCCTGCATGCCTGGAGTATTACCTACTTTCCAGTGTCTGAGGAGGAAGAATATGCTCGGTGGATGGGAAGGCAGTAGAGGGGAAGATGGCAGGAGAGACCATCCCAAACTGGAACAGAAGATAACTCGCACATTGGGAAGAGCCCCTGGGGAAGGAGGCAGGGAGTAAAAGACCTTTCAAGACAGAATGGCGGGAAGGTTTTAAAACATTGCTCAAGATCATAAGCTTGCGGTATTTGGTTAACAAATAACCAAAGAAAGCTACATCTGATTTTCATAACAGTTACTTCAAAACAATACTTAAAACAAAAGTTGGGATGGGAAAGATGTTCTAAAAATGAGAAAAAGAGTAAGGACCAGTTTCTTGTCTGAAATGCTGAAAATAAACAACAAACAAACTATCAAGCAAGGATTCTCTACCTAGATAAAACCGCTTTCGAAAACAAGGATGAAGATGACCGACACACCGGAGGAGAGCAGTTTGTAACACAGTCACAAGAAATGTACAATGGAGCTGGAAAGATGGCTCAACGGTTAAGAGCACTGACTGCTCTTCCAGAGTTCCCGAATTCAAATCCCAGCAACCACATGGTGGCTCACAAGCATCTTTAATGGGATCTGATGCCCTCTTCTGGTGTGTCACATACATAAATAAAATCTTTAAAAGAAATGTGCAACGGAATCTTTGACATGAGAGACAACAAGTACAGGATGGGACTCTGCCATCCACCTAAAGGAATCGAGAGCAAAAAACCAAACCATGTGTAAAGTCACTTACAGCTGAGTGAAGCCCTCTGCGCTAGTTTGCTCTCTGCTGCTACCAGAAAACAATGGCCAAAAGCAGTGGGGGGCGGGAGGGATGCAGGCTTATTTGGTTTACAGATTAGGGTCCATCATCAAAGAGAAACTGAGGCAGAAACTGAAGCAGAAACCACAGAGGAGCACTGCTTACTGACACAACCCCAACAGTACCTTTCTTACACAGCCCAAACCCTCCTGCCTAGGGATGGCACTACCCAACATTGGCTGACCCCTTCCCCATCAGTTAGCAATGAAAGAAATGTCCCATAGGCATGGCCATAAGCTAACCATGTGGAAGCATTTCCTCCAGTTAGCTCCCTTTTTCCAAGTGTGTCAAGCTGACAAGATCAGCCATCACAACCTATGACTAGTGAAAGCAAAACTTTACTAAGGCGACAACACACCAGCCTGGAGGATCTTCGCAGAGTGCTTACACCACATATGTGGTTTGCTGTCACTTTAAGACGGGTTATGATAAGTAGGAGATACACTGTACATTTAGCACAACCACAAAACACAGCAGTTACAGCTACTGAGCCAGTAAGGGGGTTAGGAAGAAATGTTGTTTTAAAATAATGTTTCAAGTATTGTGCTAATGTAAGAGGCCTGGGGCCAGATAAGCTGCCAAAGACAGAAAGAAGAGCTGGTCTACGACATGGTAGAAAGTGTTGGCAAATTATTTATCTGATAGTTAATATCTAAAATATACAAGAACTTGGACAACTCAATAGCAAGAAACCCCAATTTACAAATGTACAAGGGACCTAAGTAAACAACTGCTCAAATGGCCAATATGGAGAAAGTGCTCAAAGTCACAGGTCAGAATGCGCTTACAAGCCACGCTAAGGAGCAGGGAGTCGTAGAGCACACCTGCAGTCTCGGTACCAGGGAAGTGAAAGCAAGAGGATCCTGTCTGATCACTGTCCAAAAGATAAAAGATGAGTGTGGACGAGGTTGTTCAGAAAGAGAACTCCCGCACACTGTTAGTGTGGTCTGTAAACTCATGCAGCTATTTTGGAACACAGTATGAGTGATCTTCAGGTGTTAAAAGAAATGCTGTATAAGCTGGTGATCTCAATCGTGGGTAAATAGCCAGGTGATAGGAAACGAGACCTGCGTTCTGCGTTCACTCAAGTATCAATCGCAATAGTTGGTCGACTTCAGCATCCTTCAGCACGAGCAGATGCAGAACGGAAGAGAACTCTGCCCTACAGAATGAAGGAGAGCCTCGCCATATCAACTGAGGTGAGTCAAATGTGAAACGAAAACCTAAGTATCTCAGGCCTGGCAAGAGGGCTTGGTGGATACGGGGACTTGATGACCTGAGTCCCCTCTCCGGATCTCAGTGGTAGGAGAAAGCTGACTCCCACAAGCTGTCCTCTGACTTTCACATGCATCATGCATGATGTGGCACACACACGTGGGGAGAGAGAGAGAGAGAGAGAGAGAGAGAGAGAGAGAGAGAGAGACTGTGATAAAAATATAAAATACAAGCATCACGGCATCCAGAAACCGCTGTTGTGACATTTTTCCATGGAAGGCTGTATATGCTAGTTTTGAGTCTGAAGGCTGGGAACTGATCAGAGAAAAGGCCTGGCCATGAGGTGGCAGCAGAAGGGCATGCATAGAGTATCATGGGGATACAGTGTGGAGTGCTTTGGGGAGAACCCTCACAGTGGAGGGTCTTCCAGAGAATGTCCAGGATCCCAAACCAGAGGGAGAAAGAGTATGAGGACTTCTCTGCCTGCAGAAAATGGGAAAAGGGGCTTCAGTGGAGAGACTGGATTAGAGCTCCAAATGGCAGCATCCATGTGAGGTCTTCCAGAGCCCCAGGTTGTCATATCTGGGGCTAGAAGATGTTGGGAATTTTACAACTTATACAAAGCCATCAGACTCTAAAGTGTGAAATATGTTCATGTGCTTGCTTGGACTTCACTGAAAGTACTTGGCTTGGGTGTATGAAGATTTCAAGTTCGGCTTCAGCAGCCCTAAACCAGGCTACGTGTATAATTGCTTAGTTTGGATGTATGTGTGGATACCGTATGTGTACCTGGTGCCCTCAGAGGACAGATGAGGGCATTGGACACCCTGGAACTGGAACCAGAGTCCTAGGCTGTGGTGCAGACATAAACACCATGGGGGAGGGGGGGGGCTACCTTTAACCCATTGTTTGCAAGATGACTCAGTGGATGAAAGTGCTCACTGCCAAGCCTGATGACTTGACCCCGGGGGACCCCCACAAGTTGTCCTGTGACCTGCACCTGAGCATCTGTAACCTTACATCTTCCTGTTTCCTGTCCTGCCTTTAGAGTTTAATGGTTTGGGAAAAATACCTGGCAAACTCGCAAATTCAGCAAGACAAGCTCTCAGTGGTTCCTGGGTGCTACATCCCCTAGGTCAAGGTGATGTCTGGCCTACTGAGAGAGGATGCTGAACCCGTCCGTATGTTTTCTGCATGATCTTGCAGTTCTTCTCTCTATCAAGGGACACTCTTTCACTATATAAAACTATTTGCAGGGTACGATGATACACGCCTTTAATCCTAGCACTTGGGAAGCAGAGGCAGGCAGATCTCTGTAAGTGTGAGGCTGCCAGGGCAGCAGAGTAAGGCCCTGCGCCCACCCCCATAGAAAATGAGAGGAGGGAGAGAGGGAAAAAGAGTGAAAGAAAGAAATTAAGTTGGGGGCTAGAGAGATGAGGACTCAGGTAAAGAGTACCGGCTGCTCTTGTAGAGGACCCAGGCTTGTTTCCCAGCCCCCACGTGGTGACTCATAACCAACTGTAATTCCAGTTCCAGGGTGTCTAACACCCTCTGAGGACAGCAGGTACACATACAGTACACATATATACATCCAAACGAAGCAATTATATACATAATGTTTTATATAATTTTTAAAAATTTAAGTTGATTTTTAGAAACTTCTTATCAATTTTTTTGTGGATTTTCTTAAACGCGTTCTCACGACCGGCCAGGAAGAACACAACAAACCAGAATCTTCTGCGGCAAAACTTTATTGCTTACATCTTCAGGAGCCAGGAGCGCAAGCCCCCAAGCCCAAAAACGAAAGGCCCCCCGCTTACATCTTTAGGAGCCAGAGCACCAGCGCGCCAGCGCGCCAGCGCGCCAGAGCGCAGAGCGCAAAAGCGCAAGCAAGAGAGCGCAAGTAAGAGAGAGAATGGCGGAAACCCCGTCCCCTTTTAAGGAGAATTATCCTTCGCCTAGGACGCATCACTCCCTGATTGGCTGCAGCCCATGGCCGAGTAAAGGCAGAGTACATGTAGTGGAAAATTACTCTTGGCACATGCGCAGATTATTTGTTTACCACTTAGAACACAGGATGTCAGCGCCATCTTGTGACGGCGAATGTGGGGACGGCTCCCAACAACATCATGCACTCCAGTCCTGCTCACCTCCCCACCCCCTCATATCCATCCTTCACTCCTGCAACGCGCCCCCGCACCACACCAAAAATAAAAAGCACACACCCCAAAACAAAGCAGAGTGTCTTAGTCAGGGTTTTACTACTGTGAACAGACACCATGACCAAGGCAACTCTCATAAGGACAACATTTAATTGGGGCTGGCTTACAGGTTCTGAGGTTCAGTCTGTCATCATCAAGGTGGGAGCATGGCAGCATTCAGGCAAGCATGGTGCAGGAAGAGCTGAGAGTTCTACATCTTCATCTGAAGGCTGCTAGTGGAAGACTGACTTTCAGGCAGCTAGGATGAGGGTCTTAAAGCCCACACCCACAGTGACACGCCTACTCCAACAAGATCGTAACTACAAATAGTGCCTCTCCCTAGGCCAAGTATATTCAAACCGTGACACATAGAAAACATCTCCTCACGGAATCTGTAGTATGTCATAGTGTGTCCCACAGTCTATCCCTCTGTCCACATAGCTTCACTTGCAAATGTTCATTCCAATGAGTCATTGGTCTGGTTCGAGGTCTCTGGCTTCTGTGACACCATCACTATTGGAACTTCACTGAGACTCCTTCCGGTTAGTCTCTTGCTGCCCTGTGTCATGCAGATCCTGCAGCCTTGGATCAGTAAGACTGGCCCTTTGACGCATCCCAACCATTGCAGAAGATTTACTTTGGGGTGGGCCACTTCAGAGTCCTGGATCTGGGCCTGGGTGGCAACTGAGCTGATGAGCCAGCTGGCTCTCCCTTATCTGCACGACCAGGGAACACTCCAGATCTGCTCCAGCTAAGCTACCCAGTGCCACCATCGGCAGGAAGCAGGGTCAGCTCAGGGCTCTCATGCCCTCAGGGCTGGCTCGCCCGCACCCATACCACCAGAGTCAGCTCCACTGGCTGCCCAGACAAAGCATGGGGTCCACTCTCCCCAGTACTGCAGCCTATGAGGAAGCTCAGCTTGTCCTCCTACTCTCGCACCTTGAGGACTGGCTCGCCCATGACTTTGCCTTCAGGGATAGCTCAACTCTGTTGCCCAAGCGAGGTAGAGGGCTTGTTGCCCAGGTAAATCCTCACCCACATAGAACTCAAGCCTACAATGGTGTGAGAGGGTGTAGCAGTCCTAAGGAAGGCTTGATATATTGGATCCCAGAGATGAAGGGGCCTGGCAAAGCGGGCCCGGGCTGTTGTCATACCTACTGATCTTGGTGAAGGGTGTATGGAGAGTGAGCCGAACTAGAAGCTAGTGATTTCTCCTGGTAGGAGGAGGCAGCTTTAGCTACACTGTGCACTATCAGAATAGACTGGAGTCTGGAAAGTCAGTCAGCAAAAGAACAGCAATCACTCAGCCTTGAGCTTCCAATCATAAAATCCTCCCCCCGAGCTACACAACACACACACTCTCATATATACTCTCATACACACACACATAAGCACACTCTCACTCCCCTATACATACTCATACACACACACACACACACACACACACATACACACAAGCACACTCTCACTCCCCCACACATACTCATACACACACACACACACACACACAAGCACACTCTCACTCCCCCACACATACTCATACACACACACACACACACACACACAAGCACACTCTCACTCCCCCACACATACTCATACACACACACACACACACACACACACACACACACACTCACAATCACTCACAATCACTCACACACATATGCACACAAATAAGTAACAATTTTAATGGACCAGAAGTGCTAACCCACACCTTTAGCCCCAGCACTGAGGAAGCAGAGAAAGGAGGATCTCTGTAAGTTCTAGGCCAGCCTGGTCTACACACTGAGTTCTAGGCCAGCCTGGTCTACACACTGAGTTCCAGGACTTCATAGTAAAACCTTGTTTCAAAAAACAAACAAAATAAAACAAACAAACAGAATGAGCCTGGAGAGATGGCTTACTGAGTAAAGCCACCTGCCACTAAGCCTGGTGACCTGGATTAGAGTCCCAACCTACACGATGGAAGGAAAGAGCTGACTTGCCCTCTGACCTCCATGTGCGCGCGCGCACACACACACACACACACACACAGAGGCAAATAAATAAATAGCAAAACAATTGAAGCTTAGCTGAGATTTATAATTGCCTCTGTGTGTGTGTGTGTGTGTGTGTGTGTGTGTGTGTGTGTGTGCGTGCATGCATGCATGCGCATGTGCCCACCTTCAGTTGCAGTCTTCACAAAATGAAACCCATTATTCTGTGTCTTATAGGGTTTATAACCTTCTTTTATCAGCTCCATAGATGTATTTCTTCTTGACTCTATCCTATAAGAATAAACTAACAATGTAACTTCAAGGCTATGTTCTCTTTCTCCTTCTAAATCTATTATTACTAACAAAGATTGAAACAAAGTTTTTAGATGTCTACAAATAGAAAATGGTTTCTATTTTTATGTAAGCTACTTCAAATAGGCAGTTATTCTTAACTCCCTGAGGTCTCCCATACTCTTTTTTTTCTGTTCAGGCATACATGATACATTAGCCGTGCCATGTCCTGGCTCCTCTGGAGGACAGTTTCTATGTTAGGAAGGAGGAGAGATTCTCAGTGTGGCAGACAATGTGATTTCCTCAGTACCCTTGTTGCCTGTCTGATGTGAGAGGTGGCGAGGAGGGGTGGGCAGCATATACCAGGCCCCTTGAGTAAGTTAGTGTAAATAGACCTGGAGCTCTCCTAAGATGCGGAGGACAGGGGAGACAACAGCCATGCTTCTGATAAAAGGTCTATCTCCCAGGCTCTTCTGGGTTTGAACATTAAAGGTCTCTGGTCTCCAGTGTCAAGGATACAAGACAGGGCAGATGTACCCAAGTTTTGCCAAGGGTGTCATGAACTCAACTCTATCCCTTCCAGATTCGTGTTCAAAGGCCAGACCCCTCAGCACCTAAGGATGCAATTGTGCTCAGAGAAGGGAACCGAAGAGAGGTAGTTAAGAGTAGATGAGAACACAGAAGCAGGACCTTGAAGCAACAGGGTGAGTGTCCCCTAAAAGGGAAAGAGACACCAGGGACAGGCCATATGAAAACACAGAAAACAATCAGCTATCTACAAGTCGAAAGTGAAAGGCTCACAGGGGCCCCAAACCTGCTGACACTGACAGAGACTGGCAAGGCTCTGCAAGCAGCGATTTGAGGAATGTCTGTGGTTCTCTGACCAGGAAGGTTAGAGGGAGGTCCGATCTCTCATCTCCTAGCATGAGCCCTGCCTGGAAGCTGAAGGAAGAGGAGATGAAGCGCCAGGCCATTAATCCTTTCTAGTAAACATCTTTTGGGATGGATCTCTGAATGTTCCTGGTGTCTGCAAGTTAATATATCTATTCCCCACTCTCAGCCCATCTCCTAAATGATGCTGGGGCTACCTCTTCAAAGTGGGAAGTGTTATAGTAGCCTTGATGGAGGCTGGGGGAGGCACATTAAGGGAAAGCTATTCCTTTTTTTTTTTTTTTTGGGTGGGGAGGAGGGTTGGTTTTGTTTTTGTTTGTTTATTTGTTTGTTTGTTTGTTTGTTTGTATTTGTTCGTTTGTTTTTGTATAGCCCTGGCTGTCCTGGAACTCACTTTGTAGACCAGGCTGGCCTCCAACTCAGAAACCCGCCTGTCTCTGCCTCCCGAGTGCTGGGATTAAAGGTGTGTGCCACCATGCCCAGCTTTTTAAAAACTTTTTTAAAAAAAGGTTTATTTATTTATTTATTATATATGAGTACACTGTAGCTGTCTTCAGACACACCAGAAGAGTGCATCAGGTCTCATTACAGATGGTTTGTGAGCCACCAGGTGGTTGCTGGGATTTCAACTCAGGACCTCTGGAAAAGCAGTCAGTGCTCTTAACCACTGAGCCATCTCTCTCTCCAGCCCTGGGAAAGCTATTTCTACCAGATCAAAAGAATAGAACCTACATCTGGCCTTGGGTGGAGACCTAACATTCCAAATTACCCAAAATGTAAGTGTTAATCCAGCTGCACTTGTCAATCATGTGGTCAGGAGACATCCCTCAAGGTGGCTGCCTTACCACAGAGCAAGGAGGAATAATTATCCTGTATGCATATAATGAACTATCTTCCCACAGAAACCGCACCCTCTGTGAAGCACTGCCCTGAGGCTCTTTGAAGTTCCCCAGCCATTCTGAGTTCTTTCCCTCTTTGTATCTTTCTTTCAGACACTGGCTAGAGCCTGAATATGCTCTCTCTGGTACTTCGGGCTTTCCCTTTTGCTCGGTGGCTACTTGCTGATGGAAATAACTTAGAGGAGGAGTTGGGTTTGTTTTGGTTTATTTTGTTTTTCTTGCTTACAGTTTCAGAGGGTCCAGCCTGTGTGCATTTGGCCTCGTGCACATAAGCAGAACACTGTGAGAGTGGGGGGTGGGGGATGGGAGAAGCAGCCTTTGCAAGATACAAACACAAACCACAGAGCTGTACAGTTGTGAGCCTCAGGGTGAGTGCTGGTAACTGATGCTGGGTTCTCTCCATAAGAGCAGCCAATGTTCTTAACCACTGAGCCACCCCTCCAGCCCCATGCCTTTATTTGACGTGTTTTCTTCTAGCAATTTCAGAGTTACATTACTTGCATTGAGTTGATATATATGTATATGTGTATATGTATGTATATATGTATGTATATATATATGCATGGGTACATATACATATGTATATATTTTTATATATGTGTATATGTGTATATATATTGCATATATGTATATATACACATATACACACATGTGTGTGTGTGTATGTGTATATACATATGTATACACACAGACAGATGAGGGTCTGGTTTCAGTCTTTTATAGGTGACTGTCAAGAGTATGGGATAGACTCTCCCAGGCCTTGTAAACAGAGGAGCATGTCACTTGGTGTCTTAGGAGGTTTATAAAGCATTGTTGTTACCTTTTGATCTTGTTTTGATGTTTTTGAAGTATTGCCAGCCTCTTTTCCTCTTTGAACATGTCTTGCTTTCTCTTGTATTATTGTATTACACTTAATTCTGCATTCCCCAGAACTCAGAGATAAACACCCATATAAAAAAATCAAGGTGCACCCTATGGTATTTCATTCATAACATGTAGCCCTGGCTCTCCAAGAACTCCCCGTGTAGATCAGGCTGGCCACCATCTCACAGATCCACCTGCCTCTGCTTTTCCAGCTGTGAGTTAAACGTGTGTGTGTGTGTGTGTGTGTGTGTGTGTGTGTGTGTACTACCACACCTGGAATGGCAAATATAATGTGTGTGGGGCTTTTGTCCAAAAAAATTACCCCATCTGGGTTGTATACTCTTAACCTCAGCATTCCGGAGGCCAGAGGCGAGTGGATTCACCTCTGTGAACATCTGTTCCAGTTCCAGACCAGTCTGGTCCACAGGGAATGCTAGGGCAGCCAGAGCTACATGGTGAGACCCTGTCTCTAAAAACTAAAAGAACAACAAAACCCACTGCATCCCCCTTTCCTTTCCTTTCCTTTCCTTTCCTTTCCTTTCCTTTCCTTTCCTCTCCTCTCCTCTCCTCTCCTCTCCTCTCCTCTCCTCTCCTCTCCTCTCCTCTCCTCCCCTCCCCTCCCCTCCCCTCTCCTCTCCTCTCCTCTTTCTTTCTTCCTTATGGTTTTTCTAGACATATAAGTGGAGCACCCAGTAGCTATGAAAGATGCACAAACAGCATATGAAGTGAAGAAAATATAAAACTCCTGAGTCTTTCTGTGAAGCCATCTCCTCTGAAAGTGGTAACAAGTTTCTACAGGAAAAAATAAAACTAGACAAAGATGATGATGATGATGAAGGTGATGATGATGTCGATGATGAGGAAACAAACTGAAAGAAAAACTCCAGTGAAGAATCTGTATGAGACCCTCCAGAAAAGAAAAAAAAAAGTACAGAAATCAAACAAGAATGGAAAAAGACTTCAAAACCATCAAAACAAGATCAAAGGGTAACAACAATGCTTTAAAAACCTAAGACACCAATAAGACCTTGCTCTGCAGAAGACATTAAAATAAAACTGCAGACAAGTATAGAAAAAAGTGTTTCTCGTTCCAAAGTGGAAGCCACATTCATGAACTGTGTGAAGAACTGCTTTCTGATGACTGAGCAGGAGGCTAGTGGAGATCTCAGGCCATGGAGGAAGAAAATGTCTAAACAGTTGGAAACTGGCTGGAGAGATGGCTCAGTGGCTAAGAGCATACACTGTTCCTTCAGAGGACCAGAGATAGATTTCTAGCAACCACATCACCTGTCTGTAACTATAGCTCCAGGCCAGAGACTCTGTACATACTTACACATAATTAAACATAGTTTAAAAAAATGAATCTCTAAAAAACGTCATGTCTCTAAAATGTTCAGGAAGCAATTTAATGTAAGAAGATTTGATTTGGAAGCCACAAAGAAACCACTTACTTGATTTCTATAAAAACCGATCTCATCTCTCCTTCCTATAATGTGGAGTGAGACCCCCCCACACACACACATACACACACTGGGCTTGATGGCTGTTGTTCAGGTTCCACTGCCAAGAACACACGTTGTCTAAACGCCTGCTCAGCTTCCAAGGACGGACTCCACCCTTTACTTAGTTGTAAGTATGTATGGAATGTTTTGATGGGAGACAGAAATGCTGATCATCAGGCATGTGAATGTTGGGAAGACATTTTTAACGTTTTCTTACCCTGCGCTTCTTGCTTGTGTTTGATTCAGAGCATCATGTAGCCCAGGCTGGACCTCAGACTCGCTGTGGTCAACTTGAACCCCTAATCCTTCTGCCTCCACTTCCTAGGTTCGGAGCATGTGCCACCTTGATGGGGCTTCTGTGACACTGGGGATGGAGTCCGGACTTTCGGGCATGCCTAGGTAGCATTCTCCCAACTGAGCTACATCCCCAGGTCTGAATATAATATTTTCATGACCCTGTCAACATGTCCACACCAGCACTGAGGAATCTTCACCAATACCATCTCTACCATTTGTTTGTTTGTTATTTTGTAGCCTTGGCTATCCTGGAACTTGCTCTGTGAACCAAAGTGAGCCTTGAACTCAGAGATCCACCAGCCTCAGCCTGGGATTAAACGCAGGGATTAAAGGTGTGTGCCACCACACCCTGCTAGTTTTAAATGCCCGCACCCGTAGTAGGTCTGTTGTTTGGAGTCTGTTCCCAGTACAGCTGAACTTGCCTACCCTGAGCAATGGTTTCTGCTGCAGGGTTCTCCGGAAAGCCTTTTACGTCTGCCCCCGTAATCCTGGACCCCACCGCATGGGTGTGCTGCGACCTCTGGTTCCCGGAGCGCACAGGGCCGGGGCGGTCCGCAGGGGCAGGAGCCGGGCGGAGCGTGGAGCAAAGGTTGCCTCATAGCCTGGGCCCTTCTCCAGAGCTCGGCGGCATCATGACGGTGGGCGCCCGGCTCCGAAGCAAGGCGGCGAGCAGCTTAGTGGGCCGAAGGCCCCTGGGGCGATCGCGCCGCGCCGGTGACGAGGAGACAGATGCCATCGTGGAGCACCTGGAGGGCGAGGACGAGGACCCGGCGAGCCCGGACTGTGAGCGCGAAGAGGGCGGGCGGCGCGCGGGGACTCCGAGCGCACGCAGGGTGCACCTGGCTGCGCTGCCTGAGCGCTACGACTCCCTGGAGGAGCCCGCGCCAGGCGACAAGCCCAAGAAGAGGTACCGGCGAAAACTGAAGAAGTACGGCAAGGTAGGTCCCCACGGCCCGGCCGCCCTGATCCAGACAGAACCGGGAGTCGCGCTGGGTGGAGTTGTGCCCGCATCCCCGCTGGCCTCCGGGACCATCACTAGGAGGGTGTGTAGCTGAGCGCGCGGGCAGGACCCTTGCTCCCAGTTGGAGCTGATGGTAATGCTGAAGCCATGGTGAGGTTAGTTGACTTGAGCCCCGGACCCAGCTGCGAAGTTGCAGTCTAGGTCCACCTATTTCCCGCACTCTCTCTGGGGCACCCCGCCACAGGAGAATATTAGGTGATTCAGTCCTAGACCCCGGGGTTAACCCGCGCGGGGCCTGCTAACTCAGCCAGTACATACCTAGAACCTGTTACCCCTCCCCCTTCTCTGATCAACAATCTCTGCACCCCGGGACTTCAGATGTTCTTCGGCCTGCCTTTTTACTTTGGTGGGAGAGCCAAAGGAAGGATGGATGGGGAACCGAATGAGTTTCGTTTTCAGGGCACATGATTATGGTTTCTAGGTGCTCTGACCTAGACAGGGCTAGGGAGGGAGTTGGAGTGGAGGGGAATCACAAAACTCATTGCTTGTGTTTGTTCTGACCAAAGTCCTCTGAACTCTCGGAATTATTGTCCAGGTAGTCTTCAGTGGGTGACCTTCATCATACCCGAGACATTCGGTCCCTTGCCAGGAGTTTAGTTTATCATTCTGAATGATATGACCGGAGCTTCCTCACAAGCAGGCAATGATAACATGCGTTGTTGAAGTGAAGTAGGGCTTTTGGGAGTAAGGAAGCCATCTGAAAGTGAATAGAGGACACAGGTTTCTTAGTTGGTAGCTGGCATTTAGAGATGTTTTGGGGGTGACCACTCTGTGCCAGGCATTGTGCATACACTAGAGGTACAAATAGTGGGAGGGGAGATAGCCACCCCCACCCCCAGGGAGAGGTGGCAGAGCTGGGGCACCCTGGTCCCTCACTTCTTAGCAGTGTATTAGCGATTACTTATCTGGGCGAGGCAAATTAAGACAGCGACGCTTTCAAATCGCCCTGACATGGACACTGGGCAGGAAAGAAGCCAAGGCTTCAATATGAAGTAAAAGCTAGGAAACCCACAGCTGTAATCCCAGATACTCTGGAGGAAGGGACAGGATGGTTGATAATACAAGGCCAGCCTGGGCTGTATGACAAGATCCTATTAACAAGAGCTCATCCTGGCTGAAACTGAGGTACTAGACTCCGCTCGTTAGGATGGCTATTCTAAGACTAAGTCAGTCGGTCAGTGGTGGCGCACACCTTAAATCCCATCACTGGGGAGGCATAAGCAGTCTGATCATCTCTGACAGCAAGTTCCGGGACAGCCAGGGCTACACACAGAAACCCTGTCTATAAACAAACAAACAAATGAAATAGAAGGCTGGGCTGGGGCTCAGTGGTTGGGTGCTGGCCTAGCATGCCTGAAGTCCTGGTTGGAACTCTTGAGGTATATAAACAAGGAATAGTGGTACACACCTGCAATCCCAGAACTTTGGGAGAGGAGGCAAGAAAATCAGAGCCCAAGATCTGGCTCTGTGGGTAAGGCTGCTCACGGCCAAACCGAATCACCTGAGTTCAATCCCCAGAACCTTCCAAAACTGACTCCAACAAACTGCACTTGACCATGTGCACCTGGTAGCACATGTGCACACATATGCATGCACACTAAATGCATTAAATAAATGTAACTTGGAATCTTTGGAAAAATAACTGGGTGGTGGTGGTGCACGCCTTTAATCCCAGCACTCAGACAGAGGCAGGTGGATCTCTGAGTTTGAGGCCAGCCTGGTCTACAAAGTGAGTTCCAGGAGAGCCAGGGCCACACAGAGAACCCCTCTCCCAAAAATACAAAACAAAGCAAAATTTGTAAAAATAGTTCAAAGTAATTTTTGGTTACCCTAGAGAGTTTCTGGGCTACAGATACACAAGACCCTCGCTTTAAAACAAAAATTGAAAACAGCTACCCAAGCAAATATTCTTATATTTTAGTGTTTCACGTGTATGGGTGTTTTGCCCTCATAAATCTTTGTGAAGTAAATAGTTTTACACACGTTTGCAGAAGTATCACCAATGGCCAAAAGATGAAAATGTTCCAAGTATCTATGAGCAGATGAACCAACAATGTGGGTGAGACACACCACGGACGTTCAATAGCCACAGTAAGAAGCTATCGTGTTGGTTGCTGCCACATCGTGCTTCAACATGGTATTAGGAAAGCCAGACCCAGGGTTATATACGGTTTCCATGATTCCCTTTACATGAACTACATTTTTCTACAAAAATCTAGACAGGACGTAGCTGGGTGATTTTTAGGGACTCGGCAGAGGCAGAGAGAGGTCTCCTGGGTCTGTGGTTTCCTTCTGGGATAAGAATGTCTGGGAACTCGATATAGAACCTTACAACGTCTGGGGACCACCACTGTTTCACTTTATAAAATCATTTATTTAAATATGTATATGTGCGTTGGCCTACATGTATGTCTGTGCCACTTGTCTTAATGTCCACAGAGACCGGGAGAGGGCATTGCTTCCCTTGGAACTGGAATTCCATATGGTCTGAGCCACCATGTGGGTGCTGAGAACTCATTCAGGTCCTCTATAAAGAGTAGTCAAAGCTCTTAACTGCTGAGCCATCTCTCCAGCAAACTGGTTGATTTTAGGTTATATGAATGTGTGTGTGTGAATGTGTGTGTGTGTTAGAGAGAGAGAGAGAGAGAGACAGAGACAGAGATTTTTGACATGGAAAGGGTTTTTTTGTTCTGTTTTGTTTTTTTGGCTAGGATGGAGAGAAGGGAGCTATGGGAAGGTTCTGGAATCTTATGCACTAGCTCAGTAGACCCAAGAAGTCTAGATGAGATTACAGCCCCAAGTGAGGAGTCAAAGGGGTCGTCTTGGCCTGTACTTTCTCAGGCCAGCTGAGAGGGTACCCGGCTTCAACAAGAAGAAAGACAACCATGGAACCCCTTTCCCTGCAAAGCCATGAGAACAGCCAAGGCTCCTGCGGAAGATGGGAGGTGACCTGCACCCTCTCAGTTGCCAGGCAAGGTTTTCTTTTAAAAATGAACAGCTCCAGTTATTGGCTATTATGGAATGTGATTTTAGTTCCATTCCTGTTAACTTCTCAGACCCTTCACACGAGCCCTTTCCTGCTTCTATTTAAGGAAAGTTGCTGGCTTTTGTGCAACATGAAAGAGCAGGCTCTCTCCCCTGCTGCCCCACCCACCCACCAGCCTGGTCCTACCCAGGGGCCAGGCCTCGCTGCTCTGGTCTGGCTTTCTGGAAGTCTTTGTGCTTAGGCCTCTTGTAGAGACCAATGTTCCCAGTTGATTGTAACGGAATAATTGCATTCCTACGGTGCACATATTGCTGTTTAAGTGCTGTCTGCGGGGCACTGGGGAAAGGAGGGGCTCCTCCTGAGGCTGGATAGCTGTTACCTTCTTTATGTTTCATGCCTCAGCCCCCGCAGCAATCTTGGGAGGCTGCGGTTGTGCCCTCTCTGCAGTGAAGGAGACTGGAGTTGAAGGGATTGAGGCTACACAGTCAGACAGCCGAAGAGCTGGGAAGGAGGGGGAGGAAGGCTGGCCTGACTGACCCCCCTCCTCTGCAGAGCTGTGGGTGAGAAAGAATGGAACATACCTCAGAACTTAGCTGAAAGTCATAGCCCGCCCTTGCAGGCACCCTTGAGAGGCACGGGAGAAGTGTGGTGAGAGAAAGAACTAAGTCGTGTTAATCAGTAAGCTAAGAGACAAGGTTGAGGGTAAAACAGAAAGTGTGGGATTAGTTATGTAGGAGGGTCAGGAAGGAGTTCAGGGTCAACCTGGGCTACACAGTGAGTAAGACCCTAAAAAAACCCAACCCAACCCAACCCAACCCAAACCAAACCAACCCAAACCAAACCAAACCAACCCGTGAGCACTGAGGATGGAGCTAGCTAGTATAACACTTGCTTAGCATGTACCAAGATCTAGGTTTGACCAGGCCACAAAAAGGGGGTGGGAGGAGTAGGAGAAATGTCCTCTTTAAAGTAGGGGCCAAAAGCTGGTCTACCAGATGTTCAAGCTGCCTGTGTCCAACGGCCTGTGACTCTGAGCATGGCTTCCTCAAACTGTCTCACTCTGATGCTAACGAGGGCATCGACTGAGCATTGTGGGCACACACCTTTAATCCCAGGAGGCAGAGGCAGGTAGATCTCTGAGTTCAAGGCCAGCAAGGGCTACACAGGGAGACCCTGTCTTGGCAGGGGTTCGGGAGGATAAAAACTAACCAATCAACCAAACAACAACAACAAGAAAAGAGGCTGGTTTGGGGGAAGTGCTTACCAAGTGAGCATGAGAACCCAGGCTTTAGCCACCAGGACCCAGTAAAAGACACAGACATATAATTCCAGTGCTGTGGAGATGAAGAGGAAAGCGACCGGGTAGGAGAATCTGTGAACTCATATATAGAGGGAGATCCTGTCTCTAATAAATCAATAAGATGGAGAGTAACTTAGGAAGACAATGGACATTGATCCTGCCCCCAACACACACCACACCTTACCTTACCAACACCCATAGCAGGCAGTATCCACAGCCAATAAATTAAGCCATGTGGAAGTTCTAGGTACCAGGGCACCTGGCTGAGGTCCTGGAACTATGGCCCTTTGAGGGGTAGGCTCTCATCCACTCAGATCTATAGCTGACCACCTGCCTCAGGTTGGCACCAGACCCGAGAGCAGCCCAACAGAAGGACTGACCTCTGTGAAGAGATGGTTTCTTCTAAATCAGAGGGACAAGGAGTCCCCAGCACCATTGGGAACTGGCTGCCATGTCTTCTACAGTCATCAAGGCTGTTCCTTCATGGCTCTTTGCAGATCCAGAGACCATCTTCCTTCCTTTCAAAGCCAGTAGTGCCCCACCACCATCACCCCTCACCCCTAGTCTTTTCCTCCTTCCCTCTCTTCCTTCCATCTTCTGCCTGACTCCCCCTGCATCCCTCTGATTAGGGTACTTACCAGGTAGAGCCACTTTTTGCTGAGTATTCAGGAGGCCCCAGGGATCCTCCCATCTCAAGAACCTTAGCTGACTCATACTGCCAAAGTCCTTCTTACCATTCCAGGAAAATATAGTCACAGGCTCTGAAAGTAAGGTGTGAATCTGGTGGGCTAGCCTGGCACCAAGTCTGTTCCCTTGAATAGCACTGGTGTGATAGTTAAGTCTCTTCTCAAAGCTGTGTGTTGACAGAGATGCAGTTAGAGCTATCTAGCAGCCCCCCCCTCCCCCGACTGTAAAGGACAGTGTTGGCTGAGATGATTTCCCAGGGACGTGGCATTTGTTGTTTCAAACATGTGAAATTCTCCCACTGACTCTTTTCAACACCTCTCTCTCTGAAAGAGTAAAACAAATTGAACTCTACTTTTGTGTTTTAATAATAACTACATTATTCATAAAACTCTTTCTTCCTCCTCCTCTTTGAGAAATGGAAAAAAAATAGTGTTGAGAAGACATAGATGCACCAGTTTCTTCCAAAACTTGCCATGACCTAGAAAGGAACTCAGGGAAAGACTCTCTACAGGCTGGGCGTATCTACAGGTATGGGACTCTGCCATCCATGCTGTGGAAAACTCAGGACAAAACTGATAAACAAGTCTGTATGCCCTTTAGAAACTTTCCTAGCCAGACGTTGTGGCCCTCATCTACAATCCTAGCACTGAGTGAGCTGAGGCAGGGGGATCGATAGGAGTTGAAAGCCAGCCTGGGTTACATGGTATGTTCCATGCCAGCTCAGCCACTGGGTGAGCTCGATCCTTTCACAAAAATAATAAATAAATGAATAAATAGATAAATGTAAAAGGGAAATGAAAGTGTGCTGAGAAATAAGTATGTCAGACTGCTATATTGCCACCACAAACCTAAGTTGCTCTGTAGCAAAGAGAAGTCCTTGTTCTCTGGAAAGGCTGGGCACTAGCCTGCCTGCTGCATGTGCACTGCTCTCAGTCCTCCCCTTGAAAAAAATTGTCCCAAAAGGATAAAAAAGAAAGAAAGGAAGGGAGGGAGGGAGGAAGGAAGGAAGGAAGGAAGGAAGGAAGGAAGGAAGGAAGGAAGGAAGGAAGGAAGGAACTTCTTGACCCTCTTTACCACATGAAAAGGCTACTATGTATTCCCATTTTACAGACAAGGAAACTGAGGCCAAGGAGCATTGAGGAAGGGATGGGATTGGAAATCACTCCTGGCTGTGAGCACATAGTCACTTATAGACTTCCTTCATTAGACAGAAAAGTGTAACATGGGGTGAAGGCCTTGGGCTCTGAAGCCAAATTTATCTGGGGGAGGATTCAGCTCTGTGCCATACTGGCCATATGAGCTCAAAGATCTGTAACTTCCCAGTTCTTCTTCGTCTTTTTGTTTTTGTTTTTGTTTTTGTTTTTGTTTTTGTTTGTTTGTTTGTTTGGTTGGTTTTTGGTTTTTCAAGACAGGGTTTCTCTGTGTAGCCCTGGCTGTCCTGGAACTCACTCTGTAGACCAGGCTGGCCTCGAACTCAGAAATCTGCCTGCCTCTGCCTCCCAAGTGTTGGGAGTTCCCAGTGCTTCTTGTTGATCCCTTTACGATGTAGCAGTTACCTGAGTTAGACCAGCTTGCTTCAGTGCCCGAGGAATTGTGGGGTATCAAAACATGGACACCCTGAACAGAGAGCTGAATGCATGAATCTGAGCAGAAGAGCTACTAGCACCTAAGATGATACATTCTAAGTCTCGGGTGTTCTAGGCAGAGAGCAGAAGCGGGTCCAGGATTGAGGAACAAAAACCTCAGTGATTCAGACTCTGCAAGATAAAATCATCGGAGAGCGGAGAGAGTTTAGGAGGAGCACCCCGAGAGGTAGGAGAGAACGGGGAGAAGCTGGGGTTAAGTGATCACAGACTGAGCCCCTGAGAGCCTTGGGAGGGGAAAGACATCCCTCTGTGAATCGGGCAACATGGAGGTTGTAGGCATGCATCCTTGACCAGGCAGTCCCTGGATGGGCGTGGGAGCAGCCGGTATGCCAGGGAAGAAGTGTGGATTGCAGTCAGTGTCTGGTGGCTTTTTCACTCAGAGAGCAGAGACACTGGGCAGGAAATAGTATCAAGGTGACCCCTGGGGTGGTACAGGCTAAGAGATGGGCTGACAGAGAGGAGGAGAAGGATGCTACTGGAGAAGAGAAAGTGAGGAATGATGGAGAAGAGCCAAGCACAAGTGTGGGGAAGACCAGAGAAAACGGGCTGATTCCGAACCATGGTTAAACTTTAGGGGGAGGGATGCGGGGGTGGGGGTTGCCGGGAGCCAGAGCACTGGGCTTGGAGGCAATGGGCGAAGATGAACACATTTTCCAAGGATATGTAATTCAGGCAATAAAGACCCTGGACTCTGAGGTTGGGGGTGTATCCAAAAGAGAGATCAGGCCGCCTGGGCACGCGGGCTGGCTTCACCAGGTAGCACTGGTTATCGCGGTGCCTCTTGTAATTGGGATCAGGGATCTTCAGTGGAACCAGGCTGTGTGTTCTGTATTCAGAAAAATCACAGGGTTGAAAGCTTAGAGGTGTGAGAGAAGGTTCTGGTTGGCTACATGGATGTCAAAGTCACTAAGAATGACAACAGAGTTTGGAGGTGGGAAGAGGACTACTGGGGACCACAGCGCAGTAGATGCTGGCCATCAGTGGTCTCAAAGTTTTGATGTGATTTCATTTGATTCCCTGGAAATGTCCCCTCTCCCGGCAGCACCCTTACCACGGAGGAACAGAAGACAGAAAATGTTGCCTGGTCCTTACCCTCAACAAATGTCAGATTGTTCAGGAAACATAAAAAGGCTTCCGGGTTACAAAAGTGTGGGTTAGACCAGAGTAGGGACATGGTACATAGGAAGGGCCAGCTGGGCTGTCTGACAGCATGCCTGAAGGAAAATTCGACCCGCCTCTGGCCCTGGCTGTGGGGCTAGTCTTAGTTTAAAACAACAAAGGCATTTTAGTTCTGGAGCTGGCAGCCTCCATTCTGTTATTAAGGAGGCTCGCAAATTATCTGGAAATGTACTGTGTTTCCACACGCTGTGCAAGGAGGATGCCTGTTGAGCAGGGGTCGGGACCTGGGGCGCTACAGATGTGAAGACACTGGGTCTCGATAGATTGCTGGATACACGAGGGCACACGATTCTCTGTGTGCGTCACGATGACCCGTGGAAGAATCAACACCTAACTTTTGCCTCACCTAACTTTTGTTTTTCTCTTCCTGAAAATAGAATTTTGGGAAGGCCATCAGCAAAGGATGCCGGTACATTGTCATTGGCCTGCAAGGATTTGCCGCAGCGTACTCCGCCCCATTTGGAGTGGCCACCAGCGTGGTGTCCTTTGTGCGCTAACCAGAGCCGCAGGGGCAGGTGACACCAGAATGCTTCTGCCCAGGGGACAGTGTGAATCCACCGGCACTTCAGACTCAGACTCGTGGGAAGTCAGAAGAGGAACCCTGCTTCGTGTGCTATTGTTGAACTGGTTGACTGTGAGGCACGAGCCGTCCCCGCTCATTCGCTGAGCCAGTCATGGACTTGGGTGGATCCAGGAGTCAGTTCTGCAGAGAATTGGGCCAAGGTCAGGTTGGGGTTAGGATTAGTTTGCTTCCTGTGCTAGTTAGAGGCTTTCGGGGATACACGCAGGCAGGCCCATGGCAGGTCTGGGGTCTGAGCCATGCAGATAGTGGGTGAATTTGCCGGAGGAGGACACAGACCTCTGATGTGAAGGTTGCTAGTTTCTGAAAAGGTTGGGGAGCTGACGGCACTAGCCTTGACCTTCCTTGATTCTTTCACTGAATACAGCGAGAGAGCTGTTTGTTTCAGAAGTCTATCTCCCCCATCTCTTTTCTCCACTCGGACTGTCATCTGGGAGTTTAATTACGGGTTTGGGAAGAAAGAAGGAAGGAAACCATCTTTAAAGACTATGATGCTTTGTAACGTGTACTCACAGCTGTGTGGGGACAATTGAAAGAAGATCAAAGTGTATCATTTTCACCCACCTACATAAGCATGCAGCTGGCAAGGAGGGAGGGAGGGAGGGAGGGAGGGAGGGAGGGAGGGAGGGAGGGAGGGAGGGAGGAAGGGAGGGAGGGAGGTCAGGGCCAGAAGCAGGCTGGGAGGCTGCAACAGGTGCTATTGGAAGGTCTGGGCCAGCTATTGTGATCTGAGCTGTCAGGACTCCTGCAGATGTGGCAAGCCACACCAGTTCACTGCAACAGGTGCCCAAGTCCCCCATTTGATTGAGGAGAGGGAGAGGGGAAGGGAGAGACAGAGACAGACAGAGAGACAGACAGAGACAGAGACAGACAGACTCTGAATGGGAACTGACATGTATATTTAGAGGAGGAAATGGTAAGTAAGAGACAGGCATGAAGAAAGGCCAAGAACAACATTGGAAAAGTGATGGAGTTTGGGACCTAGGTTTGCGATGGGGATTTTCTTGGGAGGGCTGGGCTGGTTGTGTATAGGACTAGAGGAAGCTGGGAGGACCAGAGTCACCATGGTGGTTGGGTTCATCCCTCTTAGGCCTACATCTCACTTGGATTCAAAGACTAGTGTAAGCAAGAGTCCCAGGCTTGGCACACACCGAGCATCATTTGTAGACAACCACGGAATGCTGGGAGAAGTGGAGAAGAAACCCTTAAAAGTTGAACTGGCATGGGTCACAATTGTTTTTAAAGTACCTCACAGAGGCCAAGATTCCAACTTTGCTTCTCGAATATTCCAGATCCAGAGAAGGTGTTGGGACCACTCTGCAGGATCCGGGTCAGCCCGTTGGCCTGAGGCTTCCTGGGGGCACACAAAGAAAGCCATGGTCTTCATACCTCACCCACTGAGTCCAACCATTAGGCACTGGTGGGTGGGTAGGGTAGGAAGATGGACAGAGAGACAGGCACAGAAGACAGTGGTAGTTGCCCATTTAGACCCAGCCCTGCTGAATATGCCCAGGCCCTAGAGCTGGGAAATAGTCTTGCTTTAGCCCCAGTAGCACTAGCTGCTATGTGCATGGATTCACACTCGTGACAGAGTGATGCTTGCTGGATAGGCCTAGGATGGGAAAGGAGAGGTTAATAGGAGAAAGGGCAGCATGCAGTTAGTTGGAAAGAGACAGAAATGGGAGGCTTTGCAGGATGCCTCCCCTTCCAACCACAGCTGAGCCCCCAGGAGCCAACAAGGGAGAAGTGTGAGAAGGGAGAGCCGGGTAGGGAGAAGTGTGAGAAGGGAGAGCCAGGTAGGGAGAAGTGTGGCCCAAGGAAGGGATGGGATTGGGAGTCAATGTTGCTTCCTCCCCTGGGAGTCTCTCCCTCCCCACCTCCCAAATTGTGAAAGCAACAAAGCAAAGCACATCTGGCCAGGTGTCTCTCAAAGTCTGGCTAAGAATTAACTCAAAGCGTCCAAAGTCAAAAGCTCTCAGGGGTTTTCCTGGGACTCGGTGGGGTTTGCTGCAAGGTGGACTTCAGCCCCTGGAGCATGCTGTGTGGTCACATCGTCGCCTGTGTGGGACTTTTGGTTCTGAGAGCCTGGTTCTTCCAGCCTGCAAACTTGGTTCCTGCTGCAGACTGCTCTTCTTCGCTTTTCCTGGTTATTCTCTTGTGTCCAGCAGCAGGGCCCACACCCCACTGCAACCGAGTTTAAGAGCTTAGCTCTCCCACTACTGGCTTCCAACCCCTTCCTCTGTATCCCTCCCTTGCCTTTGCTGTAAATAAAAGTTCCAGCTTGTCTGGTTTTCCTGTGTGGAGGGCTGTGCCTTCCCTGTTCTGTCTCCTGAGGGAGACAGCTGGGGCTCCAGCAGAACCTGGGAATGTGGTGGCTCCAGCACCCCACCCCCCAACACACACACACACACCTGCAGTGTTAAAGGCTGCATTCTCTAGAATCCCTCAGAACAGGCTCTAGGGTGGGAACCACCCTTCCCATCTGTTACAAATGAAAAATTTCCAGAACCTTTGACCTCAGTGTGGAGCCAGAAGACTGCATTCCCCACAAGCCAAGGAGCCTCTGGTCTCTGTCTTGGTTGGGAAATGCCTCTCCTAATGGGGCTCCAGGGAGGGAGGCTGGGACAGCAGGGTGGCCCTTGAGTGTCACTCCACACTGGCATGCTGGCGCACACCCCTGCTCAGTGTATTCTCACTGTAGATATGAAGCAGACACTAGGTCCTGGTTAGCCATCAGATTATCTGGCAATGCAAGTATATGGGAACAATTTTCTGCCTGTTGGGGATAGCAAAGATCTATGGCAGAGTTCTTTCTTACCATGGGGTTCCATCCCCTGGGGTGGGGGTGGGGAATTTAGAACATGATTCTCACCTCATGCAGGGGAGGGAGGTGAAGTGCTTCCACTGGAGTTGGGCATGGCAGCACACACCAATTGTCCCAGCACAGGAGAGGCAAGGTGACAAGTGAGTCCTCTGCTACCTGGGAATGCCCCTCCCCCACCCCTGCACGCTGTCTCTCTGCCCAGCACCCGTGTCTGCTCAAAGAAGTATCAAATGGCATCTGTGACCAAGAAACAGAACTTGAACTCAGACCTTGACCCTCGGGGTCACTGTGACCACGGAACCATGTCTCAGTAGTCCATTAGGCCAGTGGTTCTCAACCTTCCTAATGCTGTGACCCTTTAATACAGTTTATCGTGTTGTGGTGACCACCCCCCCCATCGTAAAATTTTCATTGCGACTTCATAACTATGATTTGGCTACTGCTGTGGATCTTAATATAATATAAATATCTGTGTTTTTCCATTGGTCTTAGGCAATCCCTGTGAAAAGGTCTCTTGACAAACCCCAAAGGGTCGCGACCCACAGGTTGAGAACCACCCCCGAGTTAGGCAATCCCAGTTGAGAGTTTAGATTCTTGGTCCCGGTTCTGCTTCTGCAGGAGAGCTGAGAACTGAGGAAGGCCCACAGTATCTGGAGCTTGAACAGAGCTTCCTGGGAAGTTTATTTTGTGATAAAATGGAGATGTAGAGCAGGTTCAAGGTGTAGGGTGGGGAAGGACACCCTCACTACCCCTAACAAGGGTGTATTTCAGAGCTCCATGGTTTTTCCCAAAAGGTAAACGGTTCCTGAGTTAAGAAGAAGAACCTCTGGCTCCCTTAATCATTTTTAGAAAAATGTGGAGAAATAAATACTGGATTTTGCTTTTAAATTTGGAGGCAAAGTTTGTTCTTGAGCCAAATCACTCCAGTGCACATCCCAGCCAAAGGGAAGTAGATCTTAAGATCTCTCACAGGGCCCAGTGCCAAACCCTGGCAGGAACACCAGCCATGCAGGGCGCAGGGGAGCAGGGCAGGAGAACAAAGACTTGTTGGCAGGGACTGTGCTAAACCTGAGCCCCTGGGGGCTTCAAGCTCCAACCTTTGCCTCCAGCTCCAGAGGGAGCCCATTCTGCACCTTGAGGACTGACTTGGCCTCTTAAAACAATGTTTCTCGGGTGAGTTCCTCTTCTGTCCCTGGTAACAGAGCTCCACATAGACATACCTTGTTCAAAGCAGTCAAAGCCAGGATGGGGTGTTGCTCAGCATGACAGTGCTTAGTGAGGGCAAGGCCTTGTGTTCAGACCCCAGGACTTCCATAAGTATGTAAATAAGTGTACAGATAAGTAGATTATTAATTCAATAAACATCAGAGCCAAAGGACTGAGTAGAAATTGAGATGATGGGCCACGCCTCCCTCACTGGCTCTGCAAAGCCAGGGTGAATAGTTTCCGCCTGGGACTTACTCTCTTACTCCTAATTGAGACTTATTTTTGATTTTTGGCTTGCTCTGGGAAATGTGCAGAGTTGTTGCAAAGGCAAACTGTGGTGAGAGAATGTGGGGAGGTGACAGGGTAGGAGGGAACCAGTGGAGGACAGGAGTGGCCGGAACAGGGAGCACTACAAGCCGGGCTTTCGTCCCAGCACTTGGAGGCAGAGACAGGGGGATCTCTGTAAGTTCCAGGTCAGCCTATTCTACACAGAGAAGTTCCGGACAGCCAGGACTACCTAAGAGAAACTCTGTCTGGACAAAGAAAGAAAGCACTGTGTTCATGTATAAAATTGTCAAACTTAATTGAAAAAACAAAACAAACCAGTGGTGTGCTTACCTCATTGATTTTTAAACAGGAGCTAGCCCATTAAAGAAACCTGTTTACAAATGTATCTTTTTAACTGCTTGATTAGAAGAAAGGGCCACCTAAGTTAATCAGAAACTTTCCCATAACTCTTACTCTTTTACACAAAATCTTGCTTGAATCTTGCTTGAATGTGTCCCCCTCTGTTTTCATATTACTGGGTCAGTGGGCCAGCCTTATCTCCTGTCTGCTCTGCTGGCCACAGATCTGGGCACAGGGATCAGAGGAGAGAGCTATTTCTTTTCATTTCTCCTGAGGCCCCTGATGCTTCCAGAGACCTGGAGGAAGAGAGGTTTCTTGGTTTTTCTGAGACAGGGTCTCACACTGCAGGTCAGTGTGTACAACCTCAAGTTCAGAAATGAGGTGCTGGGACCGTGCTGGGTGTTTATCATTCAGGTGGCTCTCATTCTCAGTAACTACATTTGGGTTAGAGAAGGAGGAGGAAGAAGAAAAGGAAAACTCGAGAGATGTAGCCCCCTCCAAGGCTGCAACGCTGTGTCCAGATGTCCTGCTCCGTTTTTGTTTTTTGTTTCTTTTTGGTTTTTGTAAAAAATGTCCCAAGAAAACAAGATAAAGAAAGGAGTCAAGACTGGTTTCAGCTCCAGAGGTCTCAGTCCATGGCTCTGTGAGTTTCAGGTCTGTAGCAAGATACAAACACTGAAGGCCATAGCAGCAAAAAGCCACTTAACCTTGATCATAACCAAAAAGCTGAGAGAAGAGACTGGGTAGGGTCAAATTACACCCTTCTAGGACCCTACCTACTACTCCCCCAAACCTTCAATAACACCATCAAACTATATCCATTGTGATTCAACCCTTCTCTTCCCCCCAACGAAGCCAGTCCTCAGGCTCCACCATTCCCCAGAGTCCCATCTCTGAACACTGGTGCACGGGGAGCTGTCCCTTTTGGGAAGACACATATGCAAACAAACACCCACAGAGGCAGAGGCCGCAGCCTGGACCGGGCCTGCTGCTTCTCATTTCCATTTTTTCTGAGATTGCTGATGCCTCCAGAGACCTGGAGGAAGAGAGGTTTCTTGGTTTTGTACATTTCCTTTTCTGAGACAGGGTCTCACACTGCAGGCCAGGCTGGTCTGGAACTCACTGTGAATTTCACACAAGATCCTCTCACAAATGTGTAATGCTCTCTTGCCTTTATCCCCAGGTGCTGGGATTACAGATGTGAGCCAACACGCCAAGCTAGAGAGAGGGGGGCTTTAGAGGCAGTCACGACCCGCCCCCTCAAATCCCAAGTAGCATTACTGTTTTGAGGGCAGTTAGGATGACACTAGGAGAGACTTAACACACTAGTCAGTCTGACATGCTCTGCTCTCTGCGAGCCTGCCTGTGTTTACCTGCTGACCTGCCACAGTCAAGGACTACAGTGAGACTCAAATCCAGGCCAAGGATGTGTGAACCCAAGTCAAGTTGGTGGTGTCCCATTGGCTTCACTGATGCTCTGTGCCTGGCCATTCTGCTCTCCTTTTCATTCCCAGGAGCCACATACCCAAGTTGTCAGGGTTGCAGGTAGTCACCTGTGTCACAGGACAGTGCTGGTATTAGACAACTTGGCTCCCAATCTTCTAGGCCAGTGACCTTGTTGACTCTCTAACTTCCCCGACTTTCAGGGTTTGTTTTGTCTCCTTTGTGAAGAAGAGCAAACAGTATCTACTCCCTAGGCTTATTGGGAAAGACAAATATAAAGTGTATTCAGGACCTTGTACTGCCCCGAAGGGGGAGCTCAGAAGCAGAGGAACTGCCTTGCCTGCTCAGGACTCTGGGATCCATTCCTCACTACTGAAAACAAAGCCAAACCAACAAATCCAGGAGCTGGAAAGAAGGCTCATGGGTAAGACTCTGCTGTGTAAGCATGAAGACCTGAGCTTAGATCCTAGCACTTACGCAAAAAGCTGGGTCCTGCTGCACAGGAGCCTGGAGCTCAGCACTGTGGAGGTCCTGTGACACTGTCCTATGCACACACAGGCACTGTACTGGCTGGTTTTGTGCATCAACTTGACACAGGCTGGTTTTGTGACACAAGCTGCAGTTATCATAGGGAAAGGAGCCTCCCTTAAGGAACCGACTCTATGAAATCCAGCTGTAAGGCATTTTCTCAATTAGTGATCAAGAGGGGAGGGCCCATGGCGGGTGGTGCCATCCCTGGGCTGGTAGTCTTGGGTTCTATAAGAAAGCAAGCTGAGCAAGCCAGGGGAAGCAAGCCAGTAAGTAACATCCCTCCATGGCCTCTGCATCAGCTCCTGCTTCCTGACCTGCTTGAGTTCCAGTCCTGACTTCCTTGGTGATGAACAGCAATATGGAAGTGTAAGCAGAATAAACCCTTTTCTCCCCAACTTGCTTCTTAGTCATGATGTTTGTGCAGGAATAGAAACCCTGACTAAGATAGGCACTTTGCCCACACATATGTGCATCACACACACAGATGCACACGCATACACACACAAGCACATATACACAGAGGCACACAAGCAGCACTCATGCACAGGCTCATGCGCACACACAGCAGCTCGGCATATAGAATAAAGCAGACACTTACATCGCTGTACTTTCCCTCAGCTGCCCCTCCAAGCCGTTCTCTCTTCCCTTGCCCCCTCCCCCTACTGTGGCAGGAAGGACTGTGGCTGAGACCTCAGTGGAGGCAGAGCTTGGGAGGGAGGGAGGGAAATAAGGAGAAAGACAAACTGCCTTCCTGGTGCCGGTTCCTGGTCTGGATGAGCGTCCCCGTGACTCTCTGTGTAAGAACCAGCAGGCTGGGAAGCAGAAGGTGTGTGGAGTGGGTGGGTTCTGAGCAACAGGAGACAGGTTCAGATCCCTCCAGACAGTTTGCTTGAGGCTTTTGGCCTCAGCCAGGCACCCAGATGAGGAAGGACTTTGCCCTAAACCCCTTCCCATCTGTCGCTGACCTTATTTCTGGACACCCAAACCTGGCTTATCTGTAACTAGAGAAGCAGAAGAGGCTGTGCTGAAGAGAGCCCTAGGGTGGTTTCCTAGGTCCTGGGAGCTCAGGAGGGGTCTAGGGATCCACTTCTGATGACAAGTAGGACCACAATCTACGGACTCAGCCACAGAATAGAGTAAAAAGCGAGAAACACACTTTCTTTACCCACCCGGAGCCCCTTTGGCCGTGCGTTTATTTTAAGATGTTTTATTTTCATATTTATGTATTTGAGATGCATGCATGTGCACCAGGGTGTGCTCGTGGAGGTCAGAGGACAGCTTGTGGGGGTCAGTTCTCTCCTTCCACCATGCGGGGCCCCGAGCCCACCCTTAGACTGTCAAGCTCGATGACAAATGCTTTTAGCTACTAAGCCACTTCTCCCACCTGATGATGCCGGGATGGAGTTCACCAGCAGCAGTGGAATGGACCAGGCATGGATGTGTGTCCTGGCATCAGATGTAGCTGCCATTGTCACCCTCTGAGGTTTCATGGACTGATGAGGACATTTGGGGACTAAGTTGGGGTTTCTATGGTTGCAACTAAACACCGTAACAAAAAAAAAAAAAAAAAAAAAGCAAGCAGAGGAAAAGGTTTATTTAGCCCATCATTGGAAGAAACCAAAACAGAAACTCAAACAGGGCAGGAACCTGGAGGCAGAGGCCATGGAGGGATATTGCTTACTGGCTTGCTCCTCATGGCTTCCTCGGCCTGCTTTCTTTCTTTTTCTTTTTCTTTTTTTAAAAGATGTATTTATTTATTATATGTAAGTACACTGTAGCTGTCTTCAGACACTTTTTTCTTCTCGCTCTGGCCCAATTCGATCCGGCCCCACTTGCTCTGACCCAAAGGTTTATTTATTTTATGTATGTGAGTACAATGTCACAGTTTTCAGACACACCAGAAGAGGGCATTACAGATGGGTGTGAGCCACCATGTGGTTGCTGGGATTTGAACTCAGGACCTTCAGAAGAGCAGTCAGTGCTCTTAACCACTGACTGAGCCATCTCTCCAGCCCCTCAACCTGCTTTATTATAGAACCCAGAACCACCGTCCTAGGGATAGCACCATCCACCATGGGCTGGGCCCTTCCCCAGCAATCACTAATTAAGAAAACATCCTTCAGGCTTACCTTTAGCCCAATCTTATGGAAGCATTCTGGGGTGAGGGGGTGTCAAGACAGAGTTTCTCCATGTAGCCCTGGCTGTCCTAGAACTTGATCTGTAGACCAGGCTGCCCACAGACTCAGAGATCTGCCTGCCTCTGCCTCTCAAGTGCTTGGGTTAAGGACACATACCACCATTGCTCATTGATGCAGGCCTTTTCTTATCTGAGATTCCCTCCTCTCAAATGACTCTAGTTTATGTCATGTCACCATGAAATTAGCACAGGGCCACATAAGAAGCCACCTCCCAGGAGAAGCAAGCAGGACTGAGCCAGGGAAGAAGCTGTGCCCATCTGCCCAGGTCTCAGCCCAGCACATATTGAGCCCTGAAGCTTGACTGGCCTCCAGGATGAGGTGGGTGTGCCTGCTCCGGCCTGTCCATGCCTGAGCTATTCTGGCAAGGACATGCACCTTCAGGGGGATGGAGTAACAGCAGCCCATGATTTGGAGGCTCCCTGAGGCCCTGGGCCGAGGCGTCATCTGGGACACTTGTCAGGCTGTCCGGTGTGAGTGGGAACTTTGAGTAAACTGATCCCAAAGAGAAGCCCCAGGTCTACCTGGTCTCAGCTCCAGGAAGTGATCTGGTAAGTCAGGAGAAGCACTGGCTGTGTGATTTTGAATGTACCTCTCTGGGCCCAGTACCCTGTAGAACAAAACGAGGCTGGGGTGGAGCTCGCTGTAGCTCCCTGACACTCTGCCAGCCTCTTCTACAAAGTCTTGTGTCCTTTGATCCTTAAGTATCTGCTCTCTTCTAGGTGGCCACTTCCTATTCTTTCCCCCATATGACTTCTTAAGATACTCTCAAGGCCACTGTGACAATCAGCAAGCCAGTAGCCTGCTCTCAGCTGGCCCCCAGGGAGGAAGCAAAACAATACAATCCGGTCCTGGCAGCCTGTGCCCGCCAAGGGGCCCGGTTAGCATTGTTTTTCTGGCCTTGTTGTTTCTCCTTCCCGAGGACATCCTCAGCCCCCATTCTTCATCCTGACCAAGGTTCCCAGGCAGGAGGGCTGTCTGACTCTGCCAGGGAGGCTGCCTCCCCTCCAGGCTCGCCCACTCCTGTTGCTCAGCTGGACTGCTCTCATAAACCCCAGTGGCTTTGGCCAAACTGAAGGCCACTGCTTCTGATCAGCCTCACATCCCAAGGCCTATCCTGTGTGTTCCCCACACTTGCTTCTCCCTAACTTCACTGTCTGAGGTGTTGCCCCATCCTGTCTCACTGTGAGGTCTTCCTGTGTGGCTGGGTCTGAGAGGGAAGAGGAAAGGAAGGAAGAGAATGAATAACGACTCTCCCGCTTTGTTTTTCTTTCCATAGATAGTTTACATAGCCCAGGCTGGCCTCAAACTCCCAGGATGACCTGATCCTCCTGCCTCTACCTCCTAAGAGCTGGAATTACAGGTGTGTACCACCAAGTTCCACTTACTTTAAAGTTATAACTTACTTTAAAGGAAGTTTGGGGACACATCTAGGGCCAGATTTGGTTTTGGTTCTCCTTCAGTGCCAAATACAAATCTGAGTCAGGTCCCAAAGAAACCTGGAACAAATTGCTAACTGGGGTGCACACTAAAGCTCACACTGGCCCCCAGACTCACCCAGTACCTGTAGCTCCCCTCAGCTTTTCTCACCCCACCCCTACCCTTCATTTCTCCAGCCCAGGGGCTTTGCTTCCATCCCCCCAGCTTCTGACTCTTGCAGAACCCAGCCATTCTGGCCACACCCTACCTTGGCACCCTCTCTCTTTGCTGTCTCCTCTCTTGGTCCTCTCTCAGTCTCATCTGTTGCCTCTCCCTCCCCCCCCCCTTCCTGTACCTCTCTCCTCTCCCTCTCTCCCCCTCCCTGCCCCTCTCCCCTCTCCCTCAGTCCCTCTCCCTGCCTTGCTCTCCTCTCTTGGCCCAGTTCAGACGGCAGGTCACCTTCAGTCTATTGCTTTCCCTCCCTGTTCTGGACAATTCCAGTTACCTCTGGCTGCAACTCTCCCTCATATTTACAATAACAACCATCTCTTCAACCAGACCTTGGCACACCCCTGTCCTTATTTTGTTCAACATGGAGAGCAGGTGGGCCCTGGGCATTTCTACTAAACAGTCCTGCTCAGGAGCATCAGTTAGCTCCCAGCAAGGCCTCTCTGTCACTGCTAGCACCAACTGAAGAAATCATTCTGAATAATTGTGATGCTGTCACAGGGGCTCCAGGCTGGGGTGTGGGACACTGGACAAGAGAGCAAGACCCTTGTTTACATCTCAAGGGTTTGTTCATAGATGTCCTAGGTATGTCCAAATGGATTGAAGGTCTCTGAAGACAGTTCTGTAGACTGATTGTAGGGGGTGGGGATGTTGCAGATCCAAAGCCAGCGTTCTCCTGGGCTATCTTTAGTTCCTTTAATGCAGATTTAGCACTCACCTCTACATCGGACCTAACATCGCTTTGCCTACCAGTAAAACCTTTGGAATATGTTATTAACTAATCATGCCACTAGCTTCCGTTGACCTGAAAATTAAGAATGTCATCAGAAAATATCTGAAGCCTACAGTAGAGAGCCCCGCCCGACTCCCACAGCCACTTTGATGTGAATAAACTCTCTTACTCCTTTTGAAGTGGGAATTGTGTTTTGCATTCCTTGGCTTGACAGTGGGAATCTGGGAGATTTGTCCTGTGTGCTGTCTGGCTTGACCCAACAGCAACAGCAGCAGCAGCAGCAGCAGCAGCATCGACATCAACAGCAGGAGCAGCAGCAGCAGCAGCATCAACATCAACAGCAGGAGCAGCAGCATCAACAGCAACAGCAGGAGCAGCAGCAGCAGCAGCATCAACAGCAGCAGCAGCAGCAGCAGCAGCAGCAGCAGCAGCAACAGCAACAGCAACAGCAAGATGTCCACAAGGGATGAGAACCAGGGAGCTGGGGCTGAGGGTCCTGGGACCAGGGGAGAGGAGTCTTGTCTGGCAAGCACTGTGGACCTAGCATTGAAGGAGGTATAACTTCAGACATTTAAACAAGGAGGGCAGAGCCAGTAAAGCTCTGACGGAGCCCCAGAGGGAGGGATTCTCAGCTAGTACCTGTTGCTGTCATCCTTAAGATAGAGGACATAACCCTTGCTCTTCATGTGGCTGAGGCAGAAGCCCCTTTGTAAAAGATACCTGATCCCACCCAGTCCCTGTTCCTGATCACTTCTTAATGGTTCCATTGACATTTTAGAGAGGACACATTTACACAACAGCAATGATATAATTACAAATGTATAACTGGTGTCTACTCTCAATTCCTGACTCGACTTGGGCTCCTAAAACACTGGGCTATTTCCAGAACCCTTGAAGAACATTTTCAGTTCTCATAATTGGCATTTGATCCTGGTTCCCAATGTTGGCAACCTGAGACCTATGTGACTTCCAGGGTGACTTGAGTGTCTGACACTGCGTTCTGTATCCCTTGGTACTTCCTTAGTACCTGGAGCATCAGACATTGTATCAAGGTGATTCTGGGTAGGCTCCTGGGTGGGAGTTGGTCTTGAAAAGGAAAATCTGAGACTGGAAACTTGGATGAGTCAGAGCCAACTCATGTTCTCTGGGGAGGGAACAATGACTGAATTGAGTTAATTATTAGACATGCCATCTAGAAAAATCCCTGAAGAGTGGGACTTGGGGGATGTGGCCATGTATTGAAAGGGTGTGTTCCATGGAGACAGAAGTTCCTATGCTGACCTTTCCAACCTTACCCTGAGCATCCGTCTGGTGACTCACACCTTCACACAGCACTTACTGAGATAAGAATTCACGCACCAGTGGTTTCCCCAGTCTTCAAACATGTTCCTCAGATTCACAGGGTCATGAGAACAGTGAATATATATATATATATATATATATCTCCAGTTAACCAGAAGTACAGCTGATACACCACTTATTGCTTACAGTAGAGTCTGGGTTGGAGGCAGGCTCTCAGGATTAACACCTGAGACCGAGGGAGCTAATCCCAGCTCAGTCAGATCAGCATGCAACTGAGTACCAGATTTTCACCTATTGGTGTCAGCTGGAGAAGGCGCACACACATCTGCTGTCAGAAGCATGAAGTGCAGAGTAAGAGAGATGGATACATATGATTGCTTTTCCCTTTCACTTCAACAAAGCCTGAGCCGTGTAGACAGTCCTGGGAGGAGGGGCTTGCAGGCCAGATGTTGACCCCTCTACTACTGGCCCTCTGAGGTATTTGAGGTTCCTTTGAGCATTTCTGGGAATCTAAGCTGATCAGATGTCCTGAAGGTGAGTGTCTGCTGGGGACCCTTGCTGAACCCCTGTGGCACTGCATCTGGGGAAGTAGGTATCATAACTCCACACCCGGCCACAGGTTGTGTTGACCCCACAGGAACCTAGTTCACCGTGTGGGCTTCCTAGTAGAGTCATGGCAAAGACAGATGACAAAGAGCTGGCAGTCACCATGGACAAAGCAAATGAGGTGAATCCAGCTTCAAGTGCAGAGTGGGCAAAGTCTGACAGAGGATGGATAGGAGAGTCACAGGAAGGTACCCAGGCAAGGGAAGACCTGCGTGGAGCTGTCAGAGAGGAGGGCAGAGGGCAGAGGGCAGCCATGTTGAGATTGCAAACCCAGAGTGCCCAGGGCATAATGCGGGAGGAAACTGACGTTCCAGGAAGAAGCCAGTTAGCAGGGTGGTGAACATTTCATGGGGTCTAAAGAGGAGAAGGGGTGACCATGGGATCCCACACATGGTCTGAGAAAACCCACCCAGTCCCATGGGTCCAGAATAGCCTGGGTCTAAACTGGGTTGACAGAAAGGGAGGGGGACTAAGAAAGGCTGGCCTGTGTCCTGAGGAGTAGGGAAAGCAGGAGCAGCTTGGCAACAGGGAGGAAGAGAGGTGAAGCCTTTGAGCTGAGGCCCAGGCCTGCTGTTTATTTATTTAATGTGCACAATGCCTCTAGGCTGGGCCAGCAGCACGAGAGGAAAAGGCCCAGGGTTTTCTGTGGTGGCTGCAGTGCTTCCGGCTTCTTGTTGTCATCCTTACCTTGGCACTTGGATGGTCACGTGACTGGCCCAGACCCTGACCTTAGCCTCCCTAAGGGAGGCAGAAGCTTATTGTACACAGTCAACCTACTGATGTCTCTTGGTACTGGGCTCTGCTTGAAGGCTCAGTGTGACTCCTCCTGAGGGAACACTGGTACCTGGGATGAGGAGGGCTTTGTGTGTTGGGGAATGTGTGTCCTTCAGAACAACCCAGGGTCTTTCGAGTGCTTGGTGTCTGTTCATCACCCTCATGACAGCTCAAGGACATGATAGGACTCTCCTCAGGATTGAAATGAGGAACTGAGTGGACAGAGGTGCATAAGGTCCTACCTAGGTAGACTTCAGGTAGCTCTCACCCTGCTTTCTGGGTCACCCCTTCCTCCTAGGTAGAACCTAAAAGGCTTTCTTGTGTCTGGTCCTCAGGCACTCTGGGTCCTCAGCCTCAACGTGGCTCCCCTCTACTGTCTGCCCCTCTACCTCATGACATGTGATGTGCACTATGACAAATGACTTACCACTGGCATTCCCACAGCACGGTGCTTCCCATTTGAGAAACTGTGGGCCCATCACGGGTGGTTTCTCCAAAGTTGGTTGGAAAAAATCTTGTGTAGCCGGATGGGGGAGGGGTTGGGCATGCCTGCAACCCCAGCACTTAGGAGAGAGTGGCCTAAGGATAGGGTTTCAAGGCTATCCTCAGCCACATGGTAAGTTTGAGGCCAGCCTGAGCTACATAAGACCTTCTCTCAAAAAGCAAACAAAAAAGAGAGAAAGGGGGAGACAAAGGAGAGGAGGGGGGAGGGTTTTAAAGGCAACTGGTTTGTTGCTTTCAGAGACCAAGGTCTGCGTTAAAAGGAGGCTACCTAGGGGCCACGCTCCCTGAGCAAGTGTGTGCAGTGTAGACAACTGAAGCCTTTCTCTTTATTAATAGCTGGTGCATCTTTCCAAATCAACTAAGACAATTGGGAGAATCCCCCAAGAGACACGCCCATGGCCCAACCAGGGCTAGACAGTCTGAGACTCTCTTCTCAGGAAATTCTAGGTTATGCCAATTTGACGGTTAAAACCAGCTGTCCCAACCCACCATTTAAGGAGAAAGAGAGCCACATCTAGAGAAATAGGAGTTCAAGTGGTCAGGAGTGAGTAGTCCCTATAGGACTTGCTCTTGGGTTACACATATGTATCTTCAGCCATCCCTGAACCCAGGAGACTGGATGGTACTCTCGAATGCCTGTGAGGATTTAGTAACCTGTATTTAACACCTGTATTTTACATCCTGAAAGGACTTGTGATGCAGCTAGGTGACAGTGCACTTACCCAGTGGGTGCATTCAATCTTAGCAACACACACGATCGAGTGCCCAGCTATTTCATTTATCTAATCTCCATAACTATCTTCTTTCTGCTTCTTTTAGATTTAGTTCTCTCTCTCTCTCTCTCTCTCTCTCTCTCTCTCTCTCTCTCTCTCTCATGTCTTAAGCTAGAACATTAGTCACTCAGTATGATGGCTAGGTAGGTTCAGGTCGCCTTGACACGAACCAGTCTTTGAAAAGGGGGGACTTCAATGCCTCTGTAAGATCTGGCTGAAGGAGCTGGGCAAAGGTGGTACATGCCTTAATACTAGGACTCTGGAGGCAGAGGCAGAGGCAGAGGCAGAGGCAGAGGCAGAGGCAGAGGCAGAGGCAGAGGCAGAGGCAGAGGCAGAGGCAGAGGCAGAGGCAGAGGCAGAGGCAGAGGCAGAGGCAGAGGCAGAGGCAGAGGCAGAGGCAGAGGCAGAGGCAGGGGGATCTCTGTGAGTTCAAAGCTGGCCTGGTCTACAAAGTGAGTTTCAGGACAGACAGCCAGGGCTACACAGAAAAACCCTGTCTTGAAAAACAAAACAAAACTTCCTGCTGAAGGGCATTGTCTTAGTTAATGATTGATGGGCAAGAACCCAGCCCACTGTGGGTGATGTCATCTCTGGGTTGGTAGTTCTAGGTTCTATAAGAGAACAGGCTGAGGATGTGAGATCATTCTGGCTGCAATATCTGTTACTCTGTCACCCTGTTGATCACCTGGGTTGATTCGGCTGATCTGGCTGGCTAGGCAGGTGTTTGTTTCCTCCTTGGTGGCTCCATGTGTGTCCTTCCTGGAGCTGCACACTGGGCTTTGGTTGAAGAGTATTCAGGAAGACCTTCCCTGAATAGAGGATTGCTCGATGCTCCCCTTCTAGAACCTCCAAATGAAAAAAGCAAGCTGAGCAAACCACAAGGAGCAAGCCAGTAAGCAGCACCCCTCCATGGCCTCTGCATCTGCTCCTGCCTCCAGCTTCAAATATATATATATATATATGAAACAATGTTTCACTATGTAGCTCTAGTTGCCTCAAAGTAACAAAGATCAACCTGTCTGTGTCTCCTGAGTGCTAGGATTAAAGGACTGTGCTACCACATCCAGCTGTGTGTGTCTGTCTGTTTGTTGGTTGGTCAGTCTGTGTTTGTGTGTGTGTGTCTGTCTGTCTGTCAGTTGGTCAGTCTGTGTTTGTGTGTGTGTGTCTGTCTGTCAGTTGGTCAGTCTGTGTGTGTGTGTGTCTGTCTGTCGGTTGGTCAGTCTGTGTTTGTGTGTGTGTCTGTCTGTCTGTCAGTCAGTTGGTCAGTCTGTGTGTGTGTCTGTCTGTCTGTCAGTTGGTCAGTCTGTGTTTGTGTGTGTATGTGCCACCTTCTATATATGGAAGTCAAAGACAACCTTTCTTTACTACCTTGTGTGTTCCTGGATCCAAACTCAGGTGGTCAGGTTTGTTGGCAGCCACCCTAACCCACTGAGCCACCTCACTAACCCAGCTTCAGGTCTTTTCTCTGTTCGGATCCGAGTTCCTCTCAGTGCTGCTCCAGCATGGTCCTACAAGTTCTTCCTGCTTTATTTTTATCCTTGTTGGCTTAGCCATGTTTTCTAGTCCCCCTCATGATTTATTCTCTGACCGGCTGCTGTTTAGGAGTGGGTGTTTGGTTCTGAATAGTTGTGCTTTTCCCATATGTATTTCTGATGCTGTCTCCCCAGCTCCCACAGGCCGCACATGATTGCTGACTCACGGCCCTCCACGTTTTCAAACCCTGGAGCTTCATCCGCCCTGTGTGCCCAGCCATCACTGCGTCTGCTCTTGCTCTTTCGTTTCTTCTCCTTTGTAGGAACCCTTGTTAATATATTTTTATATATTATATAAATATACAAATATATATTTATATATAAATATATAACAAATAAATGTAATTTATTTGTGAACATAACTATTCACAAATATTATATACCGTGAATAAAGCAGAATATGTCCCACACCAGGCTCTCTAGCTTCAGCACCTCAGGTAAGTCTGTTTTTCCAGAGATGGTAACATATTCATAGGCACGGGACTTGGGATGCTGTGTCGACTGCTTTTCTGTTATTACAATAAAATGCTGTGATCAAGAGCAACTTACAGAAAGACAAAGGTTCATTTGGGCTTATGGATTCAGAGGAGTTCATGATGTCAGAAGCATGGGTCAGTGGTTAAGCGCTCTGGATGTTCTTCTAGAGGAGCTGGGTTCTGCTGGAAGCCAGCTCTGGAGCTCTGGATCTCTCCTGAAGGTAGCCAAGGGGGAAGAGTGTCAGCAGGGGTAAGACTTGGTCCTGTGAGAGAGTAGGGTTGCTCTCTATAATAATATATACCCAGCTTGACTTTAAGTTTCTCTAAAGCCTGAAGCTGCGGGCCTGTGGACCTATTGATGCTAACAGTGGGGGTGGGGGTTGGAGGTTGTGTGTGTGTGTGGGGGGGGGTTAGGTAAAGGATTTATTGCTAGTGCTCCCTTCTCTGGCCAGGCAGCCAGGAGACCCTTTATTGACTTGGCTGGTTAATTCTGTGTAAAAGAGAAAAGAAAGGAGCTACTCACACAGAAAACACACACACCAAATGAAGCAGAAAATGGCTAAATCACTTTTATTTATTGCTTTTAGCTTTTTATAGCTTTTATACATTCATACACACACACTCTGGTCAGGCCCAGCTTTCTGTCACATCAACTCCGCAAGTGTTCATGCAGGCTTACATACATACGCATATACCTCCATAGTACATATAAACAAACAGGCATGCACATTGGATGAATGGATGGATGGATGGATGGATGGATGGATGGGGCAGAGCCCCCAACCTTATTTCTTTCCTTTGGCCTTTTTATACCTTCTTAGACAAAAGTTCCTAAAAGTTTACCTCAGGGATAAACTGTTACATAGAATGGGAGTTACAGAAGGAAGTTGATATTAAGTTCAAAGCAGTGTTTCATTTTAATATACTCATTAAAAGTTTAAAGCAACAGTTTTACATGGCCTTGCCTTATCAGAGTGCACACCTGTGGATTTATCCTTGGACCTAAATGTTTTTCCTTGAACACAAAATTGTCCCAAGTCTACCTCTCTCTGTGATTATGAAAGCTCATTGTATTCCTTAGTATGCAGCCTTTACTTACTATTCTGAGAAGTGGGCACATTCTATTCTTTATTCTAATTTTTTTACATCTTTCTAGCAAAGCAACTAAAACCATCTCTAGAAAATTTCTTCCTAAAATTATTTGAATCAAATCAGGAATTCTATAAAATCATTAATTCATCTAAACAGCATTAATTCATGAAAGTTCATCTTTAGGCTGGTCCGCAGGAGATCTGCTCAATAGGGTGGATTTATGCTCAGGGGTTATTATATTAATTTAATAATGACAGGAAAGGCATATGAGCTGCAAGAAGCAATCCTGAGATGAAATCTCTTTGGGACCTTGCCTCATAGAGTTTACCCATTGCAGACCATGCAAAAGTGGTGAAACCACCTCCAGGAAGGTCACCTGCTAGCCTTAGAATATCTATGATGGCTCCTGACAGGGTTCAGTTCCCAGCACCCACATGGCAGCTCACAACTCTCTGTAACTTTGGTTCCAGGAGATTCAACACCTTCCAAGGACATGGCATGCTGTCGTATACCCAATACACAGGCAGGTGTTAATGCAATTTTATAAGCGATAATGTTTCTTTACCCTGGCTAGCTCCCAAAATGAGACACACTATTAGATTTATTCAATCAGCTTTATGGCACAACTACTGGTCAGTTATTAATCTATTCTAATCATCTAAGCTAATCTGGCTACCTCCTAGCCAAAATCCCCAAGATACATGCATTTAGTATTGATCTGGCTGTCTCTGCTTCAGGTGTTACCATGGCTTTTCCTCAACCCTCTCCTACCGTTGAACCCTCTCTTCCTCTCCCCTTCCTCTCGATGGGATGGGAAGTCCAGCCCTATTCTCTCTTCTGCTCTGTCATTGGCTGACCAGCTTTTATTGACAAATCATGGGGTTGTTGGGAATTGACTTTTTAGGACCTCTGCTGGCTCCAGTCAGTCCCGCTTGCCCAGTCCCTGCTCTCTCCGGCCCAAAGATTTATTTATTATCATATATAAGTACACTGAAGCGTCTGAGGGCATCAGATCTCATGACAGGTGGTTGTGAGCCACCATGTGGTTGCTGGGATTTGAACTCAGGACCTTTGGAAAAGCAGTCAGTGCTCTTACCTGCTGAGCCCAAGAGGGGAGATCCTTAAAATAAGTGTTACAATGCCATGTCCAGATTGCAGCCAGATTTGGGGGCAGAGAAGTCAGCATTTGACTGATGCAACGGTAATCTTTACACAGTGCACAGTAACATTATGCCTACAGGCAGGCAAACAGTCATACACATAAAATAAAAATAAGTCTCAAAAAACCCTAAACAAACAAAACCCAATAATATTAAGACAATTAAGATGATGCCAACACTTGTTCCTGAGTGTTGTGGAGTGGGATGTACCTGTGTTATTGGCTGGTTGTGCTTACTGAAATTGCTTATAGGAGAAACACATGAATGAATGAATGAATGAATGAATGAATGAATGAAACATGGGGAACAGGAGTTGTGCTGTCATTAACCATGTATTAATGCTTTGTATAATTTATAATTTTTGCATTACATTAACACTTTGTATGCCCCCCCATCAGGGTAAGGATAAGAAAGTAGAGGTATAGGGAATTACCAGCAGGCATTGACTTATAGGCACCATTCTTCTGACAGGGCACCCCCATCCCCCAGATTCTCTTCCCTCCACACACATCCTGCCTAGCCTCCTTTCTTCCCTCTGTGGCAAAAAGCATTTCACAGAAAAACATCCCAGTAGCAGCCAAAGAAAACAAACCCAGGAAAAAGCAGCCACGGACCAGGGAGGAAGCAGGGTTCTGAACCCTCATAGATAACGATCTTTGAGTCAAAGCCACAGAGCCCACTACAATGAGGAAAGAGTTCAGGGGATACCCAGAGCAGGTTGGCTGGAGGTCAGGTCCCTGGCCTCAGTCAGCCCAAGTCCCACAGCTCCGAGCTGGATATGAAATGGAAAACAATGCCTGCCTATACACAGATGGAGACCCAGCAAATTCCTGGACCATTTATTTGACAAACAAACTGAAATTTTTCTTGGCTGAGGTGGGCAGGCAGACAAGGCTGTGCATCTTGCTGATTCCCTGGCTGGCTCATTCCTCACTCTTTTCCTCAGGCTGCACACTTAGGGTAGTCTGATCCTGACTTCTATCTTTCCTCCTTTCCCCGAGATGGAGAATGCGAGTAAGCCACTCCCAGAGAGCACCTGCCATTTGGAGCTCTTAGTGTCTGTTCCCTTCCTGACCATCTCAAGGGGCAACCAGCCCTCTTCCTGTGACAGAGCGTCTGACAGACTGCGGAGGGTCGGGATCATTGGCGATTGGCCTGTAACCTCACTTCTCTTGGTCTCTTTCAAAACATTTATCCTCAAGGGCCTCTTAGGTCTGACTCTCCACTGAGCTGAAATTGCTCATTGGGACTCCCTGGCCAGGAAGGAAGGCAGCATTTCCTTCACGTCCTCCTGGAACTAGCTCACAACACTTCCTCCCCACCCTTCCCTCCAAAGCCCTGGTCACAGAGCCTCCTGGTGGAAGCATGCAGCAACAGCCTGGGAAACCCCAGCCTAACACTTAGGCTCCCAAAGGCCAAAGGAAGTCAGGTTTAAATTGGGGAGGACCTGGAGCCAGGACCAGGGGCTGATGGCAGTGGCACTGGGGTAGACAGAATACAGACAGAACTCCCTACAGCCATATATTGTGCATTTTCAGGACAAACTAGAAACTTCCAATTAAAACAAATATGTAGGGCTGGAAAGATGGCTTGGTGGGTGGTTAAGAGCATTTCATGCTTTTCCAGAGGATGCTGGTCCAATTCCCAGTACCCACATCAAGTAACTTGTAACTAACTGTAACTCCAACTCCAAGAGTAACCAAGGGCTCTGTAGGTACCTTCACTCGCATGCAAATACCCACGTGTACATACACATAATTGAAAACATAATTCCTACACAGGGCCTATAATCCCAGCACGCTGGAGGCCGAGGCTGGAGGATTAACATGTCTGAGACCGTCCTGGACTATCTAGCAGACCCCCATCTCAAAGAAAAGGCAATAAAATAATACAATTTCCATTAAGTTAAAAAAATTTTTCCTGCTACCTGAAACAAAACAAATTTTCCTAAAGGCCTATATTCACTAACTTACAGAATAGCAAACTTGAACGTTCTAGAGATTTATACCCCCATAGGCATCATGTAAAACCTGCACAATGGGCCCTCCTCCCCGGCTAGAACCCCCTACCCAGCCAATATAATATTTTGATTCAGAGCTCAGATCGTGTTTGTCTCTGGAAGTGAACTTTCCCTCCCTCCCAGGCCTCCAATGCCCTGCTTTGCTGTGTCTACTAGCAACTAATAACGTTACTCGAGTTTTCATGTCCGCTGGATAAAGTCCACATTCCACTGCACGGTGTGGCTCTGCCCTGCGCTTGTTTATCTCCCGAGTCCTGTTTTTCCTCCTGTTTTTCCTCCTCTCTCCAGCAGAGGGACCGGTAAGGCTGGGCTCAGTTCTTGTCAAGAGGCCGGCCTGCGATTCTGTATGCAGTGGCCTCTCGCTTGTGGCTCACGTGTGGGCTTGCAGTCTATTGGTTCCTAGAGATAGGCGGATACACAGTGGATGCTGAGACGGCAGAACCGACTGTGGAGGGCCATTTTCAGCCAGCTTCTTTCAAGGTCCCCATGCGCAAAGCAACGTGGGCTATGCCTGCTGCTTCTGGTGAAATGGCATGACACTGGCTTCCTTCCCGATGCAGACAGCAGGTGCCTCTGTGTCAGTAGACCCCTCTGACAGGAACACCACCTCACCCCACCACCAACACAAACAGCCTGGTGAATGGATAGGAACTCCTTTGCAAACAGCTGGGTGGGCATTTGATGACGTCCTCTGAAGAAGGCAGCAGAAACTTCCTTGCTCGGGCAGAAGACCTGAAAGGAGGAAATCTTTACAACCTCGAGAGAACTACCGAGTCCGTAGTGCAAAGAAACAGGACGTCCGTCCGCTGAGGCAGGCCGGGAGGACAGGCTAGCTGTCCCTTAGTGTGTGTGTGTGTGTGTGTGTGTGTGTGTGTGTGCCCCAGGAGCACTTCCCCTGCCTCCATGGAGTTGCTCACTGATCCTCACGGCTAAGTGTCTGTTTTCTAACGTGGAAAGTGGAGCCTTTCTATCTCCCCTTTTCCAACTTCAACGGAAATCCTAAGCTCCGGCACCGGAGGTAGCTCCCCTTCTCTCTGAAGCCGCCCTTCCCTCACACACCTGCTTTGTGTTCCTGTCCTCTAACTCACACAGCATGACTTTCTAATATCCCCATCTCCTGGTCACTGCTGACATCTCTCACTCTGTTTGTTTTTCTTTCTGCCAAACTCCAGTTTAAAATTCTTTTATCAATGAGACAGAACAGGCAGACAGGACCCTGTGTTGTTTTCCAATTCTCTGAGGTTGTTTTGAATTGTTGACTTGGTACAAGCTAGAATCACGTGGGAAGAGGGTATCTATGAGGATTAGGCTAGCAGCAGCCGAAAGCACAGCCTCCTCCCACACACAGAGGAGCTGGAAGGAAGGTCAACAGCCCGGATGACCACAAACCTGCTCTCACAGAGCAGCAATGCGCTCTCCTCCTCACTGAGGAGGCACCCGACTTACATTCATGGGACACTAGAGCTGCCCCACTCCAGGACGCACAGACAGGGCAAAGGCTAGTATCTTTAGGGCCAATCGACTGTTGACATTGCAAAGTTAGACTTTCTACTCTAAAAGGTTCAAAGACAGACTCTGGACTGAGGTTCTCAGTCTTCCTTGGTGGCTCTCCCCTACGAGGCAACTGATGGCTTTCAAACTTGAGCTCCTGCCTCATCCCATGTCAAATTGTTAAACTGTATAACTCTGTTAGCTTTGTTCCTATGATCATCAGTTTAGGCCTGATTCTGTTTGTTTGTTTGTTTTTTGTTTTTTTTTTGTTTTTTGTTTTTTTGTTTTTGTTTTGTTTTTTTTTTTTTTTTTGAGACAGGGTTTCTCTGTATAGCCCTGGCTGTCCTGGAACTCACTTTGTAGACCAGGTTGGCCTCGAACTCAGAAATCCGCCTGCCTCTGCCTCCCGAGTGCTGGGATTAAAGGCGTGTGCCACCACTGCCCGGCAAGGCCTGATTCTTAATGACACCATTAAATACATTTTGTGAAGTGACACAAAATACACTAGGAATGACAAGACTTAAGTTTTTGCTACCCTGGAGTGTAGCGTGAACATGGCTGCCTTCTCAAAAATTAGCCTTGTGGGCTGGAGAGATAGCTCAGTGGTCAAGAGCACTGACTGCTCTTCCGAAGGTCCTGAGTTCAAATCCCAGACACAACATGGTGGCTCACAACCATCCATAATGAGATCTGACGCCCTCTTCTGGTGTGTCTGAAGACAGCTACAGTGTACTTACATACAATAATAAATAAATTTGGGCTGGATCAGGTGGGATCAGAGTGAGAGGGACTGGAGCGAGCAGAGGTCCTGAGTTCAATTCCCAGCAAACACATGATGGCTCACAGCCATCTGTACAGCTACCATGTACTCATATACATAAAATAAATCTTTTTAAAAATTAGCATTGTAGGAGTCTGGAGAGATGACTCAGAGGATAAGAGCACTGGCGGCTCTCCAGGAGGACCCAGGTTCAATTCCCAGCACCCACATGGCAGCTCACCACTGTCTATAACTCCAGTTTCAGGGGATCTGATGCCCTCATACAAGCAGGCAAAACACAAGAGTACACAAAATAAAAATAAGTAAATTATTAAAAATTAGCATCATGTTTACTAATGCTTCCAGTTTAAAACTAGGGCCTGTGAGGTAGACTGTACGGTCACTGTTACAGACTAATGCCAGCATCCTGCCTGCAGCAGGTCTGGGATGCAGGGAGCTTGCCTGAAGCCAAGTGCTCAGTGAGGAAACACTTCCTTGCTGTTTTCCTTCTCTCCCCATCATTTAAACCAAGAACAGTGAAAAGCAAAGCAGATAGACGAGTGGTGGTCCCCAGCCTCCCGTCAGCTACTGCTGCAGACAAGGGGGTCTGCCAAGGTGACGGATAGGAGGCTTCTCTGCTAAAAGCCACTGGGACAGGGCGTCCTGGCAGGGCACATATTGGGTAATGGTGAGCTCAGAGAGCAGAGGACTGGCATTCACTATGGCGAAGGCCCTCACTGGTCTGATCACAGAGCTCAGAAACAGCCCAGATCTGTGAAATCCAGCATCTATAGCTATGCCTAAGCTGTAACCCATCACTTTACAACCAGGGCAGTGGAAGCCCAGAAGGTTCAATTACCTGTCTGGGAAGCTATTTCTTCTTGGATATCTCACAAATGTCTCATACTTGACAACAGGACTCGCCATCTTTCTCCCCAGGCCAGGTTTTCAGACTCAGTGTGGCTCACCCACAGACTCATCCCAGATTACCATGCTGTGGAGCTGGGAGCTACCGTCTCCTGACTGTTACCTAGTTCATGTCCATTCTTGGTGTTATCCCTGACATCGCCAAAAACTCCAGGGCCAGTTAGCCTGGCTGAACAGTGATGAACAAGAGACCTGCTTCAAGGCAGAAGGTAAGGAGGGATGGTTGGAGTTATCCTTAGACCTCCACACTCATGCTGGGGTACACCTGCACAGGCACACACAGAGAGACACATACAGATACACACAGATACACCTGCACACACACACAGACACACAGAGAGACACACAGATACAGACATACAGACACTGATACACATACAGATATACACACAGATACACACAGAGACACATACAGATACACACAGAGGTACACACAGATTCACACACACAGACATACAGATACACATACAGATAGACACACACAGATATACACACAGATACAGACACAGACAAACACACAGATATACACAGATACAGACATACACACACACACACACACACACTTACAGCCTCTGGGAATGCAGCCAGCCCTGATTTATCTGCTCCAAGTCTTGACCAGGAGTTCTTTTTGTCACTGTCTCATGGATGTGCAGGTGAGCAGTAAGTCACACAGACTGACAGGCAACTGCATCTAAACTTTAAGTGTTAGGACAAAGCCTGGTGAGTGGACAGGGCATATAAGATAAGTTAAAGAGATACAGGGCTGGCTCAGATGGCTCAGTGGTTAAGAGCACTGGCTGCTCTTACACAGGACCTAGGTTCAGTTTCCAGCATCCACAAGGTGGTTCACACCATCTAAAACTCTAGTTTTAGGAGGCTGGTGTCCTCTTCTGGTCTCTTCAGACCAGACATTCTGGCACTTGGGAAGCAGAGACAAGCAGGTCTCTATAAACTTGAGAGGCCAGCCTGGTGTACTGAGTGAGTCCCAGGTCAGCCAGGGCTATACCATATCAATTTTTGTTTGTTTGTTTTAAATAAGGAGATGTTTACCCTGGCAGGAGGCCCGCCTCTAATATGGACTGTTGCTGTGGTAAATCTCCAACCCAAATATGCCCTGGCAATGAAAACACAACTCAGTTAATATGAATACATGCTGTGCTCCTAGATTGGCAGATCTACCGCTACACTACCATCTTCCACATATAAGAGAACCCTTAGAACTTGCGGTTTCTCCAGGCCAGGTGCTTCTGCTCTGCTTTTCTTCTTCCTCCTCTTCTGCATCCTCTCCCTCTTCCATTTTCTCCTTCTCCCTCTACCTTTTGCTCTGCCTTCCCTTTTATCTGCCCAATCATCAGCTCTCCTTTATTTTACAAATTAAGATGGGAAGCAGGTGTACAGGAAATCTCCTGAGTGCTGACTCATTTTTTGTTCACAACCACCCACAAAAGAACAGAATTAACATCAAATATAACTAGCCCCAGGGCTATCCACAACAGGACTTTACAGGCATGGAGTTCTGACAGAAGCTTGTCCAGGCATGGGACATAAGATGTTGGAGAGCAGAGCAGAGAGTGAGGCCTGGAAACCTTACAGAATCAGGAACAAAAAGAGCAAAGTGGCAGGGAGCAGCTGGAGCGACCCCCACTCCGCTATGCCCACTAATGTCATGCTCTAGAGAAGTGGTTCCCGACCTGTGAGTCAAATGACCCTTTCATTAGGGCCACACTTCAGACACCTGCTTATTAGATATTGACATTGTGGTTCCTGACAGTAGCAAAATTATAGTTATGAGTAGCAATGAAATAATTTTATGGCTGGGGGTCACCACAACACGAGGAACTGCATTTAAGGGTCTCAGCATTAGGACGGTTGAGAACCAGTGCTCTAGAATTTGTAGGTAACCCATATATAGGTCATTATAATACTATATAACACATACTCCTGGGAAGAGATTTAAGATGCTTATGAGATGCTAATGCATGAAGATGTAAGTGGAAATGTGGCTACACACACACACACATGTGCACACACACATGTGCACACACACTGGTTTAAGCAAATGTTTTTCTTAAAAAAAAAACCTCTTCTCCAGCAGGTGGCTTAGTCCTACTTTGGAGGGGACAACAGATTGGCCTCCTCAAGAGGCCTTGGACAGATTATGTCTTGATGCAAAGAACCATCCTTTGAAAAATAAACCAACTCCCATCCTATGTAAGAAAGTCTGTTCTTATCCCAGTAGTCTGCTTGAATGAAATTTTTACAAAATAATGGCAGACATCAGTTAAACTGTGAAGCCTGGGTTTTATCCATCAAGTAACTATTGACAGAGTGTGTGTCTGTAGTGGGGATGAGCTCAGATCTAGTAGGCATTGAGCTTTTCAGAGGGAAAGTGAAGGGGCAGAGAAGGGGGGGGGGAACACGTGCTACATGGGTAGGCTCTCTCAGTCTGTGTCACCTATCAGAAGCAAACACACTTGCTCTGCCAGTTACAGAGGTTGGGGCTCTGTCCTGTCTTTCCTCCCATGCAGAAGTCTGTCGTCTCTGGTGACTGTCCACGCAGCAGAATTCAACATTCTAAGCCCTTGGCTATTTTAAAATTTTTATTTTTATTTTAAGTATGTGGATGTTTTTGCCCGCATGTATGCCTGAGTACCACCTGTGTTCCAGCTATCTGCGGGGGGCAGAGAGAGTGGGGGTCTGCAGGGGGCAGAGAGAGTGGGGGTCTGCAGGGGGCAGAGAGAGTGGGGGTCTCTTGGCACTGGAATTGCAGACAGATACGATCTGCTATGTAAGTACTGGGAGTCCATCTGGGTGCTCTTAACCACTGAGTCATTTCGCCATTTATTTATTTAGCGTTTATTCTCCCCCTGTCTCCTCTTTCTGTCTCTCCATGTACACCTCCCACCCTCTCCTCTCTCGTGTCTCTTGTCTCAGTCTTCCCCTCCCCTTCCCAGTCCCCCTCTCCTTCTCCCTCCCACTCTCTCTGTTTGTTCAAGAAATGGTTCCCTCCCTTCTATCACATGGCTCCCAGGGACTGAATTCGAGATGTCAGTGTTGGCAGCCAGGACCTTTATGGGTTGAGCGGCTTTCAACTGATGAGTTAATCATTGATGCTTCTGAGACAGGTCCTGGCCATCAATAGCCCACCGTGATCTTGAACTTGGGGCTATCTCTTAGCCAAAGCCTGACATTTGGATTCCGTTTAGATCGTTGTCTGAGAAAAGTCGACCAGAGTCCTCTATTCGGACCTCAGCAAGTGGTAAGCTCTGGCAGCCTTTCCCTTCCTTGCGCTGTCTTAATTGGCTGGTGTACCTGTAACCTCAGGTCACGCTGCCAGAAGCCGCGCCAGTAGTTTTGTCTCTACCTGCAGAGATGGAAGCCGAGCGTTCCAGAGAGTTGCGCGATCTTCGGGAGACCTATCCCAAAGTTGTCCCCAGGAAACATTCCTCCATTCTGCTTCATTTCAGTGCAGCAGCTTCTTGCACAATTGAGTGTGCTCCTTTTAGAAGCAAAAGGGTTAATGAGTGTAGCAGGTTGAAGAGTCATGGGGGGAGGGATCACTTTAAAGGCGGACAGAGACAAAGTAAAATGAAAGTGACCACCCCACGCTGTCACCCGCGATGGGCGTGGGCCAGGCTCCGCCGACACTGATCTGGACGTGAGCAGCATAAGTTTGACAGGCAGTGCGGCTGCGCCAACCCTGGCTCCTCCCACACTCCCGGAGCCTTAAGCCCCGCCTCGACACCGCGGCCCAGTAGCCCAGGCCTGCCCGGGATAGTGTAACATGGGTTCCTCCAGCTCTACGGCTCTGGCTCGCCTCGGCCTCCCTGGGCAGCCGCGGTCCACCTGGCTCGGCGTCGCCGCGCTGGGGCTGGCTGCGGTGGCGCTGGGGACCGTAGCTTGGCGTCGCACGCGTCCCCGGCGGCGCCGGCAGCTGCAGCAGGTGGGCACGGTGTCGAAGGTTTGGATCTACCCGATCAAGTCCTGCAAGGGGGTGTCGGTGTGTGAGACCGAGTGCACGGACATGGGGCTGCGCTGTGGCAAAGTGCGCGACAGGTACGCCGAGCCCCGCACTGCACCGGGCGCGAATGGGCCGGGGCGAGGGAGGTGGGGCCTTGCCTATCCTTGCTCGGAAGTGTGAGACCTGGAACCAGGCGCCCCTCGGTGAGTGCAAACTTTGTGAGCCTGAGCCTGGAGCAAGTCGAGAGAGGAGTTCCGTACTGCAAGCTGTGTTCTCCCCAAACCTAGAAAGTAAGGGTTTGTTGCTTCTGGGAAACACACATATGGGAAAGAGATGACAGCAGTTACAGCACGGTGCACATTGACGAGCGTGTTCAAGTTGAAATCTAAGTTTGCAAGCCCAAATATGTCTGTGGGGAGACCTTCCGGGAGGAGAATTTTAGTTTTACCACATGCAAATTTACTCTAAAGCGAAACAGAGCGCCTGGATTTCGGCCCCCACCCCTTTCGGCTTCACAGAACTGAGGCTTGTTGCCTGAATTCTCTGGGCTGTCGAGCTTTGATCCTTTAGCTGCGAAGCCCGTGCTTCTGGCTAAAGTAGTTTTGGAAAACTGAGTTGGAGCATTCCTGGAACCCTGGGGGGTGGGGGGGGGGGGGGAGACTCCCCTGTCAGCTGTCCGTACAGCTCTCCTAACTGTAGGACACTAGAAATATAAAATGCCATTGGCTGAGCGTTTTCAAGAACATCGGGCCTTCCCTCTAGTTCTGGTGACCACTTGAACGAGTAAGGAGCAGAATTACACGGTTTGCCGGGGGTGGGGCGAGGGAGGGGTTGTGGTAGATGGCGATAGAGAGCTAGTCACAAACGGGTATGAAATAATAATAAAGGAGGTTAGAATAAAAAAAAAGAGTTTAGTTCTGCTACAGAATAAATTTATAGATCAGGAATTCCGCTCATGGATTTTCCATTCCTCATTGGCGGCCTATGTTTGCAATGCTGGGAGGTTTGGGTTTAAATTATCATTTACTGAGGGCCTGGGGATATAGCTCCGTTGGTAGGAGAGAGTGTTTGCCAAGGGTTCGTGAAGCCCTGAATTTTATCCTCCAGCATCCAAGGGAGGCATGGTGGCACATGCCAGTCATTTCCACACAGGAGGATCAGAAGTTCAAGGTCACTTCCAGGGAAGCTGTAGATTTGGGTTCAAGGCCTGCCTGAGCTATATGAAAACTTGTGTATATACTGAAATGAAATAAAATGAAATAAAATACTACCATTCCTCGAGAGTCCCATCCCTGTCCAAATGAATTGAAATCACCAAGAATGGAGAATCCCCCCAGGGGATTGTTCTGCTATAATGAAATGGTTTCCTGCGAGATCATTGTGAGAAAGATGTTTAGAGTTTATTAAAGTGTGGAGGTTAAGATCTCTGCGGTCAGGAAGACCTTGGGTACCTGGTACTGGATACTGTACAACACCCAGGGGGTTCTGAGGCCCACCGTGTTAACCAGAGGTGGCAAGGCAGATGTGAGCATCTTTCCTCTCACCTAGGAACCCTGGGGTATCTCACAGGCAACCAGTACCGACCGACCTGTTTCCTCAGATCATCAGAGCATGGCGTGTGCCTCACTGAGATTATCATGGCTTGCCTGTGATGTTGCTGGTGTAGGGAGAAAAGGTGTCCTTTGCCCTGCTTTTTTCTGCTCCCTGGGGATTCAATGAAGTAAATAGAACTGCATCTCTCGTTTTGAGCAATACATTCTTTCTTTCATTTTTTCCTTTTTTTTTTTTTAAATAAAAGATCTCCCTACATTGCTCTGACTGTCCTGAACTCTGGCTTGCTGTGTAGATAAGGTTGGCCTTGAACTTGTAGGGATCGGTCTGCTTCTGTTTCCCAAGTGCTAGGGTTATAGGCCTGTCCCACCGTGCTCAGCAGGATCAGCTTCCTCTCTGGATGGTGTGGTTTGAGGTGGAGGGAAAGGCAGAGAAATGGTTATGTGTTAGACATTGGGCTAAAACCTGTCCTGTAAGTTTGCCCACCTACGGTTGGTTTTGTGGGCTAGCTATGACCGTCCCCATCCTGTGGGTTTAGCAAGACAGTATTGGACAGGATGAGTATTTCTTGGGGGGGTCACAAACCCAGCTTGTTCTAGGGGGTTTGAATTCAGATCTAGGCGAGTACAGCAGTCACTTTTTCTGTGTGATACAGGAACCTAAGGAGCGCACAGGAGACCTTGAACAGAGGCCTTTAACTTCCTCCAGTTTGAGTTTTATTTATCAAAGTTAATTAATATTCAGAAGCAAGCTTCCGGCTAGGACTCTGCTTAATGGCCCTTGTTTTCTGCTTGAGTCAGGACCACATCTACTGGTCTTTCTGGAGGAAAAGACATCTTTTGTTTAGTTTGTGCCCATATTTTGAGGGTTTGGCTAGTGTTCTCTGCTCCTTGGGCAGTGAAGTGTTTAAGGTCCTCCCGGAAGATGGTAACACTGGCACCTGCTTCCTTCCTTGACCTTGTAAACGTCCTTCAGCAGAGGACTCTGACTATCACTTTCTCCGTTCACACCCTTCTCTGAAGCCAACTGTCTATTTCTTCTGTACGGATTTATCACCTATTGATAAAGGGAGCACCCCCTCCCCGGCTTATTCCCATCGCCCACCTTTCCCTTCTTACCTCTTTTGGGCTTAGCCTTTCCTGCCCCCACCCCAACTCTGCTGTCTAGTTGGCAGTTAGGTTTTTGTTTGTTTGTTTGTTTTGGTTTTTTGTTTGTTTGTTTTCCGAGACAGGGTTTCTCTGTATAGCCCTGGCTGTCCTGGAACTCACTTTGTGGACCAGGCTGGCCTCAAACTCAGAAATCCGCCTGCCTCTGCCTCCCGAGTGCTGGGATTAAAGGTGTGCGCCACCACGCCCAGCGGCAGTTAGTTTTTAACTTGAGCGAGATTATTTCATTTGCCCTGGGCACCACCTCACTGGTCCACTGGTGTTCAAGGCCCTGCTGTTTACTGTGGGGATTCTGAACTCTGGGCTGAGACACTGGTCCATCTGCCACCTGCTTGTGCTTTGCTGTAAAGTCAGGGTGCTGACTCTCATTGCAGGTCAAGTTGGGGTAACTTGATTATGAAAAGCCACTTTCTAGGCTCATTCTGTTTCTCGGAGCTGGCAGAACACAGTGGATCATTTGCTCCTGGGGAATTATTTATGTGCACAAGATAAAGTATCCTAAGGAGGTGGCTGAAGTCTGTTGTAAGTGGCAGCTGTCTTAGTTAACTGTTCTTATTGTTGAGACGAATACCTGACAAGAAGCAAATGAAAGGAAGATGGATTGTGAGGGGCTGGTCTCATGGTGTCCACAATCAGGAAGCAGTGAGAGAGGGAGGGCTGGTGGTCAGTTAACTTTGTCCTTGCTATTCAGTCTAGAACCCCAGCCCATGGGAGCATGCCACCCATATTTCAGATGCGGCTTTTCACCTCAGTTAATTTAGAGACTTCCTCCTGGGAAGCCCAGAGGTGATTCACAATCTTGTTGACTGTCAACCATTACAGCAGCCTGTTAGCCTTGTATCAGTTTCTGTGCAGTTCCTGGGTTGAATTCCCTTGTGGTCCTCTTTTGTCTTTTCAGTTGCTACAATGATTAGGCAGCTGCTAAGCGTCCCCTCCCGCTTTTAACTTCAGCATTTAGTTCTCAGTCATTACACAGTGGCCTGGGCTAGCAGAGGGGTTGTTGTCAGCTGCGGGAGGGACTATTTTGGGTGGATGGAAGCTGATATGATTCAACTCAGAGAAGGACTGATAGCGAGAGATGATGTGTCTGGTTGGGTACATAGGAGTCTTGTCTGGGCATGGGGAATGCTGAGAGTTAAAAGTTTAGGCTTGGGAGACGTTTTAACCAAAGCAGAGTGTCTTCGTCTATTTTCTTTGACTGTAAAAGTACATTTGAGATTCAGTAAGAAGCAAGTCTGGGGATCCTAGGGACATATGCTCACATGCAGTGAGGGCTTCTTGCTGCATCTTGAGGTGGCAAAGGTGGCTTTGAGTGCTAGAGAGAGCTCCATTTGGGGACAACAACGTTTAGATCACAGGATCCGTCCAGATGTTCAGGATCTGCTATCAGCTCTTGGGGAGGATGGGTGGATGGTTTTGAGGTGAGGGAGAGCCGGAGGAAGTCCTTGGGAAATGAGGAAGCTGTTCTGAGTGTGCCCGTTCGTCTGCCCCTGCAGGTTCTGGATGGTGGTGAAGGAGGACGGACACATGGTCACTGCCCGCCAGGAGCCTCGCCTTGTGCTGGTCTCCATCACCCTGGAGAACAATTACCTGACGCTGGAAGCTCCAGGCATGGAGCAGATAGTTCTGCCAATCAAGCTCCCTTCTTCGAATAAGATCCACAACTGCAGGTGCTCTGCTTGCGGGCCATGGGGGGACTGCCATGGAGCTGACTTTTCCCTGCATTTGTTACAGTTCATGTCAGAACCGCAGCTGATGAAATCAGTGCAGGACAATACTGAGGAGGGTTAGTCTCCAGGATGGGTCTTAGTGTGAGCGACTGTTAAGGGTACCCAGGACTAGCTTTGAGTTTTGATGAGATTTTACTTCTGAGAGGGTGTCTGACATCCCAGGTTGACCCTAACTTTTTTTTGGGGGGGGGTTTGAGACAGGATTTCTCTGTATAGCCCTGGCTGTCCTGGAACTCACTTTGTAGACCAGGTTGGCCTCGAACTCAGAAATCCACCTGCCTCTGCCTCCCGAGTGCTGGGATTAAAGGCGTGCGCCACCACGCCCGGCCTAATGTAATTGAGGGTGACTTTGGACTTTTGATCTTTACTATGTCTTTATCTCCCGAGTGCTGTACCACCTTGTGACCGCTACCACCGTGCTCAGTTTGTGTGGTGCTGGGGATCGAACCCTGAGCTTTGTGCATGTTAGATAATCACTCCACAAACTGAACTTCAGTTAGTTTTAATCAGGGATGGTTGAGAGCTGCAGATGACGAAGTGACTGTCCTATAGGAAAGACTATCACTTACGTTGATGAGTTCCTAGAAATAGGTAGAGCTACCACATAGAGAAGCCTGGGGCTGGCCAGAGGTAATGTGAAGAAGGAGAGACACTGCCCTAAGGGAGGGTTCAGGTTTGGCCAGTTAGAATAACTTCAGCAGGCCAGGACATAGCAGCTGTGTGGCTTAGAGGTCTGACATCTACTCCTCGTAGGTAAAGACTCAATAAAGGAGAGATTGCAAGTCATGCTTGCATGTGACAAAGACTATTGTCTCCAAGAAGTAGCTGGCCATGGGAGGGCCAGTGATAGCAAAGCTAAAAGCATCGTTAACACAAGTGCCTGTGTTCAGGGTGTGTCACCGTCCATTCAAACTGGAAAGGCCTTTATGTTAAGAAAAAAAAATTACTTAATTACGTGCAGTGGGTGTGCAGTGCACACAGGCAACAGTGTGGATGTGGAGGTCAGGAGACAACTTGCAGGAGCTGGCTTTTTCCTTCTCCCATGTGTGTGTGTTCTGGGGATCATATTTGGGTCTTTCAGTTTGACAGCAAGTGCCCTGACTTGCTCACCTGTCCTGGGACACATTGTTTAGAGTTCTTAGCGTGCCACCCTGGCAAGAAAAGTGACTGGCAACCTTACCAGTTGATCTCAGAGCTGGATAATGAGCACATAGAGCTCTTCAGCCCCTAGAGTCTAGTCCTGAGACTGAGGACTTAGGAGGGGTGTGTGTGTGTGTGTGTGTGTGTGTGTGTGTGTGTGTGTGTGTGTGAATGGGCAGGGGAAGGCAAGGCCTCAGGCTTTGGCATCTGTTTGCATGTGGGTCCTCTCTTGATGGCCTGCTGGATCTTGCTTGAATTTCTTTCTCCTTTTCCTCTTCTTCCTCTTCTTCCTCTTCTTTTTTCTTTTCTTTTTGCTGCTGAGAGTTAAAGCTCTTTGATGTTAGGAAGTCTCAGAAACGTAAGTGTTTTGCTGTGGAATGGTGTAATGCAGGATCCCTGGTAATCAGGTGAGGTTTTTGTTTTTAGGTACTGGGGTTAGAACCGGGTTTTTTTGTTTGTTTGTTTGTTTCATTGTTATTTATTTATTTGTTTGTTTGTTTGTTGTGTCAGAATCTCACTGTGAATCTCTGGCTGGCTTGGAACTCTGTAGACCACACTAGCCTCAAACTCAGTCTGAGTTTGAGATTAAAGGCGTGCAGTACCACACAGCTCAGCCTAGGTTTTCAACATGTGCAAACATGTACTATCCAAAGGTGCCTGGGCTCATGGAAGACTCTCGTCTTACGTCTGTTCAGAGTGTCTGAGCTGAAATCCATCACTCTTGCTTGCTGATTCCCCAAGTTTGAAAGCTCTACCTTGCTTAAACAGACAGTATTTTGGCTAGTTGTCTTAGTAAGCCCGTAAGTGAACATCACAAAGTTCATTTTACATTGGAGAAAAGCAGACTTTGATTCCCCATTCCCCCACCCAACAGAGATGGGAGGAGAAGGAGGGTGAGGGAGAGAGAGGGAAGGAGAGAGGGAGAAGGGAGGGAGGGAGGGAGGGAGGGAAGAAGGGAGGAAGGGAGAGGGCATATTAGTGAGCTCTTATCACCTGTACAGAGAGGGAAACCAGTGTCCACAAATGACAGGTGTTGAAGAGAAAAATTAGCCATGCCTCTTATATCGAAGCTGAAAGACTGTGAGTGTGTGCTTACTTGTGGAGAGTGATGGGGCTGTGTTCCCTGGGGGATTCACTGTCACCCGCAGCAAGGGTCTTCACCTGTTTACACAGAACTCTGGGGAGGCCCAAACTCTCTCTAGAAGCTGAGGGGAAGAGAAGAGACCTTGTAGGGAGAGGCTGTCTTGTGGAGGTCAGAGGACAACTTGAGGGAATTAGTTCTCTCCATTCACCATTCACCATGTGGATCCCCGAGACTGAACTTAGGTTGTCAGACTTGGCAGCGGATGCCGTTACCCATGAGCCATCCCCTGGCCAGTGTTAAAATGTTTAGACCAATTATTTATAGGCCGGTGGTAGTGTTTCTTGATGATCACCGATTTCATGTTGACTAAAAATGCCGTGTGTAAGTGGAGTATGGAGACATATGCCCTCAGTCCAGTACCTGGGAGGTCGGGACAGGACTGTGAGTTCAAGGCCATGCTGGCCTACAGGCTGAGACAGTTTAAAGAGCCTGCTGCTAGTCTTTTAAAGGAGGAGGAAAGAGGGAAGACTTCAGACTTAGCAAACAGCCTTTGGGGTCTAGCTTCAAAGACCAGCTTTTATTTTAACTTTGAAATTTCAGTGCAGCTGAGTCAAGTCCACAAGTATTAGTTGCCTTCGTGGACAGATTTAAGGTTTGTTTTTCCTAAAAGTGAGGAAGAGAGGAAAATGACACTGTCCCCAAACAGTCCAAGGTTTATTTCTTTGTAACTGAAAAGGGAAAGCAGTGAGAGGTCATGTGATACAGACAAGAAAGACGGCGTTTGTATCACTGGCCATGAAACTTCAGCCAGCTCTAAGTGTCTGGGTGTTTCTCCCCCAACGACCAGTTAGTTCTCCAGTGCACACCAGCTGGTGTCCCACAGTCTAAGGGTAGCACCATCTGCCATCAGATAGCCTCAGACCCCACAGGGTAAGGACTGGTTTCTTGAGACTGCCTCTCACTTTCTGGACCTTCTAGGGCACTTTGACACACATGCTTTGGTCTGACATGCGAAAGGAAGCCGAGCCTGCTTCCTGAGCCAGCTTGTAAGTGAGCTCAAACAACACAGGGTGTTAAGCAATCTGGAAACTCTCTGAACTCAGCCCCTTAGGCTTTTATTACATAGGTGTGATTGATAAAATAGTTAGTTATTGATCGGCTCAGTCTTCAGCCTTGGACCCTGGCTCGAGGTTGGGGTGTTTGTGTGTGTGTGTGTTGGGGGTGTCTAAAGTCCAGACCTCTGATCTTACAGTGGGCTTCCCTGGCAATCAGTTTTTCAGAATTGGTTCATCTACCAGGTGTGGCTGGAAACTGAGCTGACGTTTTCAAGCTTGGTAGTAGTCATCTTTACTGTCTGATCCATCTTGTGGGTCTCATGCATATGTTTTAAAGGAGGAGGAAGGAAGAAATGACTTTAGGTCTAACAAAAAGCCTTGTGATCTAGCTTTAAAGACTAGGTAGCATTTGATTTTCACATGTAATTTGGCATATATGTAGGTATAATTAAGTTAGGTACAGACTGGCAGTTCTATTGTTAACCGTATCATTTTCCCCTAAAAAATAAAAACAAAGAAAAGAACGGCCTCAACTGTGCACAGTCTGACTGAAGTTTTATTGCTTTGAATTTTGAAGAGAGAAACCAAACATAAAAGGTAGGTGAGATAGGAAGACGTCTTAGTTATTTTTCTGTTGCTATGAAGAGGCGCCATGACCAAAGAAACTTAGAAAAGATAGTATTTATTGGAGGGCTCACAGTTTGAGAGGGTGAATCCATTATGGCAAGGAACATGGCAGCAGGCAGGCAGGCATGGTTTTGGAGCAATAGCTTAGAGCTTACCTTCTAATCAGCAGGTAGGGAAGAGAGAGAGACAGATACAGAGAGAGACACATATAAAGAGAGACAGAGACAGAGAGAAAGCAGAGACAGAAACAAAGACAGACAGGGAGGGAGAAACAGAGAGACAGAGACACAGAGAGACAGGAAGAAATAAAGCAGAGAAAGAGAGACAGAGACAGACAGCAAGAGACAGACAGAGCTAAAAAAGAATTACGTGGGCTTTTGAAACTTCAAAGCCTACATCCCAGTGACATACACCTCTTCCAGCAAGGCCACACCTCTTAATCCTTCCCAAAGGAACTGTTTAATCAAATATCTGAGCTGGTGGAGGCTATTCTCATTCAAACCACCTCAGTCTGTCCTCTCTGGGTCCTCAATGTGTACGTATTTGATTCTACCAGCAAACCTTCTCTGTTACACACCACTGAGGGCGGGGGTGGGGCAGCAACTCTCAGACCTCACAGGTTAAGGCTGGGTCCCATTTCTGCTTTCAGATGCCAGTGAGGGTGGAACCCTGGGTCTCCCCACCTCCTCCTTGGGCTCTGTTCATTTGCTTGCATGCCTCACAGAAATCTGGATTCGCGGTTGCTGGGTATTTACTTGTAAAGGATGCTATAAAGGCTAAGGATGGATGGGGCAGGTAGGGCGCTGAGCTCCTCTGTGCTCTGTTGGGTGTGCCTCCCTCTACAAACCTCTAGGGGCTCAGCAATTGGGAAACTCCCTGAACCTAGTCCTTCAGGCTCTTATGGGAGCTTTATTACATGGTGTGATTGATAAAATAATCAGCCATCGATCGACTCAGCCTTCAGCCTCTGCCCCTTCCTTGGAGGTCAGAGGCTGTGGTACTAAAGTCCAGCCTTCTGGTCTCAGGGTTGGCTCCCCTGGCAACCTGTTCCCCATCCTTAGGTAGCTTAGGAGACCCCAGCCATTAGTAATCTCTAGCACACAGTTCCTCTTCAGCTTCCTTCTTCCTTGGTCGCTTGTCTTCCTGTCATGGTGTGGCTGTTTTATGAATACAGCGTGGCTCCCACTGTGGAAGTCTGTTTGTTCATGCTCATAAAAATTGTTTAGTGAGCCGGGCAGTGGTGGCACATGCCTTTAATCCCAGCACTAGGCAGAGGCAGGCGGATTTCTGAGTTCGAGGCTAGCCTGGTCTACAGAGTGAGTTCCAGGACAGCCAGGGCTACACAGAGAAACTTGAAAAAACAAACAAACAAACAAACAAACAAAAATTTGTTTAGTGATCTTCCATAATATGACCAATATTCTATGAGCATTCTTTTAAGGTTTAGAGTGGGCATATCTGTTCAGTTGCCCTCAGAGAATATAGGTGTCAGATTCCCTGGAGCTGGCTGGAGTTTCGGGCCATGGTGAGTCGACTGACGAGGTTTCCGGGAATTGAACTCCCGTCCTTCAGAAGAGCAGCAGGCCCTTTTAGCCACAGAGTCATCCCCAACCCCCTTAGGAATATTTGTGAGTCTTCTGAGAGCACAAATGTGTGCAGAGTGTGAAGGTCAGAAGACAATTTGGGTGAGATTGTCTCTTCTTCCCATGTGGGGTCCCAGGGATTAGACTCAACTTGTGAAACTTGACAGTGACCCTTTTCCCTGCTGAGCTGTCTTGCCAGCCCCAAGGTATGGATTTTAAGCACAGGCTATCTGGATCAGTAGGCATGTAACATTTATTTATTTACTTGCTTATTTAGAGACAGAGTCTTGCTGTGTAACTCAAACTGGCTTGGAATTCTCTGTGTTGCCGAGATTGGCACAAACTCTTAAATTTCTTGCTTCTGAGTCTCCAGTGTTTGGATTATAGGTGCTAGAAATGCCAAACCATTTTCTAAGATGAGCCTGCTGAGTTGTACTTCCTCCCTTCAGGGGTCCACTGGGTAAGTTTAGTGTTAGTCCTTATCACATTGATTCATTGTGTGCAGTAGGCACAGGCCTGGTAGAGGGATGCCTGTCATCAGGGGGATGGCACAGGTTGGTTGGCATCCTCTTGCCCTGTTGGGTGCTTTCTGCTTTTCCAAGGACCAGTGACAATCTCCCGTGTGTGTGGACAGTATGGGGTAGAAGTGTGTGCAGGGTTCTGAAGGAGCTATGGGGCTCCCTTGCTTCGGCCCAACTGTGGATAGACTCTGTTTTGTGTGGTTGACCATGGTTTTAGAGGAATGGCTGAAGATTCAGATAGTCTATGCTTAGGTGTATACCATCATTCTTAGCCCCTTGTTCTCAGGGCTAATGGAAGGAAGGAAGGAAGGAAGGAAGGAAGATAGGAAGGAAGGAAGGAAGGAAGGAAGGAAGGAAGGAAAATAGGAAGGAAGGAAGGAAGATAGGAAGGAAGGAAGGAAGGAAGATAGGAAGGAAGGAAGGAAGATAGGAAGGAAGGAAGGAAGATAGGAAGGAAGGAAGGAAGGAAGGAAGGAAGGAAGGAAGGAAGGAAGGACGGACAGAGTCAGGCCTGATAATTCACACCTCTGCTCCCAGCACTGGGGTGGTGGAAGCAGGAGGATTGTGAGTTTGGAGTCAAGTTGGACTACACTGCAAAATTCTCACCACTTGGCTGCATTGGGAAACCTTGTTTAAGAAGAAAATAAAATAAAATTGAGCTAAACCTCATTAAATAAGATGTGTTGATGTACTTAGTGTTCATTAATAAATGAATTTCAGCTAAGATCTGCTCTTTATTTTTAGACATCATCAAAATTTACAACATAGCCATTTTATTATTATCAAGTATTTACAAATCAAAATTATAAAGATTTAGTTCATCTCTCCCAAATGTCTTCACATATATATCTTATGAAACAAAATTTTATTGGTTCCAAGGAAATAATTTAAGAGATTAATAGCTATAAGTATATGTCAGCATAAAATTATGTGGAAAAAAGTTAATATATGTTGAAGAATAAAGAAGGGAACCATACAAAACTTTGGATCATGTATCAGGCATGGTGTAACATGCTTATATCCCAGCACTGTGGGAGGTAGGAGGGTAAATGAAATATTTACATATCAATTTATAAGGCCTTAGCAGCCTTCTGGTACCTTCAGGCCACCGTCCCCCAGTGTGTCCATAGAGTAATCCTGTAACATCCCTTCTAGGCTGTTTGGTCTCGACATCAAAGGCAGAGATTGTGGCGATGAGGTAGCTCAGTGGTTCACCAACTACCTGAAGACGCAAGCCTACAGGTTGGTTCAGTTTGATACCAGCATGAAAGGAAGAACAACGAAGAAACTTTACCCTTCTGAAAGTTACCTTCAGAACTATGAGGTGAGCATACAGTCTTCCTCCATTCTGCCAGTTACTCTGGGCTCTCTGGGCTTCCTTCTCTGTCCATAGGAGCCCCTCGGGAGACTTCAGCTAGAAAGCCTTAGCAGTGGCCCAGGGCACCGCCTACACTTTAAGGCCGGAGAGGGAAGGAGATAAGGGCTGTCTCAATGCTGGACTTCTGCTGTGCAGAGGCCTGGGTATAGGAGATTTGTGGAGGGCGGAGCCAGGGGTGACTTCTAGGGAGATGAGAACGCCGGAGGAAATTGGCTGGAAACTGAATGTGGTGGCTGATGCCTGTAATCCAGCACTTAGGAGGCTACAACAGGAGGATCGCTATGAACCCAAGGCCAGCCTGGACTAAAGGCCTTGTTCTAGAGAGGAAATGAGGCTGGCTGCTAAGTAAGTGAGATTCTGGGACTGAACATGCCTCTCCTGATGCAGACTCTCCAGGCCACCTTCACTGCCTGAGTGCGGTACAGCTAGTTCATGGGCAGGAAGGCACCTCCTTCGAGAGAAAACTGTAATGAGCCACGTTTTAAGACACATGCACCTCAGGGATTCTCCTTCCAAGCCAAGGCAGGCTTATTTATTATTAATAATAGTATTAACGATATCATTTATTTGCTTTGTTACTCCAGGGGGCTCTGTTCCCCACCTAGAACAGTGTCAGGTTATCTATTGGCGATCAATAGGTTTTGACTGATTGGGTGGTGTTGATGAAATTGTTATAGAACGTTCTAGATTAGCAGCAGACGTCTCCCTGTCATGAGGAAGTTGAGCAGGCTGGCGGATACCAGCAGATGTAGTAGTGCACACCTTTAATCCTGTCATTCTCGAGGTAGAATCAATCAGGTGGCTCTCTGTGACTTCGAGCACAGCCTTGTCTACGTAAATTCTAGGGCATCCAAGGCTAGGTAGTGAGTCCCTGTCTCAAATAAATACATAATTAAATAAAAGAACAGGAGGCAGCCCAAGCTGCGACATTGCTCTGTGAGTGGCTAGAAGCCTCGTTTCAGTGCTTACATCCTGCCTACAAGCCCCTCCCCTTCCACACTTGAGAGATTGTCTATCTGGACTCTGCTGGGCTCCTGAGGGACAGTGCCAGTGGGTGGGGAGGCCTGACGGTGCCGTGTTCCGCGACAGGTAGCCTACCCGGACTGCAGCCCTGTCCACCTGATTTCTGAAGCCTCCTTAGTCGATCTCAACACCAGGCTGAAGAAGAAAGTGAAGATGGAATATTTCAGGCCAAACATCGTGGTGTCAGGCTGTGAGGCTTTCGAGGAGGTAAGGCGCCACCGACACGGGCATCATCGAGCTTGGATGTGTTGTGCTCAGAGCTGAGCTCATATAGAGCTCCTGCAATAACCCAGATTCCCCAGCGCTGGTGGTGGAGAGAGAGTCCTTTCCCCAGATTCTCTCTGGTCTCTCTGGCACCTATGGCCTCCTGGCCTCCAGGGGGCGCTATTCACATTCTTATGCTTAGGCTCCATAGCATACCAAATTCCAGCTTGCAGCGGAGACTGCACTATATTCCCATAGCGTAGGCAAAAGCATAGGAGGGGAAGATAAAGAGGCAGCTCTCCTTCTCTCTTGTACCACCCAGGAGTATGTGCCAAGATTCTAGGTCCCCAGGAAGCTCCACCTATGGATGGTGCTCTGTGGCAGGTACTGCTGTGGTCAGAGTTTTCTAACGTGCCTTCCCATTCGCTGCAGCCTCCTCCACACAGCAGGGTGTTGCTTGGTCATGAGAAGCCTACTGAGCCTGGAGAGGAGAGGGCTAGGCTTCTGATCACTAATTGGGTGTGAGGCCCTGGACTAATTAATGACCTCATACTGCGCTCTCCTGCAACCCATTGAAGTCTGCAGTATTACCCCCTTGATATAAGAACACATGCTTAGGAAGGTCCCCCAGCTCTGCTCAGCAGATGAGGGGTTCAGCTGGAGGAACAACACAAGGTTTGCCACCTGCCTCTGAGGACCTGGAACGAGGGTGCCAATGTAAGGGACCCAGGTGGTTAGCACCCAGAGGAGAAGCTCTTAAACACCTTTGCTCCCGTGGGTCCCTCGCTATGAGGATGTGCCCTTATTTGTGGGTTCCCAAGGAGCAGTGGTTCAACCTGTGGGTCTCCACCCCTTTAGCAAGCCTCTATCTCCAAAAAATATTTACACGATGACTCATAACAGTAGCAAAATTACAGTTATAAAGAAGCAATAAAAATAATTTTATGGTTAGAGGGTCACCACAACATGAGGGACTGTATTGATGGGTCTCAGCATTAGGAAGGTTGAGGACCACTGCTTTCTGGTAAACCTTTGCAAAGAACCGATTTAAGCCAATTAAGTCACTGTCCACACAATTTGACAACTTAAAAACAGCAGTGAATGCAGACGATGTCTGCTAACCGACACTATCTAGCTGTCTTCCCTACTTTCTTGCTGTTAGCATAAAATATCCCTGAGGGAAGAAGGAGTTTATTCTGGTATACTGGAGGGACAGGTACAGTCCATCCTGGCCATGATGGCCTGGTGGCGGGAGCAGGAAGCTGACTGGTAACATCTCGACTGCACTCCAGAAGCAAAGGGTGGACAGGAAGTGGGACCAGGGTAAAGCATCAAGGCCCAACTCCTAGTAACCCACTTCCTTCAGCTCTGTGATACCTCCTAAAAGTGCACAGCCACCAGCAGCCCTCCAGGCACGGACCAGGCGATCCCTCCCATGTGTCTGTGGGTGGGAACAGCTGGAATTCAAACCATACCAGCTGTCTATACAACTTGCTACTAAGTTGCTTTAATTCCTTCTCATATTTGTTAAAAAAACAAAAAACAAAACAAAACAAAACAAAAACTTGGACAAGGGGCTGGAGAGATGGCTCAGTGGTTAAGAGCACTGACTGCTCTTCCAGAGGTCCTGAGTTCAATTCCCAGCAACCTCACAAGTATCTGTAATGGGATCTGATGCCCTCTTCTGATGTGTCTAAAGAGAGTGACAGTGTACTCACGTACATTAAATAAATAAATAAACAGACAAATAAATAAATCTTTAAAGAAGAAAACAAAAATCTGGTCATCTGTTATGGGCTAAGCAAGCACTGTACCTCAGATCCTGGGCGCAGAGATGATGAGAGGGACTCTGGGTGTGAGCTGCGTGGCTCTGTGACAGTGGTCCCCAGTGAAGTTGAGAAGTGTTTCAGGGTAGGGGAGAAAGTGTTTTAGTCAGTGTGACAGGTTATAGTCCGTCAGCATGGAAAAGCAAAGGCAGGGAACCTGACTGAATTAGGCAACTGACTCACAGTGCCTAACCCAGAACAGATGACCAGGTTTTTTAATTTAACAAATATGAGGAGGAATCAAAGAAATTTAATAGTCATGTGCACAGTCGGTAGCAGAGAGTGTGTGCGCGTGTGCTTGTGTTCAGCTAGCTCACACAGACAGCTTACGCAGTCCAGGGCCTCAGACCTAGGAATGGTGCCGCCCACGGTGGGCTGGATCTTCCCATGTCAGTTAAAGCAATGAAGACAGCCCCTCAGACCCGCCTGGAGGCCAGGCTAGACCACTGCCATTGAGACTCCTTCCAGGTGATTCTGGAGTGTGCTGACGAAACTGTAACTGTTGAAAATAGGTTTGCTAAGTCTGCCTGGAGAAGGGAGGCTTGGGAGTGGGGGCGGGGGCGTGTTCGATTTGGCTCCCAAGATGCAATGCTATGCCTCTGTGCCCTGGCTTGTACTGTGTGTGGGTTGAGAAAGCAGGCAGTCAGAAGCTGTAGAAGCATGGGTCGATGGAGCAAAGGGGCCTCCTGGAGTATTTCAGAGTCCCAAGGGCACTGGAGGCGGCTGGATGGGGAGTCGGCTCCAGGCCACTGTCCCAGGAATTTGACTTTTAGGGCGTGGCTATTGAGGTAGTGTCTGAACAGGGAAGCTGTTGTGACTGGCATCCATGCAACAGAGATGTAGTGAATGACTGCAGTGTTGCACTAAGTGCTAGAATGTGCGGTAACCTGTCTCCCTGCTCGGGAGAGCACCTGGCAGGGCAGTCGGCAGGAGGAAGGATCATCAGGGGGGGGTCTCTTCTCAAAGCATCAGCAGGTCTTACCTGAAACCCACAGCAGCAGCCAGATGGTTCCACAGCTGTGCTGACAATGGCTCACAGGCCTCACAAGCCACTCTCTAGTCAGAGGAGCCTGGAAAGCCACAGGAGGAGGGGATGGAGGGAAGAAGAAAGAGGGGTTACTGGAGAGGAACCCCAGTCTACCTAGCCGGTCAGCCCTCTCTTTCTCGAAAGGTTAAACCTAGGTTAGATGGGACCCAAGGTATCTACAGTGTGTGTGTGTGTCTGTGGCGGGGACACTTTAAGAAAAACAAGACCAAAATTGTGTGCAGGTCTTTGAAAGGTCTGATGCAAAAGGGGCCTGAGCCTGAAGTTACATTTGATTCCTGGCCCCCCTGCGTGTTCTCCCTGCCTGAGATTCCCCATTGCCTGTTCGAGTGTTTATGATGAAGGAGTGATTCTTAAAACACTTGTTAAATATTGAGGAGTCTGGCACTCCGTGTTAGGAACGCACATTATTAGCTGGGCCTGGTAGCACAGGCCTGTCCCTTGGGAGGGAGGCAGGGGCCCTCAAGTTCAAGGTCAGCCTGGTCTACAGAGTGAGTTCCAGGCCTACCTAGGCTGAAGTGTGAGACCCTGACTCAGAATTTAAAATGAGGGCCTGGAGAAATGGCTCTTGGGCTAAGAGTACTTGTTGCTATAGCGAAGCAGCTGAGTTTGGTTCTCAGTTCTCACACGGTGCCTCTGAGCCTCCCTGAACCCCAATTCTGGCCTCTCTAGGCACCAGGCATGAATATGACACACATTCATACAGACAGTCACTCACACATACTCATAAAATAAAAATAAATAAGAGAAATTAGAGAAATAAATTAGAGAAAATTAAAAATGAAAAGAGGTCTGGGGAGGCAGCTCAAGCAGCAAGAACACTTACCTGACACACAGCAGGCCTCAGGTTCAAGTCCCAGGACTGCTGAAATAGACTCCCCTTTATGACTAAAGTTGACTAAACTGACCTAGAAATTATCTCGTGAAGTAAAAGTTCTACTGTTGGTCCCTTGAAATTTGCCTGTTGTTTTTTGGGGGGGGAGTTTTACTTCAAGCAGTGTTCCAGTTTAGTCTCTCTTGCTGTAATAAAAACCCCTGACTGAAAGCACCTGGGAGCAGGAAAGGGTCACACTTTCAAGTGACGGTCCCTCTTTGAGAGGGGTCAAGGCAGGAACTCAGTAAGAACTTGAAACAGGAAGCAGGGAGAAACGCTGCTGGCTGGCTTGCTCACTTTCTGGCTTATGCTCTGTTAACCTTGTATAGCCCAGGTCTACCTGTCTAGGGAATGGTGCTTCCCACAGTGGGCTGGGCCCTCCTACCTCAGTTGCTAACAAGACAGTCCTCCACAGGTGTGTCTACAGGCCAATCTGATTTTTACAGTCTCTCAATTGAGACTCAAGGCTATGTCAAGGTGACAGTAAATGCTAACTAAGGTAGAAAATAAAATATTTTTTATTTGTCTCCTAAGACATTGTTTTGGTACTAATTTTGCTTTAGGACCTATGTCAAGGTGACAGTAAATGCTAACTAAGGTAGAAAATAAAATATTTTTTATTTGTCTCCTAAGACATTGTTTTGGTACTGATTTTGCTTTAGGACCGTGAGCTAAGGGAAGAAGAGAAGATGATGTCATGTCTACTGGCTGTAGCATTCTTGCTTTTCAGTAACTTGTCAAACTTAAACTAAGGCTAAAATAAGCATAGCCCTTTTCTGGCGACATTTGGCTGTGTAGTCTTTTTAAAAAATTCTTTTTTTTAAAGAAAGCCATTTAGCTGTTACATTTCTGGGTTGTGATGGGCTTCCAGAAATACTAAATAAGATATGACGTTCTTATTTTTCTAGAAAATTCTATAGCCATGCATCTTTTTAACAAACTCATTACTGTGAAACAGTGAGCCATTGCTGATTTAGTCCACGTTAAGCGAGGAAGCCCAGGATGAAGGCATAGATCCGCTGACCCGTCTGCCTCCTGCCGTCAAAACCCTTTCAATTATTAATGCATACATATAACACATACATATTTAATCCTCAACTAATAAAAACATCAAGCCTTAGCATGATGCAGAAGTCCGGGCATCGTTTATTGTGAATGTGGGGCAGTAGAGGACGGGTGCATTGTGGGACATTTGCAGCTTGTGGTGCCGAGTGTCGTGGACTTTCCCCGTGGGGAGTTAGAGGATGAAGCCAGTCTTAAAAGGCTTGGGCCAGTGCGGCGCGTTAGATTTCTGCAACACTGTGATGAGGTTTTAAAACAAGGCCGGTGTTTGATGCTTATCTCTGCTGCTGGCAAGCGAGGTGCTCCGTGTTCCCTGGACTTTGCTCACTGTCCTGAGCTGAGCGTGAGATGTTTTAATAGGGCGCCTTCCTTATGTAAGTCCTCCCTCTACTTGTTTTCCAAGAGCTGGGGGAGACAACTGTGGAAGAATCTCAGTGCGTCCCCTGTCACGTGGGATGGGGCTCAGCGCGTTCTCTGTCACGAGGGAGGGGCTGTGTTTTGTTTGTTGAGCTTCAGACTCCCCGCGGAGCTGAGGCTAACCCGGTAGTGTTCAGGATTGCAGGCACGCCTTTTGTGAGGTTCTGGTAAGCAAACCCCGGCTGGACGCATCCTGGATTCTATCTACTGAGGTCCAGCCTCAGTGCCAGTAGCAGGGTCAGCCCTGGTAAGCACTCGGGTGGGAGGCTTTCCTAAAGCCAGGCAGCTGTGCTGAGTCCCGGCCCCACCACTCAGTGCTGGGGCGACCTTGACCGCAGCAGCCCTGCCCATTCTAACAGGGAGAAGGTAGCGCTGGGGCAAATCCTCATTTCTAGACCTTTGTCTCTGATGGCCATGCTTGTCCACTGGCTTCAAGGACTTCTTTAAAATCTGTATGTGTTTATTTATACAGTTCCACAGAGTCAGAAACCAGGGACACAGGGAGCTTTTAGAATGGTCCATTAAAGACACTTTTGCAGATAAGAGTTATGTCTTTTATTTTATGGATGTAATTTTGACGTGCCGTATCCCGGCTGGGTGGGTAATTCCACGGTGGAGCACCCTCCCTGCCTGTACCCTGGAGAACCTGAACTGGGTCACAGGTGGGCCTCATGGTCCGTCCCCAGCACAGGTACAAGCTCAGCCCAGCTGGTATTGCTTCTCTCTCTGATGTTCCCCTGGTCTCTGTGGTGTTCTTAAATACCAACCGCTGGTAGGTAAGACCCCACGCTGGCTTCCATTGTCACGTGATGTATGCTTTCTCTCTGGCCAATGAATCTATGTATTATGATCATGTATAGGTATAATATATTTTATATGGTGAGATGTATATATAGTCCTAGCTGTGGATATAAACGTGTCTGCTTATAGAGAGGTAAGAAGTGAACAAGAGAGTAAAAGTAAGGGTTTTTCTGTGCCCTCTGCTCTGACGAGGGACACAGAGACCTTTATATTTGTTAACAGCTTCGGGCACTATAGCTAGGCAGATTCTGAGCTATTCTAACCAGACAGTGCAGGCCTAGCCTACTTCCCCCACGTGGCCCATTACCTGCCATCTTGGTCTTATCCAGCACTTTTCTCTTCATCTGTGTCCCGATGGCCAACTTCCCTGGTCCCCACCGGAGACCCTCTCCATCTGGGTTATAATCTCTCTGGGCTTGGAAGTCCCATCTTTCCTCTCTTGCCCAGCTATTGGCTGTTCAGTTCTTTATTTTAACCAATCAGATGGTGATGGAGTATAATGTTTTACAAAATACTGAATCAGGTGATACTTTAATGACAGTAGCAAAGTTCTGACTGCCACCAGATCTCTGGGTACAGAAGTCAGCATTTGAATACACAGTGCACTAAACACCCCCCCCCCCCAACAAAAGACGCTCTCTCTATATTAGGTCTAGTTTAACTTTCCTACATTTAAAACAAATACTTGTATGGATTGTGATGACTGTCTCACGCTGTTTGTGTGTGATTCACCCCCCTCCTTGCCCCCAGCTCTTCCGTCATCTTTTTCTCAGGGTCTTGCATCAGGTGGAAAGCCTGGTGTAGTCTTAGTTTTCCTATTTACAAAGCGTGCACAGCCTGACAGAAAATCCCCAGGATGGGCTGGCTGGAGAGGTGGCTCCGCAGTTAGCGCACTGGCTGCTCTTGCAGAGGACCCACATCTGGTTCCCAGCACCTGCATGGTGGCTCACAGATCTCTACAGCCCCAGAGCTTGAGGATGCAATTCTGTCTTTGGGCTTCCTCACGCACTGCGTGCACATAAACACATGCAGAACACCGGCACACTGTTAAAAAATAGTAACAATAAAAACATTCTCAGTGTCATTGCACAGAGTGGAGCCCATAACACAGAGTATCATTCCCGTCTCCCACCCCCCTTTTTTCCTTGACCATTTCTCTTCCCTTTTCTCTCTTCCCACTCAAATTCCTCCTCGCTCTGACTAGGGGCTCGATTTTGTAAGAGTGCAGCTTGGTTTTTAAACCAGCAGGGGGCGCACTAGACTTTTCTAACGGTTTCCTGGTTTGTGGAGCCCCTGGAATCCTGCTGGATAGTGCGTTTCTTTGCGTTGATATGTCTAGTGAATATTAAACTCCTCCATGGTGAATTTAATTTTGAGTTATTTAAAACCCACTTTTTTCCTTTAGAAACTAAATTAACCATTGCGTTTAAGCTTAAACGTGGTCGTTTTTCAAATCAGCGTTTTTGAACCAAAATGTGAACAATGATCAGATGAGGATGGGTGCCTAATAAAGTCATTAACAGGACGCAGTCAGAGCTAGAATTTGGAGGCGTTAAGGACAGATTGTAGGAAGCCAGATAAACTGCTAAGGAGCCCTGCACTTGACCTATGGAACATTTGACCTAGTTGAGCTAAAACCCTAACTGAACATGTCAAGGTCGCTGGCTTTCTGTGAAAGCCATAGTGCAGAATTCCACAGACAAATAGCTTGGAATGTTGAACTCATTGTCACTTGGAGTAAGGGAATTGGGAGTTGGCGAGCCTTGGTGCCAAGCTGTCTTTGGCTCACATGCTTGTGGCTGCAGCGCCCTCGTGTGGTGAAAGGAGCGTAGAACCCCTGCCCGCTTACAGTCCTGGGCCCTTTGCCTTTCAGACAGGCGCTGTACTGGTCACCCTCCAGCGGGAGGTTTGCCACGTGCTGTCTTTGGTGTTCCACTGTTTGAACACCGTTTGTCACATGGTGTGACCTTGGCTTTTACAAAGCTTACGTAGTTCCTGGGCCAACGGATTGCTTGGAACATCGTGTTTATTTCCACCAGAAGCAGTTTCTTGGAGGGTAACTGGGGACCCAGGGCATCTGTGGAGACCTCTGTACTGTTGCTGTGGTCACATTGGGTGGGAGGTGTCTGGTTTTGAAGACCCAGTTTGTACTGGGATACTAATTGTGCTTTGCTCAATAATGCCTATAGACCCAAGGGAGGAGCTAGTTTGCCTTTGAATGCAGAGTGGATCATGATGTCATAGCCAGTTGCAGAAGGGAGACTAGGTGGTGCTCCTTCCTGCCTTTGCTCTGCCCTCCTTAGAAACTTAAGTCCCTCTCAGGCCCTGAGGGAGTCAAAGCCACCAGCTAACCAGGGGTCAGTTCTTCCTCGTATATGTCTCTGGGCATCTATTTAGAAGCCTCACCTGGTTGACGTCAGTTTCTAAGGACCATTGTTTGCATCTGATTGTAGGCATCTTCAAATGCCCCATTTCTCCTAGAGGCCCAGACAAAGGAGTGTACGGATTATCAGTGGGTCTCAGTAGATCAGTCACAAACCTTCAAGAGATGGACCTAGGCTGTAGCCTAGGCTGTGGGGATAACCCGAGTCATGGAATTCCCAGATCTGTGCCCATATCCCCCAAGGTCTGGAATTACAGTCGTGGGGCATCCTGCCAAGCTCCTAAATCACTTTTTAATTAATAAGAGGGACCATAATCTTTATGTAGCTCTATGTAAGCATGTGACTGTGTGATATTAAATGTATAGCTACAGACCTTAAGGTGCTGTAAAGACACCAAGACAGGATCCTCTGACATCTGGATGATGTCACGTGCAGACACGTGACAAAGTGGATGCAGGAGATCATGCTGATACATGAATCTGTTTCCAGGTTAGAGACAGGATCTGGGGCTGAGGGATCTGCAAACTCACCGAAGCTGATCTCTCTCTCTCTCTCTCTCTCTCTCTCTCTCTCTCTCCCTCCCTCCCTCCCTCCCTTCCTCCCTCCCTCCCTCCCTCCCTCCCTCCCTCCCTCTGCTTGGTCACGTATTCTCTGTCTTGTCACACTCTCACAGCCTGCTGCTCCTTGTCCCATTCAGTGTGTTGGCATTCAACCCCTGATTGAAGATACTTAGGCACCTGTAGGATATAACCCCATGATCTGTATATATGCCCTTATATGTATACATATAATTTATAGATTCTACCAACTCGGACAAAAGGTGACTTGGTGTCTGGGGAGAAGAATATGTGGTTAAAAGTGTTGTGTAATCATAAGGATTACACATTTGGATCCTGGCACCTGGGTAACAAGGCAGGCATCCATCTCACAAACATTTGTAACTGCAGCTCTGAGTGTCCTGGTGACTCCCAATCAGAAAATTATTTTTGTTGCTACTTCATGTTGCTACTTTTGTTCCAGTAAATATGTTTGCTACTGTTGGGAATTGTAATGCAAATATTTTTGGAGATAGAGGGTTGCCAAATGGGTCGTGACCCACAGGTTGAGTTAAACCTTGGGCGAGAGCAGACTTGTCTCGAGAGCTGCAGGTTTCTCTTTGTGTGGTGGAAAGCCGTCCGGGGAGTCGGCTGGGTTTCTCTTTGTGTGGTGGAAAGCCGTCTGGGGAGTCTGCTGGGAAGCGCGCATTTTGGAAGGCTTGTTCTTGCTGACCTGGCAGAATCAGTGATTGAGGTTGTGAATCAAGAGGAAGATGCCTGGCGCTGAGAGGCAGTGCTCTGATTGGCTGCCTGGCGCTGAGAGGCAGTGCTCTGATTGGCTGCCTAGCCCCCTGTGCACAGGCATTGGGTTCCATACTCAGTTCTGCAAAATAGTTAAGGTGAGCCATGTGTCCCGAGCTTGACTGTGCCTCCCTCTCTCTCTCTCTCTCCCTCTCTCTCTCTCTCTCTCTCTCTCTCTCTCTCTCTCTCTCTCGCACTTTCCAGACTTCTCAGAGTCCTGCTGCTGCTGTCATGTGTAGTACCTGACCAAGGCTCTAAAGCCACCTCTCCCTGTTCTCCTAGGATACTTGGGATGAACTCCTGATTGGTGACGTGGAGATGAAAAGGGTGTTGAGCTGTCCCAGGTAAAGGCTGGGCTTAGACGTGGCCTTTGGGTGTGGAATGCACTTCCGTTTGTAACCGCCATCTAACCCTGGCCTTTGACAGGTGCGTTCTGACTACAGTGGACCCAGACACCGGCATCATAGACAGGAAGGAGCCACTGGAGACCCTGAAGAGGTAGGACACCAGCGTGCGCCCGTGTTGTTGATATCACCAGTCAGGCACCAGGTGTCTATGCGCTATCCCAGGGGCACCTTTGATTTGTATCTGTCCCTCAAGGATGTGAGTCCCTGTTTCTTCCTCTTTTCATATTTTTAATTTTTCTAGGTGGATCCTCTATTCGGATACATTTTTAGTTGTACAATGTCCTATTTTAGAACTTTGACCTCTCACCAACTTCTTTTCTGATGTGTGTATGTGTGTGTTTGTTTGTATATGTGTGTGTGTGTGTGTGCATATGTGTGTTGATGGTGTGTGTATGTGTGTATATGCATGTATGTGCGTGTATTTGTGTGTGAGTAAATGTGTGTGTATTTGTGTGTGAATGAATGTGTATGTTTGTGTGTGAGTATGTGCGTATGTATATGTGTGTATATGCATGTATATATGTGTATTTGTGTGTGGATGAATGTGTGTATGTATGTGTGTATGTATGTATGTGTGTATATACGTGTGTGTATGTGAATGTGTGTGTATGTGTGTATGTGTTTGTGTGTGTCTGTGTGTATGTGTTTGTGTATGTATGTGTGTGATAGTATGTGTGTGTGTTTATGTGTATGTGTGTGTAGGGCAGAGGTTTACATTGAATGACTTTATCGACTGCTTTTCATGTTTGTCTTTTGAGTTTGTTTTATAGAAATTTCTTGTTTTTGAAAATGATCTATTTATTTTTTATTTTATGTGCATTGGTGTTTTGCCTGCAAGTATGTCTACCTGAAGGTGTCTGACCCTCTGGAGCTGGAGTTACAGACAGTTATGAGTTGCCATGTGGGTGCTGGAAATTGAACCCTTGTCTTCTGGAAGAGCAAGCAGTCAGTGCTCTTAGCCTGAGCCACCTCTCCAGCGATTAGACTTATTTTCAAAGGGCAGACCGTCTAGGCAGTTTAGAGCTTCTGTTACCAGCACTCCGCTGTCTTCTCACTCTCAGACACGCACACACATGTGTTCTCTGAGTGAGGAAGAGGTCTCCACAGTTCCTTCCTGCATGTCTTTCTCATCTCAAGCGTCACACATGATTCCTTACGGGCACATTCACTTCTCTGCATCCGTGTCATCAATTTCTAACCCAAATCCATAGTCTGTGGTCATAATAGTCTTAACTTGGTCCAGATTGTCTGCGGCCAGGTCTTCAGAAAATGCTAGGTGACTAGGAGCTGCCTGGGCCAGGCTCAAGGCATACGGAACTCGGTCCTTGTTCCCTCTGATGTCAAAGAGGCACGTCATACTGGCAGTAGAAGCTGTACAGTGGGGTTACTAGACATGGGATGTGTGAGCCTCTTTCTGTGGAGACACAAAGCAGTGTTGAGTGGCTGGGGCAGCGCCAGCTTAGAAAGCAGGGACAGCTAGAAGCTGAAGACACACAGGCTGCTGTGGCTCTGCCCACCCAGGATGCACTTCAGTTTATGTTTGAGACAAGGCCTCTCTCTCAGTGGCCAGTGAACTTGCCAGGGAGCTCCAGAGATCATCTGTCCCTGCCTCCCCAGTGCCAGGATTGGAGGTGGGTACCACTGGGCTTTTTCTGGCTGCTGGAGATGTGACTCCAGGTCCTTAATCCTGCACAGCAAACACATGACCAACAGAGGCATCCTCAGGCCCTCTCATCAATTTCTAATATTCTAAGAGGCCCCGGGTTCCACCTCAAACATTTCAAAAAATATAAAAGGACAAAAAGGCCCCATTCAGCATTTTTTAGGGGTAGCTGGTTGTTTTGTTTGCCTTTCTTCTGTTTTGCTGTGTGTTTCTAACGTTATTTCATGAGGCCTTTGGATTTTCAGTTCCATTTGTGTCTGCTTTTTAAAATACAGTCAAGGTAATTTTTCTTCAGTAGTCCTTGGACTTTTATCAGCAATCTGACTGGTCAGTGATATTACTGCCTTAATTTTTGTTTGGATCTTAATGTTGGAGAAATTGAAAGTACTGGGAACCAATGCGTCAACCCAGAGCTTTGGCAAATGTTCTAGTCTTCATCACCCGGGTAAAATAAGATGCCTTGAGGGAAGCAAGTTAAGGGAGAAAGAGGTTTATTTCAAGCCGGGCAGTGGTGGCACACACCTTTAATCCCAGCACTTGGGAGGCAGAGGCAGGCGGATTTCTGAGTTCGAGGCCAGCCTGGTCTACAGAGTGAGTTCCAGGACAGCCAGGGCTACACAGAGAAACCCTGTCTCAAAAAAACAAAACAAAACAAAACAAAAACAACAACAAAAAAGAGGTTTATTTCAGCTCCCAATTCCAGGATCCAGTACATCATTGTGGGGAAGTTGGGGCAAGAATCTAAAACAGTTAGTCACGTCACTTGGAGTCGTGAACAGAGAAATGAATGCCTGTTTGCCCACTTGCTTGTGCTCAGCTTGCTTTCTCCACTCTCAGATAGTGCAGGACACCCTGCTAGGGAATGGTGACACCCGCACTGGGCTGGGACTTTCTACATCAGCCCACAGGCCAACCCAGTGTAGAGAGTCTCTCATCGAGACTCTTTCCCTTGGTGGTTCTAGGTTGTGTCATTGACACTGAAAGCCAGTCACCTCAGTGGGTGAAAGGTGTTCCATTCAGAGATTTCATGAGCAATTTTTTCCCCGTGAGTTGTGAGTCCAAGGTACCTAGGTAATAAAGTATTTGTACATACTTACACAAACCCACACATTATTATTATTTTTTGAAAGAATGGGTTTCTCTGTGTAGCCCTGGCTGTCCTGGAATTCACTTTGTAGGCCAGGCTGGCCTTGAACTCAGAGATCTACCTGCCTCTGCCTCCTGAGTGCTGGGATTAAAGGTGTGTGTTACCACACTCGGCTTGGCTACTTTACAATCGTTCCTGTCTACCTCTAGAAAGGGTTTGTTGTTGGCCCATAATTAGCCTGAAGAGCAGTCTTCCAAATTTGGTGGATAACACTAGACTCCTGTCTCCCTTTGGGCCTGATGACAGATTTTGATTTTTTTTTTTTCAGCTATCGCCTGTGTGATCCTTCTGTGAAGAGTATATACCAGTCATCTCCACTTTTTGGGATGTATTTCTCGGTGGAGAAGCTTGGGAGCCTGAGAGTGGGTGACCCTGTGTACCGGATGGTGGATTAGTGGATCCCATGGCTGACACGGTAAGTTTCCCTTTGTGTCTACAACTTGGACTCTTGACAACACAGCCACATTTTTTCATCTTCTGGTTCTTTAAAATTTCTTAAATTATTTTATTATTTTCTGTGTATGGATGTTGTGCCTGCATGTATATGTCCCACCTGTGTGGCAGTGCCCAAGGAAGCCAGAAAGAAGAGGGCCCTGGATCCTCTGCAAGGGGAGTACAAACAGTTGTGAACCGCTGTATGGGTACTGGGAATCAAACCTGTGTCCTCTGCAAGGGTAGCCAGTGCTCTTAACCGCTGAGCCGGCTCATTCACATGCCTTGTTTTGTTTTGTTTTGTTTTTTCGAGACAGAGTTTCTCTGTGTAGCCTAGGCTGGCCTTGAACTCACAGAACCGCCTGCCTCTGCCTCCCGAGTGCTGGGATTAAAGGTGTGCACTACTAATGCCTGACTCAGATGCTTTTTTAAAAAAACCTTCTGCTGCTTTAATTATGTGGAGAACGAGCAGTTTGGGAATCAGGAAAAAGTGTTCCTCTTTCCTCCCCCGGTCATAAAATACCGATGGGGGCTGAGCTGGCAGACTGGCAGGTGCCCCTGGCTCCCTGGGAAGCATGGTTAAAGAAACAAGGAGTCAGGCATGGTGGCGCACACCTTTGATCCCAGTACTTGGGAGGCAGAGGCAGGCAGATCTCAGAGTTCAAGGTCAGCCTGGTCTAGAAAGCTAGTTTCAGGACAGCCAGGGCTACACAGAGAATTCCCGTCTCAGGCAACAAAACATTAACAACAACAAAAAGGGAATAAAGGATGAAGGCGAATGATTCTCTAGGGTTAGGGTGTGTGTGTGAGTGTGTGTGTGTGTGTGTGTGTGTGTGTCTGTCTGTCTGTCTGAAAAAGGAAGAAAATATTGAAAGTGAGCGCTTTATCGGACATCTCTTGAATATAGCCTAAAGTAAAGACGATAAGTGTTTCAAGCTGACTAGATGGTGCAGCAAAGGCAGACAGTAATGCTCTTACACTGATTGTATCAGGTCATCTCAACCCCGAATCCTGCAGGCACAAGCAGAACCCTCAAGTTGTCGGAATGAGGAGTCACTGGAAGACCCTCCCTTGACGATTCTAAACAGCTCCTCTTTCCTAACCTATTACCCACCCCCGAAGCACCGTTCTTCTTTGTTTTTATTTTATGTGTATGAGGGTCTTACCTGTATGTATGCATATGTACTGTATACATGCAGTACTTGCAGAAGCCAGAAGAGGGCGTTGGATTCCATGGAGCTTGAGTTACAGATGGTTGTGAGCTGGAGCCTAACCCAGGTCCTCTGAAAGAGCAGCCAATGCTCTTAAACCTCCCCAGCTCCGACTTCCTAGGTTTTAAATTCACCTCACAGCCCAAACCTTTGATTGAGACTTTTCTCTGTACTTCTTTCCTGGGACTCTCACATGTGGTCATCTCTCTGTGGCTTTGCCCCTGCCCACATTGACTGACCATTCATGTCAACTAGGGGCAACAGCAGACACATTGGGGTTCATCCTCAGCTCCGAGTCTCTATGGATTATAAATAGGAAGTAAAGGTTGTCTTCACCACAACATTTAATAAAAGTTATTTTTGGTATTAGTTCATTATATCAGAAACACCAAGGCACATATCAGCTGTGTTTCTCTTTTGTCCTTTAGACTGTTGCATAGACTTAGGGACCATTGAGGTATACATGTGAGACAGGAAATGAGGAAAAGGAATCAAAGCCCAGAGACCACTCTGCATGACAAAGTTCAAATAGAGCATATGTTTTAAGCAGCCCCTAATTCATCTACAAGGACTTGTTAATGACAAGGAGTACGGAAAAACTACATCCTGGTTGGCAGTTGCCGGGGCAAATGAGCAAGCAGGCTAGCAAGCCGAGAACACGCAGGTAGCTGGGGCATTTTGACCCTGAGTTTACAGAACAGGGTTGGGTGCTTTCCTGAGGGACTTTTTAGGCCAAGGGGTAGAAACCAAAATGGCTTCAGCTGAGACAGGATGGGGAAACCTTACCCTGTTACAGCTACCTGCTGTAATGAGCTTCTTCTCAGACTCCTAACCACACTTCATTGTTCTTGTTTTTCTGAGACAGGGTTTCTCTGTGTAGCCCTGGCTGTCCTGGAACTCACTCTATAGACCAGGCTGGCCTTGAACTCAGGGATCTGTTTGCCTCTCTGCCTCCTGAGTGCCGGGATTAAATTCAGGTCCATCACACCCAGCACTTTATTGTTTGTTTTTTTTTTTTCCAAGATGCCTGTCTAAACATATCGGAAATGCTTCTCATAAAACATAGGGTGCATAGGTTTTGTAAAAATTCTTGTGAGAGTTGGAGAGGTGGCTCAGTGGGTAAAGGCACTTGCCGCCAAGTCTGTCGTCCTAGGTTCAATTCCCCAGACACCCACCATGTGGGTGGGGAGAACTGTTTCTTTTCCCAAGTTGTCTTTTTTCTTTCATTAGATTTATTTATTTGTTTAATGTATATGAGCACTGTAGCTGTCTTCAGACACACCAGAAGAGAGCATCGGATCCCATTACAGATGGTTGTGAGTCACCGTGTAGTTGCTGGGAATTGAACTCAGGACCTTTGGAAGAGCAGTCAGTGCTCTTAACCACTGCACCATTTCTCCAGCTCCCAAGATGTCTTTTAGTCTCCACATATGTGCCATGCCATACACACACACATTCACACACACACATTCTCCTCTCTCTCTCTCTCTCTCTCTCTCTCTCTCTCTCTCTCTCTCACACACACACACACACACACACACACACACACACACACACACATCAGTAAATGTGATTTAAAACATTTTAAATAGCCAGATGTGATAATTCGCACCTTTATCCCTATGCTTGAGAAGCAGAGTGATGTGGGTCTGTGTGAGTTTAAGGCTAGCCTGGTCTACATAGTGAGTTTCAGGACAGCCAGTGCTACATGAAAAGACACGATTCAAAGAACAAAAACGAACACCAAAAAGGGAAAAAAATAAATAAAATCCTTGTGTTTCAAAATTGATGTGTTTTTTAATTGCTCTGTCTTGGGTTTGACGAGGTGTAGAAGATACTAGAGAGGAAATGACAGCTCCAATTCGACTTCCCCCTGCTGTCCCAGCTCTGGGTGACTGAGCACAGGCACGGTGATCACCTGGTGATCGACCTAGTATTCACATCCCATCTGCAGTAAGAAAGCATGACGGACCATACTTCTGTAGACCACGCAGGCAGCTTCCATTTGCTCCCGGCTTTCCAGGAGGCCTTGAGTTTCAAAGACTCGAAAATAATCTCTCCCCATCCTGTGTGTTCCTGTGTGGAGGGAGGGATAACAGATGCCTAGACCTAAGAAGTACTGCTCCTGTCGCCAACTGACCTAGCATTGTGGAGCTGAGGAGACACAGTCTAGAGAGGCACAGGCCTTACCAGGCTCCCGCCGTGCTCACCAGCATCCTGCTGTACTCACTCCTGCTGTGCTCACTCCTGCTGTGCTCACTCCTGCTGTGCTCACTCTTGCTGTGTTCACCAGCATCCTGCTGTACTCACTCCTGCTGTGCTCACTCCTGCTGTGTTCACTAGCATCCTGCTGTGCTCACTCCTGCTGTGCTCACCAGCATCCTGCTGTACTCACTCCTGCTGTGCTCACTCCTGCTGTGCTCACTCCTGCTGTGCTCACCAGCATCCTGCTGTACTCACTCCTGCTGTGCTCACTCCTGCTGTGCTCACTCCTGCTGTGCTCACTCCTGCTGTACTCACTCCTGCTGTGTTCACTCCTGCTGTGCTCACTCCTGCTGTGTTCACTAGCATCCTGCTGTGCTCACTCCTGCTGTGCTCACCAGCATCCTGCTGTACTCACTCCTGCTGTGCTCACTCCTGCTGTGCTCACTCCTGCTGTGCTCACCAGCATCCTGCTGTACTCACTCCTGCTGTGCTCACTCCTGCTGTGCTCACTCCTGCTGTGCTCACTCCTGCTGTACTCACTCCTGCTGTGCTCACTCCTGCTGTGCTCACTCTTGCTGTGTTCACCAGCATCCTGCTGTGCTCACTCCTGCTGTACTAACTCCTGCTGTGTTCACTAGCATCCTGCTGTGCTCACTCCTGCTGTGCTCACCAGCATCCTGCTGTGCTCACTCCTGCTGTGCTCACCAGCATCCTGCTGTGCTCACTCCTGCTGTGCTCACCAGCATCCTGCTGTGCTCACTCTTGCTGTGCTCACCAGCATCCTGCTGTGCTCACTCTTGCTGTGCTCACCAGCATCCTGCTATGCTCACTCCTGCTGTGCTCACTCTTGCTGTACTCACCAGCATCCTGCTGTGCTCACTCCTGCTGTGCTCACTCTTGCTGTACTCACCAGCATCCTGCTGTGCTCACTCCTGCTGTGCTCACCAGCATCCTGCTGTGCTCACTCCTGCTGTGCTCACCAGCATCCTGCTGTGCTCACTCTTGCTGTGCTCACCAGCATCCTGCTGTGCTCACTCCTGCTGTGCTCACCAGCATCCTGCTGTGCTCACCAGCATCCTGCTGTGCTCACTCTTGCTGTGCTCACCAGCATCCTGCTGTGCTCACTCCTGCTGTGCTCACCAGCATCCTGCTGTGCTCACTCCTGCTGTGCTCACCAGCATCCTGCTGTGCTCACTCCTGCTGTGCTCACCAGCATCCTGCTGTGCTCACTCCTGCTGTGCTCACCAGCATCCTGCTGTGCTCACTCCTGCTGTGCTCACTCCTGCTGTGCTCACCAGCATCCTGCTGTGCTCACTCCTGCTGTGCTCACCAGCATCCTGCTGTGCTCACTCTTGCTGTGCTCACCAGCATCCTGCTGTGCTCACTCTTGTTGTGCTCACCAGCATCCTGCTGTACTCACCAGCATCCTGCTGTGCTCACTCTTGCTGTACTCACCAGCATCCTGCTGTACTCACCAGCATCCTGCTGTACTCACCAGCATCCTGCTGTGCTCACTCCTGCTGTGCTCACTCCTGCTGTGCTCACCAGCATCCTGCTGTGCTCACCAGCATCCCGCTGTGCTCACCAAGGTGTGAGGAAATAACCTCTCAGGGGTCACATTACTTCTCATACCTCTACATGTGAGCCTTTGTGGGCACAAAGTGTAGTGTGGTCAACAGCCAACAGTATCGAGTAAGACGTCTCCTTAGGGCTCTGATAGGAGTCGATTTTTCACAAGCGACCATTTCTGTGGTGGGAACTTTGGCAGCTAATCATTTACGTTCCTCAAATTTTAACTTCAATCAGTGACTATTTTGCTCAAGTTTGAATTATTTATGACTGAAGGTCTGAGTAGCAAAGTAATAGAGAATCTTATTTGTTCAGCTTCCAGGTCCGAGGAGACATATCTGCGAGTCCTCATGGCCATCTTCCTGGAACCGGATCTCTATTTTTCTTTCGGAGCTGTGTACGCCTTGACTTAATTCAAGAAAAGTGCCAGAGGTGGTTTAGGAATGTGAGGCTGTATAAATTTTAGATAATGAGGTTTTTAGAAAAATAAATGGAATTTGTCTGCAATTATTCTGAATGCTACACCCGCTATTACGTTTTTCTCATTCCTGCCTCTACGATTGCTGAAGTTTAAAGACACAGCTCGAAAGCTGCCACTTTTAAAAAATGTTTATACTTTTCAGTAGGTCTGTCGCTTGAGAAAGGTAAGAAAAGGAGCCCTCTTGCCCTGAATGTGCAGGGAATGTGCACATATCTGATGTGCTCGCATGCTCACGAAAGCCTGTTGGCCGGTCTTGGCCTGGCTGTTGAGCCCTGCTGAGTTTGGTTTCATTATTGTTTACCTTGCTGTTATAGAAGTATGCTTACATACAGAAATGACTTCAGAGGTCATGGGGTTATTTTGTTCATAGACTGTGGCTTTACATTTCATTCTGTTCCTATCAAGACAGGTAGAACTTATCTATAATTGTGAATTCTTCCAATTCTACAAGAGAGTGGACCTTAAAGGAATGGAATCTTCCTTCGGAAGAAGGAACAAGGAGAAACCATGAACTCAGTCTTAAAGGCTCACGGTAGCACAGGATGATGCACTAGCTTGCAGTAACAGTACAAACACTAAGTTAACATGGAGCCGAGTTAGCTCTCTTACAGCTGTGTGGTTCCATTGTCATTAATAAGTGCGAGTCTCTCCTACTTCCTCTGTGACTTTTGCTTCTTACTCATTTTACAAGATCACCACGTGTCTTCCCTGGGTTCTAAGCCTTAATTGGTCACTGGTGTGTACAGGGCACTTCTCAACCTGTGGGTCACGATCCTTCCACAGGGGCCACATATCAGATATCCTGCCTATCAGGTATTTACGATACGATTCCTAACAGTAGCACTATTACAGGTATGAAGTAGCAGTGAAAAGAATTTTATGGTTGGGGGTCGCCACCACATGAGGAGCCGTATTAGGAAGGTTGAGAACGGCTGGTCTAAGGCATATAGCTGATGATGTCAAAAGACATATCATCCATGGGGGACAGCTGTTGCTCCTTCCGTCTTCTCCTTCGCTGGGTCCTGGGCCCTTGGCTTCCAGCAGGCTGTGAGGTAAATGTGGGATATGAAGCTGTATCCTGAGTCAATTTTACCTGACAAGCCAAGGGAAGGAAGCAGATGGTCAGGAAGGGGCCAGCCCTCAGGAGACTTCCTTCCTCCCCAGCTAGGCTACACCTCATCATTTACTTCAGCCTCCCCAGATAGCGCCACCAGCCGGGGGGACATGCAAGCTAGAGGGTGACATTTCATGCCCAAACCCAGGGAAGTGAGTCGCCCAGCTAGCTGAGGCCAGTGTGTGCTAGCGTTCTGCTTGCTTCTCCCACTCTCCACACAGTGGCCTCTCTACAGGGCACCTCTACAGGGCGTCCAACTCAGCCGGCAGCACATTGCCTGGCCTCGGCTGGCCTCCATGATACCTCATTCTTGCATTTCCACGTGAACATCGAGTTTTGGGGACTGCCCCCTCTGCTTTAGGATGCTGCCCATCAGCAGAACTATTCTGGTCAAAGTGTGATCCTACCCATCAGACCCTCCCGTGTTTCAGGCGGTCTGAGGCTTTGTCAGAACTCTGTGGAATCTCCCTCTGGGAGGCAGGCTCTCCCTCCGATTGATTGATGGCTCCCAGCCATCTCCTTCTCTCACCTTGAGACTTGGGATGGGGTGAAGTCGGGGGAGTCCCAGTTTCTTGGTCCACTGTTTCAAGAGTCTGTTGGCTAGAGGGAAGGGCACAAGCTTCTCTTCAGAGAAATCTTTATTCCTGCAGCCAGGTTCATCCCCGCACTGCCCCTTGGCTGTAAAATCCCCAGCCCTTGTTTCAGTACAAAGTCCAGTCTCTCTGCCTTAACTTAGTAGAGAAAATGCTCTGGTTAGAACAGTCTTGAATAAATATGACATTTTAGCAGCTTGACACACCAAACAGGTGCCTAAGGCGCCCAAGGTACCTTGATGGTCTTGTCTTTGTTGTTCAAGATGCGGTAGCCTTCGGAAGAGATACCTGGCAGTGCAAGTCCACATTAGGACGCAGGGAAAAGAGGGGCGTGTGGGTGGGGGGTGCGGGGGGCGGGTGTCTACGAATAGCTGCAGCCCAGGATTGGCCCTGTAGATCCTCAAGGCTGGTCAGATCTTTTCCCTTCATATCCCAGCTGGTTGGAAGCACCCTGGCTGCTGCCAAACTGCTCCCCACAGACCCCAGAGGGGCGGCTGCCCGCAGCCTGGTTTCTAATTTCAAAATCACGCCACGTTCTGCAAACGTTGTGTGTTTTAGGTCAAATAAACAACTCTGCAAACATGTAAATAAGCTGCTCTGCACTGATTGATCCTGGGAGAGGGTCAGCGAGGGAGGGAAGGGGAGGGAGGGAGGGAGGGACCGAAGGGGGGGAAGGCAGCGGAAAGTAGGGGCAGGCGGTGAGATTCCACAGCTGAGCCACCACCTCCCGCCCAGGCCGAATGAAGATGCACAATTTGGATTGGAGGGGAAGGGTCAGGAGCTGCTGACCTTTGGGCTCAGGCCCAGGCCGCTGGCCACAGTAGCTCTTGGTCCAGTCGGCGCCGGAGGTGTATCAAGCGCTCATCCCGCCCTCTCCAGTCATGGGTGCGGGGTCCTGGGCGCTGACCCTCTTCGGCTTCTCCGCGTTTCGGGTCCCGGGCCAGCCGCGGTCCACCTGGCTCGGCGTCGCCGCGCTGGGACTGGCCGCGGTGGCCCTGGGGACAGTGGCCTGGCGTCGTGCGCGTCCCCGGCGACGCCGGCGGCTACAGCAAGTGGGAACGGTGGCACAGCTCTGGATCTACCCAATCAAGTCCTGCAAGGGGTTGTCGGTGAGCGAGGCAGAGTGCACTGCCATGGGGCTGCGCTATGGCCACCTGCGCGACAGGTACGCTGAGCACCGAGCATCACCACGCTGACCTAGGCTGTGTGGGTGTGGGGAGGTCAGCGGGGTCCGCTCGCCGGTCCCTTCTTACTCAGACTAGAGACCGGAGGCTGGGAAAGGGGTGGTGAGAAACGGAAAAAATGAACTTCACCCTCCGCCAGCCAACTCGGGGGACCTGGAACTCTGAAGTTCCCGGGTTTCACGCTTCCTGGAGTTGGACATCTCTCTATCCATCCTCTCGTGGCTATTTCAAATCTTGTGGTGTTAGACGAGGCATTTCTCACGCCGGCCAATCCGCAAGAAGAAACTTCAATCTCCCTCCACCCAGGGACCCTGAAGGGACTGGTCCTTGGTTACTTTACTCTCAGTGATAGTCTTAAATTTAGAAAAACTAAGACAATAGATCCTGGATCCTAGGCACGGCTCATCCCTGTTAGTGCAGTAGTTGAGCATGCATGACAGCTTAAGAAAATAAGCTGTGAGTGTTATTTCCCCAAGGCTCTTGTCAGATAAAGGTTCTGCACTGGGTGGGGGGGGGGGCAACCTGGGATTTGTAAACAGCGACTAAGAGTCCAGCTGAGGAGTGACCCCTGTCGCCGGGACTTCAGCGAAGGTTCAGCAGCTCTGCTCTCTTCAGGTCTGGTCTCCCACCAGCTCTGGGCATCACTGGAAGGCTGCGTATCAGGATCCTCAGGCCTCTCCTTCAGCAGAGGACACAGGCTAACAGAGGCTGCGACCTCCCCGTCTCAGCTCTCTAAAGCTAACACAAGCCATTCGCCTCAGATCAGGCCGGTCCAGTGGACATGCTGACCGACTGGTTCAGGAAGAAGAAATGGAGATTTTTGCTCCAAAGCCCTTCTTGTCTCATAGCTGATTTACGGGTGGCTTTTACATAAGGTTGATGGGCAGTTACAGATGAGTGGGTTCCTCGGTTCAGTGTGGACCTTGTAATGTGAGACTGCTCTCCGCCCGCCCCAACCCCCCCCCTCTCCCCATCACCTGTGTTTTGCAATTCTTCATATCTCAAGAACCAAAGATCATTAGAGGCTGACTCTCCTTCACTAGAAAATACACCAATGGTCCTTTCACTGAGACACAGCAGTTCTGGACAAAGTTCAAAGGTCAGCTGCTCACCTCTGCTCCAGGCAGTCAGGAACCCTAACTATTCCCTGTTTTGAGCAGTGGGATCCCACATACACTAGCTTCTTGTCTATAGATCGATTCTGTCAGCCTCAGAGGCAAAGGGCATTGCCATTTTATTACCGTATTGATTCAGAAAACATGTTCTGAATTGCACCACAGCTGTGGTGTCAAATTCTTCACTTTCGTCACAAGCTCTCAGGGAACATAAGCAATAAACAAATAAATAACAACAAATGCAAACAGCCAAACATACAATGAGGGGGACAGTGACAAGTGACAGAGAAGAGAGAGGAAGGGTCCGGGAGGCTGCCTAGGGGGTACTCAGGGAAAAATTAGAAGAAAAAAAAAGTCAATTGCTTGCACTGAAAACTAGAAAACAGCCAGGCCCTTTCCAGGCAAGTAAATTAGAAAACCATTCTAGATAGATGGGAAAAGACACCAGGCTTAAACATGTTCTAACGTGTTTACCAGGAGGAGTTGAAAACAGGGGACGGGGAACACTGAAACTTGACTGTGCACAGCGGCGAGTAAGAAGGGGAGATGACCCAAGTGTCCATCAGGGGGTGAGGAAATTAAATAAAATGTGGTTTATACAGACACTGGAATATCACCCAGCCTCGGCAAGGAGTGCAGTTGTGGTGCCTGTAATAACACAGACGGACAACGAAAACACAACGCTAATTTAACTGAGCAGGACAGAGGGACTAGTTGTACAGGATTTCAGCTCCAACTCCTTGACTCCAAATTCATAAACGGAAGTAGGAGAGGAGGTTCTGGGGCTGGAGGGGGTGGCGGGTGCAGTGAGTTGCTGCTTACTGGGCGCAGAGTTTCTGTTTGAAAAGATGAAACTTTGGAAGCTGTGGTGAAGGTTGAGCAACGCTGAACGCCGGAGGGCCATTACTCGCATACTTTGTTGGTTATTGGTGGTCAGTGGCTGGGCTGGGCCTTTCCTGAGTTCTTGGCCCCGTCTCCAACGTTCTTTTCTTTTCTCTCTTTCTTTCTTTTTTAAATCAGGGCGTGCCAAAAACTTTGTTTGAAGCAAAGCAACAGTACAAGTGTTAGACTCTAGCGTCTAGAGGAATACGCTGTCGAGACTGACAGAGGCCACATGAGTAAGATCACTCAAGGGCTCTCATTATCGTTCCAGGCCAAGAGAATGAGGATCTACGTACTGTGAGCTGTGATGTGGGCGGTCCTCTGCCTTGACTGACACATTAGGCCATATACTAGCTTTTTACAGGTCATGTACCTTTCCACAGAGCATTAGTACCAATTATATGAATGCGCACTTATTTATAGGCATAGGATGGTAAATGGGGGTATCCTGATATCCTGATTTTTTTTTTTTTTTTTTGCCGTCAGCTCAACACAATTTAGACTTATCTGGGAAGAGGAAGCTCTGTTGAGAACATGCCTAGAGACAAGTCTGTGGGGCATTTTTTGATTAACGTTAGAGGTGGAACGAACCAGCCCACAGCGGCAGTGCCACCCCCTGGGCTGGTGGTCCTGGGTTGTTTAAGAAAGCAGGCAGAGCAAACTGTGAAGAGCAGGGCAGGGCAGGGCAGGGCAGTAAGCAACACTGCTCTGTGGCTTCTGCCCCAGTTTCTGCTCTGAACCTTCACTCCTCTGGCAGAGAAGTGGTGTATTGTATTTCCTCTGGAAATAGCTCTGTCTGTTGCTCTTCTGTCTCCAGTCATCCTTCACCCGAGGAGAGAGTATCTCTAAACATGGAGAGAGTGGGCTAGGAAAGGATTGTATAGACGGACAGCAGACCTTTTCAGCAAACTTCAGAATTCACAACACGCAGTATTTAAACATTCGGTGGGTGGGGCTGGAGCGATGGCTCAGCAGTTCAATGCACTTGCTGCTCCTGCGGGTGAATGGGGTTTTGTTGCCAGTACTTCCTCTTCTGGCCTTTGCAGGCGCTGCATGCATGTGGTGCACATGCAAGGGTAAAGGCAAACACTCGGGCCTGAAATTTAAAAGTAAGCAAAGGCAGCGCGTGGAATTGCTGCTACCTGGTGCTCAGCTGAACTCTGTGACTGCAAACTCCTTGAGGAGCGACCTCACCTTTCTGTCCCCAAGAGCTCACTGCTTCCCCCTGACCTTCTGGTCGGCTGTGAAGTGGATTCTTAACACCTTCTTGGAGCATGCTTAATGAATATGATCAAGTCCGGGCAAACATTCCAACTGTTGCACATTGATTCCTGAGTGGTTATTGATGAAAAACTAAGACAATAGATCCTGGATCCTAGGCACGGCTCATCCCTGTTAGTGCAGTAGTTGAGCATGATCTTACAGCTTAAGAAAATAAGCTGTGAGTGTTATTTCCCCAAGGCTCTTGTCAGATAAAGGTTCTGCACGGGGCGGTGGCAGGCCTCAGTCTTGTCTTGCTCGTTGCCAAGGCAGTGCTCAGAAGACACACAGACAGATAGACAGACAGCCTCTCCCCTCCCTCCCCCTGCCCCCAGGTTGCCAGTGCTAGTTTCCATGGAGTCTGTGTTTTGCCAATGTCAGGTTTTGGCTCGTGATCAATGAAGAGGGGAACATGGTCACTGCCCGGCAGGAGCCTCGATTGGTCCTGATTTCTCTGACCTGTGAGGACGACACCTTGACTCTCAGTGCAGCTTACACAAAGGACCTGCTGCTGCCTATCACCCCGCCTGCCACAAACCCACTCCTCCAGTGCAGGTGAGTAGAGCAGGCCTCTGGCCTGTGGACCAAATACGCACGCGGTGCTCCTCACTTCAGCCTTTAGGTGTTTTTCAGCTAGCTTACAAAATAATCAATGGGCTTCATTATGCCATTTACACACACACACACACACACACACACACACTTACACATAACACGCTGTACCTTGCTCATATTAGCACCGTGTTCCCTTGTCCTGTACTCCTCCACTGGCCCCTTCTTCCCCTCGAATAATTGTCTCAATATTTCATATCACACATGTATAGATGGATAGGTCTGTGAATTCATTCAGATGGTCCAGTACTTGCCTACCATAATATACAAGAAGCTCTGGTTTTACTCTCCAATACTACATCATCTAGGCATGATGGTACACACCTGTAATTCCAGTGCTGAAGAGGTAGGGGCAGGAAGATCTGAAGTTCAGGGTCATCCGTGGCTGTATGGTGAATTTGAGGTCAGCCTGGGCTACATGAAATCCTGGCTTTACATAGATAGGTCAGTAGGTAGATAGTTAAATCTAGACTCCAAATAAAACAGAAAACACTGTTAACAGTTAGCCATCGACCGCACAGGACCCCTCAGTACTCCGTCCTCTGCATGAGAGGGGAAATGAGAAAGCTGCTTCAAAAGCTAGTGTGAGGACAAGGGACACAACGCCCAGCGTAGCAAGCTGAGGATGTGGTGCAGTGGTAGAGCACTCGCCTAGCATACTGGAAGCTCTGGGTTTGAACCCCAACTCAACACAAACAAACTAATTAAATAAATTACTATGTAGAAAGCAATGGGGGCCAAAGCACGCTGAACATAAAGCTAAGAGAAAAATAATAATCCCATCAAAGATTCCAGGACAAAACTGGGTATAGGGAGGGAAGGTGTCCTAGAAGAGGGGAGTCCTAATCTGTCCCAGGACTGTCCTTGCATAGGGTCTGGTAACGATGCCCTGTTAGATATGATATTCAGCTCAAAGAGGGGAAATTACAAAGTGGAGAAGAACAGAGGTGTCTTGTGTTCAGTTTGCGGAAGGAGGTCATTGCTTGGGCTTTCGATACGCAAGCCTGCTTCCTGAGCCCTGATGCTGGTGGGCTGAGGGAAGGGAGGTGCTCTGGGGCCTGACCTAGCAGCTAAGAGCCTGCAGCAGAATTTCCTTTTTCTCATTGTGGGAAAATGATTTGGCTTAATTATATTTTTGTTATTATTTCTGTATTTTTAATTTATATGCCACATGAGTTGGGTGTGATGGCACACACCTTGAGCCTCAGCACTCGGGAGGCAGAGGCAGGCTGATCTCTGTAAGTTCAAGGCCAGCCTAGTATACATAGTGAGTTCCAGGACAGCCAGGGCTAAACAGAGTAGCCCTATCTTTAAACAAACAAACAAACAAATAAATAAACCCCCCAGGAATCCATCTCAATTAGGCCTGTAATCCCAGCAGGAGGGAGGCTGAGGCAGGAGGATCATAAATTCAAAGGCAGCCTGGGCAACTCAGTGGATGCCACCTGAAAAAAAAATGAAGAAACAGTAAAAGGGATGGAGATGTGGGTCAGTGGTAGAGTGTTCGCTTAGCATGCACAAAGTCCTGGGTTCAAACCCCACTACTGCTGAAAATTCTGTCTCTGTGTCTGTCTTTCTATCTCTGTCTCTTTCCACCACAAGGATCTGGGTCTCCCTATATCAACTAACAGTTCCTCACTTGAGGCTCTCAGGTGACTGAGTCTGGATGTGGAGGTAAATTGTTAATCCACTCTGAGCTCCTGGCAGGTGATTGCACAGCTTGCCACCCACCAGAATTCTCTGGATTCTTGAATGAGAGACAGACAGGCAGGCAGGCAGGCAGGCGTGTGTGCGTGTACACACACACACACACACACACACACACACACACACAAACACACAGCATTAATTTTAACATGCCTTACTAGCTCAACCACTAGGCTTCTCCCTAACTCCACGTAGCTAACCTACTTTCCCCTCCAATACTCCTGAGTTATCATCACCTTTTAAAATCTATGTTTCACATTCTACTACCCCAGACCCAATGGGGGAGTGACCCCTGGGGCCACTTTCCCGGATTCTTACCTGTCGGTGAGCTCTTAAGTCTGACCTTTCTGCTCCTTCTTGGTGCATGGTCTGTTCTATGTCCCTCTCATAGCAGAATTCTTTCTTCTTCCCCCCGCCCCGCCCTAGCAGTTCTTGCCCAGGAATCCTAAAAGTCCGGCCTCTTTCACCCTGCCCAGCCGTTGGCCACTGGCTCTTTATTGATCAATCAAAAACTAATTGGGGACAGGGACCCTCAGGGTCTGAACGAATAGATTCCCATGTGATTTTGGGAGCCAAATTAAGACAAAACATTAGAACCAATCTCCAGCAGTCTCTGGGAACTTGGGTTCTCATGCTGATTCCAACGGAGCCAGCTCCTCAGCTGCCGCCTTCCCAGCCTGCTCAGTTCTTCTGAAGGCATTCAAACCTACCTCCCTTCACCCTCTACACGTGCCTTTTGGGTAGGGAGACACAGGTATGCTCCAGTTGCTTTTACAAATAGGAAAAGGCATGGTGGCTCAGTCCTTTAATCTCAGGACTTGAGCTGCCGAGGCAGGTGGATCTCTGAGTTCGAGGCCAGCCTGGTTTACAGAGCAAGTTCCAAGACAGCCAGGGATACACGAGGAAACCCTGACTTGAAAATAACAAACAAACGGGAAAGGCAAGGCTTCAAACAGCACTCTCAGCCTCTCTGAGGTTTATACAGTTGCTCTGAGGCAGGGCTGAGCTGAAAGTAAAGTCTTCTGGTGATGAAGGACTGTCAGCAGCGTCGCAGCATCACAGTTGGATGCAGCTTTCCGACCCATTCAGGAATACAGTGTTAACCATACTCAGAGCATCCAAATTGTCCTTCCCTATTGCCTTGTCCCCACCCACTGTAGAGTGCATGGCCTGGAGATACAGGGCAGGGATTGTGGAGAGGATGCAGCTCAGTGGGTCAGCAGCTTCTTGAAGATGCAGTCCTGTCGCCTGGTGCACTTCGAGCCGCACATGCGCCCCAGAAGTTCTCGGCAAATGAAGGCTGTGTTCCGGACCAAGGACCAGGTAAATGGCTTGCGAGAGGCGTGGTGTGGTCTGAGAATGGAGAAAAGTTGTGGGTTTCCCTACATGTGACACATCCCTGATATGCTAAATGCTGTGGCTTTTCACAGCAACCTCCAGGCTCCAGGGACTCCAGGCAATAGACACAAAGAAAGCACTTGTGCTCACAGCCTGGGCCCGACAACCCTCATGAACCAGGCTTCTAAGTAGAGGGCCAAGGTACACAGAGCAGGAAGGCCTGACCACCGCTGTTATGTAGGCTCCAGTCTCCCCTAAAAGTGGTCAGAAATGTGTGAAGTCTCTTCCCCAGAGACAAGCCCCTCTCCCTGGCTGACAACAAGGCCTCATGGCCCCAGCCCTTTTCTTCTCTCCTTGCCTAAGATTTCTGCAAGTATCTACTTTCCTGTAAGTGTTCTGTTGCCTGTAGAGATTCGATACTATTTATTCTGCAGCGATATCATTTTCAATCAATTCGGTAACAGTGTAGTCCAAATGTTTTTGCTTTCTTACAAGGTGTGTCAGAACACAAGTGGAAGTGTAGGGTTTACCTACCCATGATATAGGGCACTAGCACTACAGACAACTTTAATGGTAAAAAAAAAAAAAAAACAACAAAAAAAAATGAGGGCCAACATTCATACTTCATATTAAATTAGAGGTAGCATGAAGATAGGTACTTATAGAACCAGTGAGCATTTTCTCAAAATAATGAAGCCATTTCTTTGTCACTAAACAAAGCGTTTGTATTAAACGCTAAAGAAATGATGCTTAGGTGTCTTTAAAAAAATTATTTATTTATTATGTCTACAATATTCTGATTGCATGTATTCCTGCATGCCAGAAGAGGGTGTCAGATCTCATTGCAGATGGTTGTGAGCCACCATGTGGTTGTTGGGAATTAAACTCAGGATCTCTGGAAGAGCAGCCAGTGCTCTTAAACTTTGGGCTATTTCTCCAGGCCCCAAAATTGAGTGACTTGGTTTTTAAAAAAAGATTTATTTATTTATTTAATGTATACAAGTACACTGTAGCTGCCTCCAGACACACCAGAAGAAGGCATCAGATTCCGTTACAGATGGTTGTGAGCCACTATGTGGTTGCTGGAAATTGAACCCAGGACCTCACTGATCCATCTCTTCAGCCAAAGTGATGTCTTTAAGGGAACATGCGTAGTGATGTAGGGCTCTGAGGTCATGCATAAAACAAAACAAAATAAAACAAAACCAAATTTATAGGTGTGCATGTTTTGCCTAAATGTTTATGTACCACATATGAGCAATGCCTATGAAGGCCAGAAGAGGGCATCAGATCCTCTAGAACTGGAGTTTCAGGTGGTTGTAAGCTGCCATCTGGGTGATGGGAAGTGAACCCTGGATCTCTGCAACAGTAGCCAGTGCTCTTAACTGCCGAGCATTCTCTGCGACCCCTTTATGCCAAGCAGTTCTGCAAGGACAGTTAAGATTTGAATTGCTGCCGGGCGTGGTGGCACACGCCTTTAATTCCAGCTCTTGGGACGCAGAGGCAGAGGGATTTCTGAGTTTGAGGCCAGCCTGGTCTATAAAGTGAGTTCCAGGATAGCCAGGGTTACACAGAGAAACCCTGTCTCGAAAAACAAACAAACAAACAAACAAAAAAGATTTGAATTGCTATGACATGTCTATGAAAAGAACTGGAAAAATAGTTATAAAGATGTGTGTGTGTGTGTGTGTGTGTGTGTGTGTGTGTGTGTGTGTGTGTTGGGGTGTGGAGGCTGACCTGATTTCAGGGACTAGACCCAGGATGTCCCGTTTGAGCACCTAAGAAGTAAAGGCTTATATTTAGAAGATGCACATGGGTGTATCCAATAACTGCAGGGCCACATTGTATCCAATGTCTGCTTCCTTGTCAGGTGGCCTACTCAGATGCAAGTCCATTCTTGGTCCTTTCTGAGGCATCCTTGGAAGATCTCAACTCCAGGCTGGAGCGCAGAGTGAAAGCGACAAACTTCAGGCCTAACATTGTCATCTCGGGATGTGGCGTTTATGCTGAGGTAACATTTGGCCTGAAGAGCCTCTTTCTTTTTATTTTATGAAAGATGTAGTTGTTATTGCCAGGACTCCCATAACTGTAATCAAAGCAATGGCGGTAGAGGCAGGAGGATTAGGAGTTCAAAGCCAGCCTGAGCTACATAATGAGTTCAGGGCCAGCCTGAACTATGTAAGACCCTTTCTCAAAATAACAACAACAAAAAGTATAATGGCTATTTATGTTGGGCTAGACTATTGCCAGGAGTTGTGTGTTCCTGTACTGTACAGTGACTCTATTGGTAGGTTTGTTGAGCACCTAAGATGGAAGACACACACAGGCGAGGCAGAGGTGCTGCCTTGTGAGGTCTAAGATTTACGGGGCAAATCCAGAGTAGGCAGATTGACTGTTGAGTTGCATGTACTCAGCATGGACAGCGTGGTCTGTGTCATTCATGGGACAAACAACATGCTTGTTTTGTCTTGCTACCCCACCCCATTTCTGCCTAGCTGGTGACTCGTTTGAGGAAGACTGGCATTTTTAGCATGGCAGCTGGTAGGGGATGGAACACTTCTCAGCTCGATGGTGTCATTCCCTAACACTTCCAGGGCTCTTTCCTCTGGTTCTCAGGTGTCCCACATTGTGCCTCAACATAGAGAACTATGATGCTGGTTTCTAGTGTCCTCTGTGATCCTAGCAGCTGACTTACCTTTGTGACAACCTTTGGATGTTGACTTTGACTGCCTGATCTGTGAGGAAGGCAGATGCTGGCCACGACAGAACCAAATCTGAGGACCGTGAAGAATGTGGAACAGTGCCAGTGATGGTTTCAATGAGATGTCCCTTGGGGTCTCAAGCATTTGAATAGCTGGTTCCCAGTTGATGTCACTGCTTGGGGAGGTTTGGGACTTGTCCTAGCTAGGGTTTACTGCTGTGAACAGATACCATGACCAAAGCAACTCTTATAAGAGCAACATTAATTAGGGCTGGCTTATTAATTAGGTTCAGAGGTTCAGTCCATTATCATCAAGGTAGGAACATGGTGCAGGAGGAGCTGAGAGTTCTATATCTTCATCTGAAGGCTGCTAGCAGAATACTCACTTCCAGGCAGCTAGAATGAGGGTCTTATAACCCACATCCACAGTGACACACCTACTCCATCAGGGCCACACCTTCTAATCCTGCCACTCCCTGGGCCGAGCATATACAAACCATCACAGGACCTATGACCTAGTGACATTACAGTTGGCTCTCTCTGCTTGTACTTGGGGCTCTCAGCTCTCTCTTCCTGCTGCTATGCCTTTGCTCTACCAGCCCAGACTCTAACTTCTGGAATAACCCCAAATAAGTGACTTCTCTTATAAGATGATTGGTCATAGTGTTTGATCACAGCAATAGAAAAGTAATGGATACAGGGATGAACGTGAAACAACTCACAACCACACAGTGAATCTGATGTGTTTCTGGCAGTGCTTGCCCATATTGCATCACGTGATTTTACTGCAGCCTCAGTTCTGAACACATGAACACTTCGAGTGTACCACCATCACACCACGCAACAAAAGCAATACCTTGGCTCAGATTGGTTTTGTTTGTTATGAGTTGTGATGGTTTTATTGTGCATACAAAGTTTCTGCACAATGTAATAGTTTCATAACAGAAAACAAAGGTAACACTTTTCTACCTTCACTTCAGCACATAGCCAGTAAGAATTTCTTTGGATTTTTATTTTGTCAGACAAACACATTCATATCATTAGCATACAGATTTCACTTTAGTCTTTCACAAATGACTAAATGGTAAATGCTTTGAAGAATTGTTTTAAAAATGGTTTTTATGATTTATTTTCAACACATGTTTGGACACTGTGTCTATTTTGTATAACTGGATACTTGGGGAATCACATAAAGATTCCTCAGGTAGAAAGTGGTAGTGAGGCCACCAACAGATTGGGAAAGGATCGTTGCCAATCCTAAATCAGATAGGGGACTAATATCCAATATATATAAAGAACTCAAGAAATTGGACTCCAGAAAATCAAATAACCCCATTAAAAATGGGGCTCAGAGCTAAACAAAGAATTCTCACCTGAGGAATACCGAATGGCTGAGAAGCACCTGAAAAAAAATGTTCAGCATCCTTAATCATCAGGGAAATGCAAATCAAAACAACACTGAGATTCCACTTCACTCCAGTCAGAATGGCTAAGATCAAAAACTCAGGTGACAGCAGATGCTGGCGAGGATGTGGAGAAAGGGGAACACTCCTCCATTGTTGGTGGGATTGCAAGCTTGTACAACCACTCTGGAAATCAGTCTGGCGGTTCCTCAGAAAATTGGACATAGTACTACTAGAGGATCCAGCAATACCTCTCCTGGGCATATATCCAGAAGATGTTCCAACTGGTAATAAGAACACATGCTCCACTATGTTCATAGCAGCCTTATTTATAATAGCCAGAAGCTGGAAAGAACCCAGATGCCCCTCAACAGAGGAATGGATACAGAAAATGTGGTACATTTATACAATGGAGTACTACTCAGCTATTAAAAAGAATGAATTTATGAAGTTCCTAGGCAAATGGATGGACCTGGAGGGCATCATCCTGAGTGAGGTAACCCAATCACAAAAGAACTCACATGATATGTACTCACTGATAAGTAGATATTAGCCCAGAAACTTAGAATACCCAAGATACAAGATACAATTTGCAAAACACATGAAACTCAAGAAAAAGGAAGACCAAAGTGTGGACACTTTGCCCCTTCTTAGAATTGGGAACAAAACACCCATGGAAGGAGTTACAGAGACAAAGTTTGGAACTAAGGCGAAAGGATGGACCATCTAGAGACCCGGGGATCCATCCCATAATCAGCCTCCAAACGCTGACACCATTGCATATGCCAGCAATATTTTGCTGAAAGGACCCTGATATAGCTGTCTCTTGTGAGGTATGCCAGGGCCTGGCAAACACAGAAGTGGATGCTCACAGTCAGCTATTGGATGGAACACAGGGCCCCCAATGGAGGAGCTAGAGAAAGTACCCAAGGAGCTAAAGGGGTCTGCAACCCTATAGGTGGAACAACAAATGAACTAACCAGTACCCGCAGAGCTCATGTCTCTAGCTGCATATGTAGCAGAAGATGGCCTAGTCGGCCATCATTGGGAAGAGAGGCCCCTTGGTTTTGCAAACTTTATCTGCCTCAGTATGAGGGAATGCCAGGGCCAAGAAGTGGGAGTGGGTGGGTAGGGGAGTGCGGGAGGAAGGTCTGGGGGACTTTTGGGATAGCATTTGAAATCTAAATGAAGAAAATACCTAATTAAAAAAATAAAATTAAAAAAAAAGAAAGTGATAGTGAATGGAAAAACATTTAAGAAGCCCTGGCCTGGAGGGTTTGATGATTGAGGCCATCAGTGGGTACCCGGAGGAGATGTCAGTCTTAAATAGGAATTTACTTCTGGCCATACTTTTCCTATGTACATTAAAAGGGAAAAGCAGAGGAGACTAGAAAGAAGCCCTTATCTCTGCCAAGTGATTGAGTTCTAACCCCATATGTTGGAGGAACTATTCTATCTCTTGGCTTTGCTGTAAGAGATGAACAAGGAATGATGGGAAAAGAACAATTTAGGAATTCCATTCCCACACATACACCCCGATACTTTTAAATTTATTTATTTATTTATTTATTTATTTATTTATTTATTTATTTATGTGCATGTGTAGATGTTCTGTGCATGTGTAGAGGTTAGAGGACAATTTGTGGAAATTGGCTCTCTCCTGCAGTCATCTGTGTCCTAGGGATTGAATTTAGGGCTTCAGATTTGGTTGGCAAGTATCTTTACCAGTGAGCCATCTTACTAGCTCGCTTCCGATGTTTTATATAAAATATCCCTTGCATACTCTCAGGTTCAAACATGTATGTTCTGTGAAGGTAACTTCTAGTCACCTGATGTAATTGTCATCTCAGAGGTTTACCGCCTCTGTCTGCAACCCTAAGCCTCGTCCTCGAAACTTCTAGCCTCCATACAATCTAATCTAGGCCTAGATTAGAGTCTCCGCCTCTGAGACTTGCTGCTGAATAAGATCACCCTTCCTAGTTCTTTCTGATCTCTAGCTGGCTGATTCAACTCAGCTGGTCTGGCCCGAACCCCTCTGCAAGCTGACTGACTCAATCCAGGTTTTTTCTTGGCCTCTGACGTTTTTGCTCTGCTTGGCCTCAAACTAATCTGTTCTAATCTTCTAACTTCTCCTCCTGCTCTGGCTCATTTTCTCTTCATCCCCTCTCTGTAAAACTCTCCTAGTAAAACTGCTTCCTCTCTCCATGCTGCTGTCTCTTAAGGAGCCTCTCTTTTCTCTCCGTTCTCATGAGAGTGGGGTATATACTATTCTGTCCAATCTTTCTCTTTTATAGCTTTGTCTGCCACTTATTTGCCTTTGACTCTGCCTGATCTGTCATGAAGGCAGACCACCTTCTTCTTTCATGAAGAAGACCACCTTCAAACATGGGTGCTTCCTTCAGCAAACTAACTTTACCTTCATTGTTTGGAAGTAAAGACATGTGCTAAGGGCATGTGCATTCCAGCCAGAGGGATTGAACATGCGTGTGAGCTAAGGCTGAGCCACACCACAGCAAGAAACAGGTTTTTCCAGTAAATGACACAGTCTCAAGGTTGAAGTGTGATAAAATGTCTTGCAACAACATTTCTCTGAAGATGGGAGAGTGTCTGTGCAGTGAGTGAACTGCGTGCCTCCTTATGCAATGGCTACTTCTGCTTCCTTGTGACAATGGGCCATATGTACAGGCTTCTGTCAATCATTAATCAGCTTGACAAAAGGCAACAACTGATGTTTTGAGACTGTCACTTGTTTGTTTGTTTGTTTGTTTTAAACAGGGTTTCCTTGTGTAACAGCCCCCACTGTGCTGAAACAAACTTGAAACTTGCTATGTACCAAGGCTGGCTTAGAAGTTCTGATTCATTCTCATTCTCTCTCTCTCTCTCTCTCTCTCTCTCTCTCTCTCTCTCTCTCTCTCTCTCTCTCTCTCCTCTCTCTCCCCTCCCCCTCCCTCTCCTACCCTCTCCCCTGCCCCTTTGCAATTCTCAACAACCTGCAGCAATCCTGCAGTGTTTCACCTGCCGCTCCTGAGGGTCATACAGCCCAGGACTCCCTCTGAAGGGCTCAGTTCTGTTGATAAAGAAGAGGCAGCTCCCAGGCTGCCCGCAGGCTCCTCTCTTACCCAGAGCCCTTGTCACTTCCCAGCATCTGCTTGGAGCACAACACTTTTACTGAACTTGGCACTGGAAATTTGCTCCTGGCTCCTCCCTCTGCTCTGCCCTTCTTGGGCCCAATCGCACACACTTGCCTTGTGATTCTCAGTTCTTGGTCACCAGCTAGGTCAGAGTTTGATACATCATCACATCTGGACCACAAAGTGTTTTCTCTTGAACCCTAGAGAGGCAAGGGACACGTTCCCAGGGGCCCTGTGGGAGCTCTTATGCTTTTCAGTGTGACTGCCTTGCTCAATATTATTCTGTCTCTCAAAATGTCTATACTAAGCCTGTAAGTGGACTCAGCTCATAAGACTTACCACTCACACCCATTCACACACATAGACAATATTAATAAGTAAATGAATTTTAAGTCATCCTTACATGTAAATAATAATAATAATAATAATAATAACAACAATAGTAATTCCATAACCTTTATCCAGCTTTCAAGGTCTGTTACCATGACAAAGTTCATTTTCTTAGTCTGGCCTGGAACTTGCTATATAGACCAGGATGCTATATAGACCCGTTGCTGCCTCCTGAGTGCTGGGGTCAAAGGCATGTACCACCACACCTGATAACCCTCTTTTAAATAAGAAGATTTATTTTAATTATGTATGTGGGGCATGTATATGCATGTAAATGAGGGTGCCTCTGGAGGCCAGAAGAGGGCCTCTGATTCCACAGAGCTGGCATCGTGGTGGCTGTGAGCTGGCTGATGAGGGTGCTGGGAACTGAATGCTAGTGTTCTGCAAGAGCAGTACACAGACTTTTTGTTTGTCTGTTTTAAACAGTGTTTCCCTGTGTAACAGCCCTGGCTCTGCTGAAACAAACTTGCTATGTATCAAGGCTGGCCTAGACGTTAGGATCCTCCTGTCTCTGCCTCCCGCCCGTGCCAGGATTAAAGGTGTGTGACATCATGCTCAGTGCTGGGGGTTCAACATAGGGCGTCATGGGTGGACAAGCTTTCAAAGAGGGGAGAGGATGGACGTTGCTTAGGAAGTCAGGGAACTAACAGGTGTGTGGTGTCCGCTGGCCCCTCTGGACTGAGGTGAAGCCCAGTACCTCTGATGTAATGACATCATTAGGTATGACTTCCCACAAGTCCCTGCACAGGTGAGTGCCCAAAGGAGCTCCTGGGAATTTGTTCTTTACTTTCTAGGATTCTTGGAACGAGGTTCTCATTGGAGATGTGGAACTGAAACGGGTGATGGCTTGTACCCGGTAAGACCCTTTCCTGTCATGGTGGTGGGGGATGGGGTGGGGTTGGGGTGGGAGTGAGGGCGAGGGTGATGGCAGGCCCTCTCTGCTTTGTTCCCCGTGCAATGCTTTGTGTGTGTGTGTGTCTAGGTGCCTTTTAACAACAGTGGATCCAGACACTGGCATCTCGGACAGGAAGGAGCCTCTGGAAACACTGAAGAGGTAGAACCAGGCGTGTGGGGTCTCATCCAGGGGTCTGGGCGTCTGAGGAGCCATGTTTATTAACATTTGTAAGGGGAAACAGTGGAAATAGTACACCCATGCAGAATGGGAGCTTTAGGGAGTCCTGGCCACTAGGCAGTTGGTATGTACAGAAAAGATAATTATGCCCAGGGTTCCATACTGCCTATAATTTGCTGTTCCCACCGGGGGGGGGGGTCTTGGAAGGTATCTCCAGAGGGTAATGGGGGTAAGGTGGGATAGGGACTCCCATAAGGCACTGTGGGAAATGTCACTATGTGAGGCAAAATTCCCCAGAGGAGCAGGTTTGGGGACACACGACAGCTCTTATTTGTATCTATATGCCATCAGAGCAGTGGAGGATCTGGTCTTTTTATCTTCCATGGAATGGAGGAGACACAGCAAAGTGAAAGACAGGCAGGCTGGACAGTGGGAAGAGACCCAGCAATTGCAGTGTTGTTACTGTCAGCAAGTCTCCTTAGGCCAGGCCCTCAATCTGTTCTGGTTTTAGGTTCTAGGGATTGAATCCAGGACCTCATGATGCTTGGCAAGCTTCTACCCTAAGCTCTGTCTCCAGCCATCATTTTTACTTATTTCTTCTTCTTTTTCTTCTTCTTCTTCTTCTTCTTCTTCTTCTTCTTCTTCTTCTTCTTCTTCTTCTTCTTCTTCTTCTTCTCCTTCTCCTTCTCCTTCTCCTTCTCCTTCTCCTTCTCCTTCTCCCTCTCCCTCTCCCTCTCCCTCTCCCTCTCCCTCTCCCTCTCCCTCTCCCTCTCCCTCTCCCTCTCCCTCTCCCTCTCCCCCTCTGTGTGTGTGTGTGTGTGTGTGTGTGTGTGTAGCTTGTATGTGTATGGTCCCCACATAGGCCAGAAGAGGGCATCAGATCCCCTGGAGCTATAGTTGTATTTTGTTTTTGTTTTTGTTTTTTTGGTTTTACGAGACAGAGTTTCTCTGTATAGCCCTGGCTGTCCTGGAACTCACTTTGTAGACCAGGCTGGCCCTGAACTCAGAAATCCTCCTGCCTCTGCTTCCCAAGTGCTGGGATTAAAGGAGTGCGCCGCCGCCACCACCGGCCGGAGCTATAGTTGTAGACAGTTGTGAGTCGCCTCGTGGAAGCCAGGAACGTAACTCGGTCGGATCTCTGCCAGAGCAGCAAGTGCTCTAAAGCAGCCATTACTTTTTGTTTTGAGGCAGGGTTCCCCTAGGACGTTCAGGTTGGCTTTGAACTTGGTAAGCCTTGAACTTCTGATTCTCCTGTCTCAGTCTCCTGGGTAGCTTGGACTATATATATCACTAGACATGGCTCTGATCCTCATAAAATAGGAGATGAGGAAAACTTAGATGAGTCTACGTGTAGGTCAGATAAAAGACTCAGGAGCTGGCTGTCACCTTTGATCTCTCCCTCACACACTGCGGGATCTCAGACTTCCTTTCTCTCTAGTCTTGAAAGGCTCACACAGTTGCAGACCCATCTCTTCCTCAAAGCACTCTGGGTACTGCGGCTGGTTCTCTGCGCTGTCAGAGCCCCTCCCTTGGGAGGCTATGTTTGTAGAAAGAGTAATGGACCCAAAACACAGAGTAAGGGCAGGAAGCGGCAGCGTGGGGGTGATCACAGCGTGGGAGTGATCACAGGGGCCTGTACTCACCTCCTGATCTTCTGCAGGCTTCTCTAAGCCCAGCAGTCGGGCCCTAATTGCTTCTAATAACCAGGGAGACAGTGCTACCGGCCTAGGTGTCTTCTCCTATCTCTCCCTGAGATTTAAAGTGCCACGGACATAGTGATTTACGCCCTTCCCGGGACAGGTGGTCATAAATCGAGTAGGAGAGTTCCGGGTGCACGGGTATAAACCACATGAGCACGCAGCCCTCCGGCGGCAACTTGCTGATGTCCGGGAGATGGCGCTGCTTTGCACTGACTGTGCTAGGCAGGGCAGCTGAGCTCTCACCCACCTGCCTGACCGACTGTACCCAGCGGGGCAAGCGAGACAAAGCGGTAGAGGATTAGTCCAGCGAAGGACTGATGCTGGATAGGCTAAGAGCGTTCTGTCACCGAGTTCTGTCCTAGCATGCTTGGGATCTTGAGGTTTCAGGGGGTTTTGTTTTGTTTTGTTTTATGTAAAGATCTATTTATTTAATATTTTTATGTGTATGGGTATTGCCTGAACGCATATATACGCACACCACACGCATGCCTGGTGTTACGGATCCCCCACACCACCACATGCATGCCTGGTGTTACGGATCCCCCCGGAACTGCAGTTACAGACAGTTGGGACCTTCCATGGCGTGCTGTGAATTGAACCTGGGTTTCCTGGAAGAGCAGCTATTGCTCTTAAATGCTGAACCGTTTCTCTAGCCCCTGCTTTTTTGTGGGTTTTTTTTTTTTTTGGTTTGATTGTTTGTTGTTTTGTTTTCTTTTTTGTAAGAGGATTTCACATAGCTGGAATAAAGCAACTTGTATCATTTTTCAATAGGTGACCAGGTCCTGACCACAGGCCCCAGCAAACAAGCCCCTCCACATCTTGCTGTATCTATTTGACACTTGAGAGTAAGAGAAGTCAGAAGAACTTTCTATTCCCCCACTTCCCTTTGCTTTGGCCCCCACTTGCTCCTGCCAATAGGGGCTTTTTGGTTTGTTTGTTTGTTTGTTTGTCTCTCATTATAGGTGGTTGTGAGCCACCATGTGGTTGCTGGGATTTGAACTCATGACCTCCAGGAAAAGCAGTCAGTGCTCTTAACCACTGCTCTCACCAGCCCCCAGAACTTTCTATTCTTAAGGCTAGCTGCTTTCAGTGACACTTAACCCAACCCCATTGGTAGCCCAGAGTGGGGACAGTGTCCATGTGTCAACCCTTTGGGAGCTGCCACATGATGCCTAACTCAGAACCCAGCCCTGAAGGTGGACAGTGAGGCCTCCGAAGAGAGGTGGACCTAAGGCTGCCCATCGCTCTGGGATCTCCACATGGGGAGTGGCTAGGGACCTTGCCTGTGGTCAAGCCAGGTCACTGGTGTGAGCACAGAAGGCAGTGTGACTCACACCTGCTCCTCACTCGTGTACAGCACTTTACAATGGACTCGGCTCACACCATCATGTAAGGATGGAGACGTCTGGCAGGAGGAAGAGTTGTTTGTTGATGGTTGTTTTCAGTGCTGGGAGGAAACCCAGAGGCTCAAACATGTGTGCTGTACCCCTGAGCTACAATGTCCAGTCCAGGGACCTCTGTTTAGGATAAATAACATCTCTTAGGGACTCTTACTGATCAGAGTAATTGCATTTTTAGATGCACCAAAATGAAATACATGAGTCTTTTTGGGGGGGGTGGGGGTGGAAATGTAATTTATTGCTCAGTATGGTGGCAGCTACTTGGAGGCTGAGGCCAGAGGACTGGCACAATTTGAGGTTATCCTGGTCTACATAGTTAAGTTCCAGGTCATTCTGAGCTACAAAGTGATACATTATCTCAAATTCTAATTTAATATGTTCTTTGACAACCTCACACATCTATGTAATTATGGTGCTATATCTCAAGGTCTTGAGTGCTAGCCTAGAACACATAAGGACCTCCATCTGATCCCCAGCACCTCCTAAGCTGGCCAGTGTCACACAGGCCTGCATATGCAAAAGATATGCTGATATGCGGATATCTGTATCTCTATTTGATATCAATATATTTGTATAGATATATAGATATAGATGTAGATATAGATACAGACATAGATATTAGAGATAGATAGATAGAGATAGAGACAGAGATAGATAGATAGATAGCTAGATAGAGAGAGAGAGAGAAAGAGAGAGAGAGAGAGAGAGAGAGAGAGAGAGAGAGAGAGAGAGAGAGAGAGAAGATTCATTCATCAGACTACTGATAGAAAGGTTTGGTACACACCTCTTGTAATACCTAGTTATGTCCACCAGAGGCCGCTCTTGACCTCACTTGGTCTCTCTCACCTGACACTTAGGAACTGTCCAGGATAATGATAATGTGATTGGTTGTATCTCTGGATTCTTACCAGGCTTGGGGAAGAGGGTTGCCTAGGAATATGTAGATATGAAGTGTGGTATCATTCTTGCTAGCGGATGAGATAACTTTGAGCTCCTGATCTTCCTTCTGGGCTCTGATACCAGACTAGCATTTAGAGATGGGATTTGGGGCACAAAGGTTTTGCCTCTGAGACGCAAATGTAGAGCAAGGATGTCACACATTCCTATTAAGGCTTGTAAAAAAGGGCTAGCCTATTGTGGGAAGTGCTTGATGCATATGCAAATGTGTAAGAGGTGCATGGAGTCCCTGAGAGAGGTAGACTCCTCAGCCCAAAAGTGCAGAGCCTGGGAATAAGACATGCCAAGCCACATAAACAAATGCTCTCTCCCTCCCACCCCATGCCCAAGTGTCTCTTCCATCACGTGGCAACCAAGAGAGAGAGAAGTAAGAAGAGATACCTGAATTCATGGGTCCAAGGCTACTGCAGGCTATGCCATCTGGAAACACTCTATGCAAGCTGAGATAGCCCAGATTAGCAGCTTTATCCATCCATCGATTGATAGATTGATCCATCCATCCATCCATCTGTCCATCCATCCATCCATCCATCTGTCCATCTATCCATCCTTCTGTCCATCTGTCCATCTATCCATCCATTCATCCATCTATCCACTCCTTTCTTGAATAGCTGCAATGTGCCGGGCTTCAGGGCTACATTAGGAAGCCTAGTACACATAAGGACCTCCATCTGATCCCCAGCACCTCCTAAGCTGGCCATTGTCACACAGGCCTGATATTCCAGCAGGAGAGGATCAGAGTTCTAAGTCATCAGAGCCTCAGTTAGCCCCTTACCCACCTGGACCACATGAGATCTTGCCCCAAATCTACTTCCTCAACAGAAAATTTAGATCTCTGTTGGTTGTGGTAGCACAACTGGAAAGAGATGCTGAAGAGGCAGAGATAGGAAGATCAATAGGTCAAGGATAGCCTAGATTGTACCTTTTGACCCTGAACATTTGGGATCTTGTTTGAGTCTCTATTCTCATCAGACATTTATGTTTTGAAGAGTAGGTAGTGCCAAGTTTTTACAAGGTAATATTTTAAAGGTAAAGTAGGAAAAATTATTAATTTCAATAATAATGTTGAGGTCAGCTTAAGTGAGAAACTAAAAGAAACTTTCCTGGTGGAAAGGTGCTGTGGGCAGGGTCTTACCATGACATTTCCAGGCTGTGTGTAAGAACACTCCATGGCTTCTTGAGTTTTCTGCCTGGCAGAGGTACGTATCCCTCCTCCACACACCCCCTCCACACCCTCCTGTAAGGTCTTGCTATGTAGCCAGGTTGACCTTAAACTTGATATCCTCCAACTTCGGTCTCCTGAGTGCTGGGATGACCACATCTAGCTCACACTGTCTTTAAGGGTCTCACCAACACTCAGCCATCCAACAAGCAGTGTGAGCCAGAGGTGGCTGACAAAGCCCAGAACTGGGTGTAAGTGGATAAAGGGAACTGGACACACTTTGACTTCCCCAGGTCATTCTGTCCCATAGAACAGACAGACATGTGACCTGAACCTATAGGACAACACATGACAAGAACAGAGAAGTTAAAAAACCAGGAACTTGCTGCTTCCTTATGGGATTATGGGCTTCTTCCATGGAGCACGTCACATTTGAGCAGAGCCTAGAGAGAAAGGTGGGATTCTGTTTCCTGGGGACGAGGAGGAGGGATAGGGATGAGGGATGGTTATGGGGGAGGAGGGATGGCTATATGGGAGGAGGGATGGCTAAAGGAGTCAGCAAGCCAGATAAAGCACAGTAGGTCATCCTGCAGTGTTACATGGGCACAGCATGTCTCAGGAGAGAAAAGTTTAAGAAAGCTGTCTGGGGCTGGGTACAGAGCTTTGCACACCATGTGGTAGAGCTGCGGTGTTATTCTTTCTTTCTTTCTTTCTTTCTTTCTTTCTTTCTTTCTTTCTTTCTTTTTTAAAGAATTATTTATTTATTTTATGTACATGAGTACATTGCAGCTGTCTTCAGACACACCAGAATGTAACGGCATTGGATCCCATTACAGATGGTTGTGAGCCACCACGTGGTTGCTGGGAATTGAACTCAGACCTCTGGAAGATCAGTCAATGCTCTTAAAGCACCGAGCCATCTCTCCCAGCCCCTGCGGTGTTATTCTTTATGCACGGGGCAGCCAGAGAGGCGTTCTTAGTTAAAGAATAATAAGGTCCAAATGAAGTCAAGGCAGCATGGGGCTGAAGAAATGGCTCAGTGGTTAAAAGCAGAGCTGCTCTTCCAGAGAACCAGGGTTCAGTTCCCAAGACCCATTGTGGACACCCATAACCACCTGGAACTCCAGCTTCAGGAGAGCTCTTTTCTGGCACCCTCAGCCCCTGCACACATGTGCTTATGCAAATGCAGGGAGAAACTCAGATGTTGGAGTAAAAACAAGCAAACCCTTTTCTTAAAAAGACAAACATAGAATAGTGTCCACAATAAGTTGATGTGGGGACGGGGATGAAAAATAAAGAGAGCTGGCTAAGAAATAATGCAACTTCTCACGTACGTCTGCCGCGTCGGCAGCAACGCTGGAACAATGCGGGTGAGAGAAGGGAGCAAATCAGAAGATAGCCTCCAAGGGCCCCTGCTCTGGCTGACCATGGGCCGGGAAGGGAGAGATGCAGTGGAGGGGCCGAGAGTCTGTCTGTGACCTTGGACTAGGTGACACTGTGGAGGAATTGTGAGAGAAAAGGAAAATTCCAGGCATGTCTGGTGAGAGCAGCAAGTCAGATAGGATCCCATTATACATACTTACATACTCCGGCATATGGGATTTTTTTTTTTTTAATTTTAAGTTTTTCTTAAATTTTAAGCTTATTTGTTTTTTTTTTTTTTGTCAGTTTGTTTACTGTTCCTGAGTGTTTTGCCTGCTTCTAGTCTTCTGTGTGCCACGTGTATACAGTCATAGCAGAGCCAGAGGAAGGAATTGGAGCAGATATGACCCAAGTGTTACAAGCAGTTATGAGCCTTCTGGTGTGGGTGCTAGGAACCCAACCCTAGTCCTCTGGAAGAGCAGCCAGTGCTCATAACCACTAAGCCATCCCTCCAGTCCCAAGTACCTATTTCTTAATGTTGGGAAAAGGAATGTCACTGTAGGGAAAAGTCGAGATGATGTAGCTTTTGGCCATTCTTGGTGCCTCCAACTGGCCTGTTACTCTCTGCCCCACCCCCCATCCCCGAGGGTGCAGGTCCATTAGAGCTGATTGGAACTCTGCTCTAGGCACCACCCACCTGGCTGGGTGAATACCTGCTTCAGCCCTGACAAAGCCACGTGGGGTCCAAGTTCTTCCTGTCCTTGTGACTCATCGGGATCTTTTCCTGTTGCAGCTACCGCCTGTGTGACCCTTCCGAGCAAGCACTATATGGAAAGTTACCCATCTTTGGACAATACTTCGCTCTGGAAAATCCAGGGACAATCAGAGTGGGAGACCCTGTGTACCTCCTGGGCCAGTGATGGGAACTGTTCGTTCTGGAAGAACAGATGGCTCTTAAAAAAAAACTTTTACAAACAGACATCGCTTGAAACAGTTCTTCAGCCTGTTCTTTGGATCGGCCAGTTCCAAGTTTCTCTTCTTTCAGATTTCCGTCTGTTTCAATGTTTCCTGGGGCCAGCCCACAAAGCAGGCAAATACAGCTTTGCGAACTTAGCAGGTCCCTGTTATGTTTCTTGTAGAATGAAGGGATTATCATATTGCCCTGTTTATAAATACGGAGTAATCCTTCTACGTCGGAATTCACTTGCCAAGACATCATCTCCCTAGCCTTCTTTTGGGAAAGAGAAGAAAAAGGGAGGGACACTGTGTAAGCCAGAAGAATGTTCCAGAATGTTCTGTTACCCCTGGACATGGTGCATACAACGGGAATTAAATACTCTCCCAAGTAAAGTTGGAATGACGGCTTTTACTTTTCTCCTTGAGCCCAGGCTTTGGAAAGAGTTTAAAGAGCAAGCCCTAAAGATATTGGATGCTGTTGCTTACTGACAGTGTGAAGTTTGACAGACCCTTTAGCCCAAGAACACGAAGTGTCAGGGTCAAAGCCAGCTCTCTACAGCATCCAGACGGGCTCTCAGCTCTGTGAAAAAGGTGTTTCCACTCTTGAAGCAAAGTGTTGATGCGCCTCACTAAAGGATTCAAGATCGTTCCTAGCATGTGGGGACAGATAGTGACACCAGAGAGGGAGATACCTCCGCCTGGGTGTCTAAGATGAGATTTGATCTTGCCCAGGAAAATGGTGGCTCTCTTAATATGAGCAAAATGAAATGGTGGCGCCCCCTAGTGGTAGTGAATGGTAGGTCGGCCCACCTTGAGAAAAATTTAAAAAGGGGAAAAACAAAACAAAACAAAACCAAAGCAATCTTGTGCTTGTTGTTTAGTTTTAAATTTTAAAACGTTTTAAAAACTGATATGCTTGGAATGTATCTTCAGTTCTTTGGATCTGAGAGTTCCGAGTGTTTCTTCTATCAGATTTTCTTCTGTTTCAATGTTTCCTGGGGCCAGCACACAAAGCAGGGAACCACAGTCTTGCAGTGTAAACATTAGAAACATTTCCATCTGAAGGAAGTGGGGGAGCTCCCCTGGTGCTCCGGGTTTCTCTGCTTTAGGAAAGTGACTTTCACAAGACAGTGGTGGTGCACGCCCCCGCCTTTAATCCCAGCACTTGGGAGGCAGAGGCACAAGGATTTCAGAGTTCAAGGCCACCCTGGTCTACAGAGTGAGTTCCAGGACAGCCAGAGCTATACAGAGAAACCCTGTCTCGAGAAACCAAAAAAAGGAAAGTGACTTTCTTTCTTTTTTTTTTTTTTGGTTTTTCGAGACAGGGTTTCTCTGTATAGCTCTGGCTGTCCTGGAACTCACTCTGTAGACCAGGAACTCACTCTGTAGACCAGGCTGGCCTTGAACTCAGAAATCCGCCTGCCTCTGCCTCCCAAGTGCTGGGATTAAAGGCATGGGCCACCACACCCGGCTGATTTTCTTTTATTATATTTTAAATTTTACTTTATTTGAATACATATAAATATGTACATTAGTATATTAAGTAGTGTGTGTGCGCGTGCACTCGCGTGCACGCGCACACACACACAAGTGCCATGATACACCATGATACACAACTGAAGGTCAGAGGATAATTTGCAAAAGTCACTTCTCTCCTGCCATGTGAGACCCTGGGATCCACTTCAGGTGGTCAGAGTAGTCACCCTTTCCCTCCCTGGCCCTAGGCCCATATCCCTAACACCTTGTAAAGATGGCGTCCTCTTCTCCACGGCTCATCACTGCAGACTCACCCCTCATCATCTCTGGGCAGAACCTTGCGTGAGGTAGCTAGAGCTAGCACTGCAGGGCAACCCCCAAATGGAAGACAGTACCCAGAGCCCTCTTCCCTTAACACTTGCCTTCTTCTGCCCACTGGAAGGGAGGTTCCACTTGAAGGCAGAGCCCAGTGACCTCTAGAAGCTCTGAGCAGTTCTCCAGCTCGCTGTCAGTAAGACTTAAAGGCCGTTTTCTTGTGTTTATTTTATATTTAACGAGTGGGTTAGTACGAAAGGAAAAACTGATGTCCCATTTACTTTGGCTACCTATCACGCACGCGCTTGAAATATAGGATCAGTTTCATGAGCCATCACAAACCCTCAGAAAGAGCACATAATAGCCGGTGACAGACATATGAGGTTGTGCCCAAATGTCTGCATTTTGTGAATGTTCTATGCATGGGGATTCTATGCGGTAATTGTGGTGGACAGGTGAACTCCAGGGCTGTGGAATGACTCCAGGGGGCAACCTTAAAGGCTTGCTGTCTTGGCATCCCCCAAAAAGAGCTCGAAACTTGCCAACAGGCAGTAAAATAGCAACTTAGGCACACAAGAACTGAAAGAAAGCAGGATGGAACCGAGCGTGGCAGGATGAACCTATAAGCCTAGACCCTGAAGGACTGAGCCAGGGAACTCATCCCAAGTTCAAGACCACACAGGGCTCCATAGTGAGTTTGAGCACTGTCGTAGTTTTGCTTAGGCTACTGTTATAAAATACCACACCCAGAAGCAACTTAGCGGAGAAAAGGTTTATTTAGCCCATAATTAAAGGTCTGTCATGTGGAAGCGTCAAGGCTGTGGGTATTTGAGGGAGCTGATGGTACACACAATCCAGAGCAGAGAGAGAAATGAATGAGCGCATACTCACTCGCTTGATTGTGCTCAGCTCGATTTCTTTACTCTCGTACAGCTCAGGATGTCCCTGCCTAGGGAATGGTGCCACCCACAGTGGGCTGGGTCTTTCTATGTCAATTAAGGAGATCTCTTATAGATATGTCTACTGGCAAAACCAATATAGGTGATGCCTCATTGAGACTCTCTTCCTAGGTGGTCCTAGGTTGTGTCAAATTGACAAAACTAGCCATCATATGCCCAGTATGGGTTACGTAGTGAGCCCCTGCCCTTCATTGTATGTGTGGATGTTCATGTGTAAAAATGCCAGAGGTCGATGGCAGGTATCTCTCCATCTTATATTTTGATTAATCGGGGTTAATCTGGGTCTCACCATTTTTAATCTGTTAGCTAGCCAGTGGGATCACCTGTCTCCACTTCTTCTTCCTCCCTGACAGTTTCTGGGTTCACTGGGACCTATTTCTCCTTCCTCCCTAACTGGGGTAACATCTGCACCTGGCTTTCTAATGAGTTAAACATCTGGACTCAGAGGCTCACACCAGATCCTGTTTTCACAGCAAGCACAGTAGCTACCCAGTCAAGCCATATCCCCCGCCCCTAGCCCAAGGGTTTCTGGTGAATGCATACCCCTCTCTTTCTCAGTGTCATCAATCAACAAATCCTGAGCTGGACTCTTCTAAGTCAGGGACCACTTGGGTTTGGGATCCTTGAAGTGGCAGCATCTCTCTGATAGGACATCTAACTGAACGGTTGTTGGTTGCACAATTCTGTGCTGCATTTTTCACAGTAGAAGTCTGAGTTTGCATGGGTGGGGGTGGGGGTGGGGGGGGGGTTCTGTTCTTGAAAAAGAATGCCATGGAGCAATATGTTTGAGAAGTCCAGCGAGCCTCAGTATTCTTCAAAGACACAACAGCCCATCTGGAGGCTCCGGGAAGGTCCGTGTAAGGACACGCTGGTGTTTTCTTTGGCCCCTCAAGAGATGCCATTCTGGTATTCAGGGGAGCTTGTGGCAGATCCCAGGAGTTCCGGTCAACAGGAGTGGTGGATTCATGGGAAGCCTGGAGGAGAACAGGGACCCCGAAACAAACCCTCTGCAGCTCTGGCCTCATGACAACACCCAACTGCAGAAGTGCCCAGGGATGCCTCGGGCACTGAGGGCTGGCCTCTCTCTCTATTTGAGAACTAAACTTCCTCATTCTACTGTAGGACTTAACACTCTCCCTCTCCCTCTCCCCCTCCCCCTCCCCATCTCCCTCTCCTCTTCCTCTCCGTCTCCCTCCCCCTCCCTCTCCCTCTCCCCTCCTCCCTCTCTCTGATATATACATATACTTTTTTGAAACATAGTCTAGCTGCATATCCCAGGATGGCATTAACCTCATAATCCCCCTGTTGAGGCTCTCCATTGTTGGAGTGCGAGCTGTGCACGGCCACACCCAGCTTTATATTCATTTTTAACTGTGTTCAGTTAGTAAGAACATAGATTACTTTTGCAACTTTCTTAGATATGGTCCAATAAATTATGAAAGCTATCTATCCATCTATCTATCTATCTATCTATCTATCTATCTATCTATCTATCTATCTATCAATCATCTATCTATCTATCATCTATCTATCTATCTTTTTTTGAGGCAGGGTCTCATGTAGCCCAGATGACTGTGGACTTCTGACCCTCTTGGTGCTACCTCCTGAGTTCTGGGATGATAGGCATGCACCGCCACACCCAGTTGTACGCAGTGCTGAGAGGATCAAGCCCAGGGATTCATGCATGCTAGGCAAGCATTCTACCAACCACACTATATTCACCAGCCCCATGTTATGACAACATTGTAAATTACTTGATTTCAAACAAAAGGGGGGAAAAAAACTCTCAGTACAGCCAAGTTCTTGGAATCTATCTAATAAAAAATGTGCCTGCTGTAGCCCCTGATCCCCATTTGCTCTGACTACACACTCCTAAGAAGAAGGGAGGCCACGGCTTTGACTACAACCCAAACACAACTCCAAGCAGAGCAGTGGAACCATCTGCTCTCCCACTGTATCCCAGCTCAGAGACAGGAGCTACCCTTGTCTACAGCATTAGTCTTCTTGGACAGCGTGTGGGTCCTGGTTCCCATCTACCTTCTCTGGAGGCCATTTTTAATGGGTGGGTCAATTTGGCTGTTGACCAATCTAAAGCATTCACCCTTGGTGGTCCTTGTTCAGGCATCTTACCTTCACAGAGCACTCCACACTGGGACTCACAGCCTCCAGTTCTCTCCCTTCATTCTCTCCTCTTTGGCTCTCCATGCATCCATCCCTGAGCTGAGTCTTCAATAGTCCAGTCCCCATTGAGCCTAATGGGTTCCGGGTCAGGCCCACCTTCTCTCACCCTCTTTAGGATTTTTCTGAGAGTCCTGTATATAAAGTATTGTCATAATTATCCCTGATTAATATTTTTGCACCTAATAAAGTCTCAGGGCCTGGGCTGGGGAGGCTCATCTTCCCAGATGGCTTCTCCAGCCATTAAAGTGACTTGTTAGTTGGAGGCCCCAGGATGGCCGAGGGCAGCTGGAGAGCTGTCCTTTGCAGGCATTTCTGGTTAACATCAACCAGGAAAGCTCTCTGTAAACACATGAATAATTGATTGCGCTGCACTCACGGAGCTACTGCGGATCTGAGCCCGGATGACTCATTTGCGAGGCATCCCTGTCGTCTGGATGCCATAACATTGGAGGAATGATGACGGTTTCTTGGAGGTTCTTCTGTGGCCGGCGTAGCCAAGTCGAAGACTGTAATGGTTTGTTATGATGACCTTTGCCGTTCCATTAGGCTCAATTGCTTTAAAAAATGATGTGCGCGTACTTTAGAAACATTTTTACCCTTTACGTTGACCTGACATCATAGTTTATATTAGCAAATGTATTAATGACAGAGGAGTGTTTTCATGTCCCAAGGACAAGTTTTAACAACCATAATCTGCCCTCAGTCATCATAAATATAAATGTATTGGTCAAACAGACCTCGTTAATGTGGTCAAGACAAATGCAAGTCTATATTTTAAGGCAGTAGAGGCAGTGGAAGCCCTAGAGGATTTGGAGGTTTTTTTTTTTTTTTTTTGGTGGGCCTGTGAGGTTCTGTGTACGTGTTATCTGCAGGCTGAGAAAATTAACGTGTTCCCCCCACACCCCTCTCTGGTTCTGCCTCAGACAGATATAAATGTCTTAAGGATGTCAAGTGAGATTGTTCACATAGTTTCTGGACACCGTTAATGCCTGGTGGGGTGAATCTTAGTTCTTAAAGCTGTCTTCTTGTCCTGATCACAGGGCTTTTAGAGAGAAAGAAGAGGTCCCAAGTGTTGGCAGGGTGCTACCCCACTGACACGTCTCTGAATTATATTGTGTCCTAGCTTTTTAATTATAATACCCTTCCCACTCTCCAGTATCTTCTTTCCTTTGAGACGGGGCCTTCTCCTGTGGATGTGTGCCTGACATCTTACCCCACACTGGTTGGTAAACCACAAGTCGGCAGACAGTGTTCCAGGCGTCATCTGTAGACAGGATGGGAGGGACGCTCTGTTTCTCTCTGTTACAGCACTCTCACAAGTGCTGGGCTTTATTAACAAGTTCTGTCTTCTGAGCTTCTTGGGGAGAAAATAAAGAGCTTTTTAATGGTATTTTGTTTTGAACTGTGAAACCTGCTCAGAGTGGGAATGTCTCAGGGCCCCTTCCAGAGAAGACTGTTTATAGGCAAGTCTGTCTCCCTCAGATATGATCAACTTGGTGCCATCATTAAGTCCTCCTTGGGTTGTGGTCACCTAACAGTGAGTGATGGATCGACCCCCTCAGGGACTGATGTTGGCTTTTCCCTCTCAGAACAGGCTTCTAGAATGCATTTATCCAACTGAACTTGCTATATATTTTTTCTTTTGATGGCTCGGAGATTGAGGCATATGTGGTATTTTCATAACAGAGCTTTTCATAATACTTGAGAGGAAGAGGCAGCTCAAGGATTCATGGACAAATGGACAATCATGTGCAGGCACTCAGTAGGATTTCATATTTATTCAGCCTTAACATGTAGCAATGCCCTGCATGCGCTCAACTCAGGATGAACCTGAAGGGCATCCCTGCCTGAAAGAAACCAGCCACACGGTATAAATATCACACAGTTCCACCTCTGTGGGTACCTAGTAGCCAAACGTAGACACAGAGAGAAGGGGAGCTTTGAGGGCTGGGGAGAGCAGGGTATGGTGCCTGGGGTGCTGCTATCTAATGGGTTCAGAGCTTCAGTCTTACAATGGAAACGGGAGCCAGTGGGTTGTTGTACAGCAGTTGAGGAATGGTTCCTGTGGCAAACATTGTGCCCCGTGCGCTTTGCTAAGATTTAAACATGCAAGAAAAAGAGAGAGGAAGAAGAAGAGGGGGAGGAGCAAGAGGAAGAGGAGAATGAGGAGGAAGAGGAGGAGGAGGTGGTGCAGGTGAATTTAAACTCTAAGGCTCTCTTGAAGAAACACTGTAGGCTCCAACCATGGGAAGGATTCCACCCTTTCCAGGACCATAAAGGAGTAATTAACCAAAGCTCTTCAGTTCTTTCCTCTGAATGTGGTTCATACGGACAGGAGGCTCCTTGGAGTGGATGTTGGTAGAGTTTACATTCAGATCTAGAGTGACTTTTTTTTGTTTGTGTTTTCGACTTTTTATTCTTTTTCAGCACTTTATTGCCGGGCCACATTTATGATACAACTCGATTGTCGTGTTCAACCCCGGCAGGTTATGCTGGTCGATGTGGATGGAGATACTCTGAGATGGGAGACAGATGAACTAGGATAGTTCTCCATGACAGGAGGGCTTTTTGGCACTGACCCACCTGAGGGCCCCACAGGGCAGAAGCCTTGCCTAGAGGAGCTATATTGGAGATGAGATCGGAGCTGGTTCCCTGTAAGGACCTCTCTTATGTTTGGTTAACTGTATGTAAAATGGATTCAAAGAATACAAAATTGGGCAATTTTTTTTTTAAACTTCCATTTTTGTTTGCTATAATTGTTATGTGTGTGTCGGGGGTGAATGTGTCAGAGGTCAGAGGTCAGAGGTCAGAGAGTGGTTTTGTGGGCATGTTTCTCTCCTTCCAGTTTTGCACAGGCTCTGAAGATGGAACTCAGGCCATCAGCCCTGCAGCTGTAACAGTGTTTGCATCTCTGTTGCTGTAATAAAACACTCTGGTGAAAGTTGGCTGGGGAGGAAAGGGTTCGTTTGGTTTATAGGTAACAATTCATTGTCAAGGGAAGCCAGTGTGGGAACCTAGAGGCTGGTCCTGGAGCAGAAGCCTTGGAGGAACCCTGCTAACAGGCAGGGAGAATAACCACATGGCTTGCTCAACCTCCTTTCTATACAGCCCAGGACCACCTGCCTAGGGCTGGCACTGCCCACAGTGGGCTGGGCCTCCTACATTAGTCAACTGAGACAATACCCCACAGATGGCCTCCAGACCCATTTGAATTGGTAATTTCTCAGTTAAGGTTCCTTCTTCCTAGATAATGCTAATGTGTCAAACTGCCAAAGAACAAACAAACAAACAAACAAACAAACAAAAACAAAACAAAACAAAAACAAAAACAACCAACAAGCAAAAAGCTGGCGCAGACAGCACAAACAGCAAGTACCTTTACCCTCTGAGCCATCTTGCTGGCCCCTAGAGTGGAGGGGTTTAGGGCAGAGGTGTTCCTGCCCACGAGCACCTTCAGAATCATCACTATTTATCCCCATGATAGCTTAGTCTCGGTCCTTCTCTGCGACCTCCCATTCAGTAACCCATGGGAGTCATTGGTAACGTTGGGAGTGGCTAAGCCAACCTCTTCTCTTTCTCCTCCCTGCTCTTTCTGTACTCTGACCACCTACAAGGTGACTGGGGGCTCTGGTGACCTTGGCCGAGAAGACCCCATCCCAACTGGAAGGGACCTCAGTTCTCTAGTGCTGCCTGAGGCTGGCAGGAGGAGCCTCACAGTGGGATCAGAACTTCCATTGTTTTTTGACTTTCTAAACCACATCTTTAGCCTCCTTCCCTCCCTCCCCCCTTACCTCCCCACTCTCTCCTCCACCCCTCTTCCTTTTCTTCATTTCTTTTTACGATGCTGGGGTTTAAACCTGGGGTCTCTAGTATACACTGAACCGCAGGGCTATTATTAGTGAGAAGCAGGTAGTTTGATCTCAATGAAACAAAATGCTAACAGCAAACAAACAAAACCCAATCCAAACCCAAGCAAAACCCCATAGGTCTACAGCACTGTCATGGTTTGAAGGAGAAATGACTCACTCTCATAAGAGGAGGTTTGTAGGAAGTGTGTCCTCGAGGAAGGACCGTGTCACCGTGTCACCGAGGGTGGCCTTTGAGATTATGTGACCTTACCCAACTTCCATTCAGGTCATTCTCCTCAGGCTTACATTTGAATGTGACCTCTCAGCCAGGTGTGGTGGCACACACCTTTAATCCCAGCACTCAGAAGGCAGAGGCAGGTGATCTCTGAATTTGAGGCCAACATGGTCTGTAGACCAAGTTCCAGGATAGCCAGAGAAACCCTGTCTAGGAGGAGAGAGGGGCGGTGTGTGTGTGTGTGTGTGTGTGTGTGTGTGTGTGTTTGTGTGTGTGTGAATGTGAGCCCTCAGCTTCCTGCTCCAGCTGCCACACCTGCTGCTTGCTGTCATGTCTCCCCACTACCATGGTCTCTCATTCATCTAGAAGTGTACACCCAAATATATTCTTCCCCCTGTAGGTTGCCTTGGTCACGGTGTTTTATCACCGCGAAAGAAAAGTGGCTGCTGTAATACGCTGATTCCTCCCCACACATATGTAGCAGATGTGCAGCTCGGTCTTCATATAGGTCTTGAGCAACTGGAACGGGGGCTGTCCCAAAAGCTGTTGCCTGTATGTGGGATATGTTCTATCTGGGATGCCTTGTCTGGCCTCAGTGGGAGAGGAAGCCTCACAGAGACTTGATGTGTGGGGAAGGTGTGCGTGTGGGGAACCCACTCAGAGGAGAAGGGGATAGTGGGAGGGGGTGGCTGGGAGGGGGCAGTGAGTGGGATGTAAAGTAAATAAGTAAAAAGTATTAAATTAAAAAATTTGTACTTATTAATATTATTGTGTACATATAAAATATACATGGTGTGGCCTCATGTGTCACAGCGTGAGTGGAGAGATAAGAAGACAATTCTGTGGACTCAGCCCTCAGCTTCCGCTCTCTCGTGGGTTCCAGAGACTGCAGTGAGCTCTCCAGGATTGCCTCCCCAGCCCCCACTGTCCAATGCATTCCGGTTGTATCCCGTGTTTGTAAGGGGACCTGGAGTCTGAAGAGGGGTGCAGGAAGGATGCAAGTCTCTGAGGAGCAGCTTAGAGTCCCACAAGCTCCCGATGCACAGCTCTCCGCAGTGGGTTCAGGAAGGCTAAGTAACTTGCTCACATTATACATACGCGGCTAGAATCAGAACTCAAGGCTTTGGCTTCTGACAACACAGTGGCTATCCCTTCAAAGAACGGAAGTGTTTTCAACTGGAAACAAGTCGCCCCCTGTTAGCATCAGAACCATCCATGGACGGCCAGAAACTGTTTACAGCCAGCTTCTGACCCTAGCGATGACTTCATCCCTAGGCAACGACCCTCCTGCGTCTGTTGCCATGGCACCTGTCCCACACTCCCTGTGCATGTTACCCGGTTACCTGCATCACCTGCCTGTCACCTGCGTTAGTCACCTGCGTCCCCTACTTCCGGGATAAAAGACAGGGACCCCAACCCTTAGCTCTCTCTTCTTCGCTTCTCCCCCTCACCCCCTCTAGGGGGCGCCTCTGTAAATGAAGACCTCCCCTGTGAGAACTGTGCTGGCTTGCGGTGATCAGTCCAGGATTACACTGCCGCCTTACCGAACAGCCCCAACCCTATATTCTTGGTTTTAAATATTTGCTTGCAGTATAATGATAGACAACGAAACTTGGTGTAGTAAGAGTCACGTGTGTTGGATCACCCGGAACTCTCTTTTAAAGTCATTATTCATGTGTATAACTCTAAGCTGGTCGCAGCTGGTGGATCTGCAGAGGGTCTTAGGAGTCCTCCGACCCCAAACTAGTTAAACTCTCACCCCTTTTTTGTACACCAAGTTCCAAGTCCCCCCCCCCCACCAAAACTGGCATTAATGCCAACATCCTCCACACACAAAAAAGATGCTACCTGGCATGATCAACTCTAGCTCTCTGTGAAAGTTGGGACTCCTTAGCATGCATCGATAGCTAAGGAGGGATGAGTTCACAGGGATTCAAACACTCCCCACAGCCCTCCACCCCACTTTGAGAGAGATGGGAAATAGGACAAAATTCTAGAGGCACCAAGACCCCCCAGAGTCCCCACCCAGAGCTGTGAAAATCACCTATCGTGAACTAATCCTAATCATTAAGGCTGGGGGGCTTGACTAGCAGGTTCGAATTGTGTAACATGTGCCTGTATGTGCGCACCTTCGGGTGGGAGAATGAACGAGGAAGGATGCCTTCATAAGAATGTTTGCTTTAAAAAGTCAACTTTTTGATGAGTCAGTAAATTGAAGGAGACCCGGCATCAATCAGGAGCATGGAGGCCAGTGGCATGGTCTTGCTTTTTGTTCTGTAGCTTTTTTTTTTTTTAAAGGCCAAGTCAGGACTGGGAACGTTGCTAAAGGCTAGCACATTCTCTGCCAGTGAAGGAGGAGGGAGTGGGTACAGAGAAAATCCTGGCTTTTCTCTGCCAGCCTCCATGCTTCTCAAAAACATGGAAAGATGAATTTCAGGCTTTGTCCAGAGCTCTAAAACCTTAAATCCTTCTAGAAAATAACCTGTCTCTCAGGAATTTGAGGTTCTAGAAAATAATAAAGCGCCCCTGCCCCCCCCCCAGGGGCTGTGGACTGGCTTTGCTATTGGCTGTGCTGACTTAAGCCTGAGTAATAGAAGGATGTGATGAATCTGCAGGTATCTGCCCCGCTTTGTGAGAGGGCAGAACCGCAGGACAAGGGGTAGAATGCTGCTATAAACAAGAAGCAGCACTTTCCCCTCCAGCTCCAGGCATTGTGGCTCCTGGGGAAAAAAACCCCAATGTTTCTTTTTCATGCTGAATAATACTGCTTTTGCTCAGCCGGGCTGAGTAGACAAGTCTGAGTCCTGATTTCTTTATATTCTCTGTGTGTGTGTATGTGTGTGTGTGTGCCCGCTCATGTGCTCACACAAATGAACACATGTATGTGTGCTCAGTGAATGTTGCAGCCAGAAGCCAACCAACCTCTAGCGTCATCCTTAGCTACTATCCATATATATTTTTTAACCAAACATGTGTCTAGGCATATAAGTGCCCTTGGAGGCCAGAGGTGACACACACACATCCACTCCGTAGATGTATTTTCACGTGGTTGTGAGCTGTTTTGTAAGGTGGGAGCTGGGAATCCGACTGAGATTCTCTGCGAGAGCAGTGTGTGCTCTTCGCTACTGAATTACAAGGTCTTTCCCTGACCTGGGCTCATTAGTTCTGCTAGACTGGCTAGCCAGTGACCCGCAGAATCTACCTGGCTCTACCTCCCCAGTGCTGTGGTGAAAATACAATTGTGTGCCAACACTTCTAGCTTTTGTATGTGAATGCAGGGGGGGGGGCAAGGCGGGGTGGGGGCTGGGGGGAAACAGCACTCAAGTCCAAATGCAGTGGTAGGCAAGCTCTCTGCTGAGCCACGCCCACACTCCGCCCACAATCCCGCCCACACTTGACTCTGCATTCTGATTTCAAACCTAGACTCTAATGTCTAGACTTCTTGTTATAGTCTGCATCTTGAGTGTCTCTCAAAGGATGCCTGCAGAAGGCTTGGCCCTCAGGCTGTGGTGCTATATGGAGGCAGTGTAGGGGCTTAATGGGAGTAAGTTGGGATGTTGGAGGTGTGCCTTGCATTGAATAGTGGGACACTTGAATGTTCTTGGTTCTTCGTTTCTTGGCTGTGAAGAGGGGAGCAGCTTCCTTCACTATCTGGCCCCACCATGCTTCGTCCTCTGTCATCCAGCCCCAGAGGATGGGTGGCTCACATGGACTGAAACCTCTAAAATATTGAGACCAAGCAAGTCTCCTCTTTTTCTAACTTATTTAGTTCACGTATTTTGTCCCAGGGATAAAGACAACTAATACAGAACTCATGGTAAGATGTTTAAAAGGAAGTGAATTCATCTAATGCCTTCACCTTCTTTTTAAACGAGTCTTTGAAGAAGTGATATGTTCTCTTTTTCAAGACTTGAAGAGTTTTTCGTAGACACCGGGGAGCAACAGTTAGTATAAGTGGAGATGCACCTCTCAAACCAGAGGCGTGCCTGCGCATAGAGAACGGATGCCAGAGAATTCTGGATTCATCTTCTGGATGGCTCTGGTTCCACTGTGGTCCCCCAAATTGCCAGAACAACTCGGTGACATCAGTCTGGTTTGTGCCTTCGGGTTTGTCCAAGCCACCCCCTGGTTTACATGAACAGAAGCTGACAGGTGGCAGAGCTTTGAAACACAGGAGGGACCGGCAACTGTTCTAAGAGTCAATCACATGGCCTGTGCCTGGCTTTTGGTGTCTGATGAGTTGCTAGGCTGTGCTTCTTTTTTTACAATGCAAAGATGGTGCACACAAGGAACACACACACACACACACACACACACACACACAGCAACACACTGAGAGCCGAGCACTGTTGCAGTTCTTTGTGTTGTCGACTATGCATTGCTTTTGTGTGTATGGTTTTAAGACTATAGGTACCATGCATCACTTACTATTTGAAATAGGCTCTCATGTAGCCAGACTGGTCTTGAACTTACTATGTAGCTAAGGATGGCTCTCAACTCTAGATCTTCCTGCCTCTGCCTCCTGGGTGTTGAGATTACAAGATTATGCCAGCATACCCCACTTACTTGGGGCTGAGACTTGAACCCAGGGCTTTGTGAGTGCTAAGTGTTTGCATGCACAGCTAAGTGTTTGCGTGCACGCATGTGTGTGTGTGTGCATGTGTGTGTGTGTGTGTGTGTGTGTGTGTGTGTGTTTGAACTTGGCACAAAGTAAAGTCATCTGGAAGGAGGGAACCTCCATTGGGAATTTGTCTCCCTCAGATTGTTCTGTGATCATGTCTCTGGGGGTATTTTCTTGATTAATGATTGCATATGGGAAGGTCCAATGCACTGTGGGTAGAGCCACCTCTGGGCAGATGGTCCTGGGTTGTATGTGCGAGAAAGCAGGCTAAGCAATACACAAGGATCAAGCCAGTAAGCAGCATCACCCATGGCCTGTGTTTCAGTTCCTGCCTTGAGCTCACGATCTGACTTCCCTTGGTGATGGAGTGAGATCTCTGATGTGTAAGCCAAATGAAGCCTTGCCGTCCTCAGCTAGCTTTTGGTTACAGTGTTTATCACAGAATGGAGAGCAACCTAGGACCCTAGGCAAACACTCTTTCAATGGAGTGCTCTCCTTAGTACCAAAGATGTTAGTTTTTATAATAAAGAAGACAGACTACAAATGAAAATATAACCTTAAGATGTCTGTGTACTTAAGTTTCAAAGTATTTAAAGTAATAAAATGTTATTGTTATGTTTGTTTAGTGTGTGTGTGTGTGTAGAGATCAGAGGCCACCTTTTAGAAGTTAGTTCTCTCCATCTATAGTGGGTGCTGGTTGTTGAATACATGCAGTTAGGCTTACATGGCAAGCAATTTTACTGGCTGAGCTACCTCACCACTCCTAATGATCTCTTCCTAGGATGATGATGACATTCCACATGTTGTCCAGAGCCACAATGTCCAGCTCCAAGTCACTGGCCACTAGAAATGTGCCTTGTTCAAGTTGAGGTGTGCTGCAGTTATAGTCACACAGCAGATGTCAAAGGCTTCATATCTGCAAGGCATAAAGCATTGCCGTAATTATTTTTATTGTGACTGCGTATGAGATTCCATAACTTGAATGTGTGGAGTTAGACTCAGTTATTGGAATTAACTCAATCTAATCATTAAGGGTTAGTTTTTATCTTCTCATGTGGTGATTTCTATTCCAGCTGCATTTGTGGGTGCTATAAAGGAGGGTTAGCAGTGCCCCCACCCCCACCCCAAGACCAACACTCGTCTTGGTAAGACCTGGCCCCCTCACCTAACCTTGACTTTGAAGATGGAATTATCCATGCTGTGAGCACAGGGTTTCTTTGGGGTGGTGAGATCTTCTGAGACTCAACCATGTTATTGTTTTGTATGGTGTTATGACTGTATTAAGTGTCCCCAATAGAACTTCTTAAAAACTTTAAAAATTTTTATTTGTTTATTGTGTGTGTAGCATGTATTTATTGGTGAGCCTGTGGAGGTTTTCAGGCTCATCAACAAACACCCTTACCTGCTGAGCCCTCTCGTTGGGTCCTTGAGAATTTTTAAAATCCATATCTTTTGTCTTAAAAGATTGCAAAAATTGACAGGTGCCGCATTGTACTTCTTTGTTTAGGGGTAGAGGAGGGGGTGGTTTTGTGTAAAGACAGTGTCTCTAGAATGGGGGTGGGGGATGGGGATCAGAAAGATATGCAGGCTGGCAATGAAGGACAGGGCGAACTCTTTCTCCTCCCTTGTGAGAAATGCTAACTGCGGTTCGGTTAGCTTGGCATTCTGTCTATAGCTGTGGTTCTCGCTCAGACGATCCTTTCCCTAAAACGCATTGCCTGGTGTTTCTACGGTGTTCAGCATTCAGTGATCTCGGCCGTCAAGATGGAGTAAAACACGGAGTCAGGCTCTAGGCGCTTGGCCTTCCAGTACAGTAAGAAGACGAGTTGGGCTTTTATCCCCCACATCTCTGGAGTTCTGCTTCTTAAGGTAACTTCAGAAGGCAAAACTGATCTGCAGTTAGGGCAGTTACCCTGAGTAGCAGCAGAGGTGAGGGGGAGTTACCCTAGGTGGCCGCAGGGGTTGGGGGTGGGAGGAAAGGGGAGGGGTGGTTGTGCAAGATAGGGGAAGGGCTCAAGCCAGGGACCTATTCCTATGTTACAGGCGTTGGCTTACCCGAGTGTGTCCAATTCGGGGGGTGTTTTCATCGTGTGAATCTGTACGCTTTTTTGAATGCATGTTACGCATCAACAAGAAGTTACACACCTTGTCTGTGAGGGTGACTGCTTTTTTTTTTTTTAAGTGAAAAGCCCTGTGTCGATGAGATGAGGGAAATGACCACCAGGGGGCGCTGTATCCCTAACCTCTGTGCGCAGAGGCCCTCCCTAGGGCTCTAGGGCTATTGGAGATGCAGACCCGCAGTCCTCGAGCAGAGATTTGTGGGTGAGTGACCCACCTTAGACAAGCCTCCTGAGTAACTTATGTCTCCACTTGAGGCATCCGCACACAGAGAGACCCAGACAGAGCCGACCTTTTCTTTTAACTTTTGATTCAGAGCGCTGGGCAGGGATGGGAGCCTGCGCTGCTTACTTGAGAAGCTTACTTGGTGGTCCGGTATAGGTTAGACACCTAAGGAATGTCACATTCTTGGGAGAAATTAAGATGCCTGCCTCGCCGAAAATAGACACTCACGAGGAGATGGGGCAGTTCTGGAATGACCAGGCCCTGCTGTTATCACCGACGGAAATCCTGTGTGGTGGTAAATGTGACCCTCAGCAGAGCCTGGAGAAAAGATTATGGGAGCAGAGACGGGCCGAGAATGCAAATGTGGGAGGTTATTGGCTAGATAGTGGCCAGGAAACCAGAAACTGGGGTTTGGCGGGGGCAGAGGGGGTTGGGGAGGGGGCTGAAAGAGCATAAGAGGAAATGAGGGAGGAAGAATAAACAAATGAGATAAGCAACTTCCTCCACTTCCTCCTCTGCTGCCCTTTTGTTTGCTTCCAGGACTCTGGTGTTTCTGAGTCCTCTTCTGGGGATAATAGCCTGGACTCTGAGTCTGAGAAGCAGGCCTCGCTCCTACCTCCCTGATGTTTCCCCATCCTACCTGGTTTACTGTGAGAGACTTTCATATATGTAGACAGCCACTGGACATGCTCCCCTAAGCAGCCAGTGGGCAGGCTCTCTCCAAGCCCAGGCTAGTGCTCCAGTTCTTCAGGAGGAAGAGCACTGGTTTAGACACCTGACTGTCCCTTCCAAATGCACTTATGTGGCTGCCACCAAATGTTGGTTCACTGGCATTGGGAGTCAGTGGAGCTTAGTAACACTGTTTGGGGGATAGGGATGTGGTTCCGGGGTAGAATTTGGTATGATCAGGGCTCTGGGTTCCATCTCCAGTTCCACAGAATAAATGGACAACAAACCCCGACGTTGCTGTGTGCAGAGCTTCCCCTGTCTTGGACTGGAACTGGAAATGATGGGGTGGCCCCACACTGATGGGGGTGATGGAGGTCGATGGGGTGGCTAGTGAGGCCTGACTGTGTGCTGGAAACCACCACCACCCGCAGGGTTCTAATGGCAACTTTTCGGATTCAGGTGGAGAACCTGTGGCTCTCTGGGGCAAGTGAGGGGGACTGGAAGGGGGCAAGGAGGGCAGCCTGACAGACCCCCAGCTCCACTCTCTGACCGTATGACTTAATGTTTGTAGGTCCCTTCGGGTATCTGTAACAGGTGACAGCATCAAACCTCCCTGTAATGTTGCAGAAATTGAACAACAAATTGTATGTGAAGCACTTTCTCTACCGTGTGCAGGACACTTAAATGTTAGCCCTTCGCCAGGGCCCACTAGCCTTTGAGCCTCTAGCCGCTTGCAGGATGTGCAGGATTGAGTTCCCACCGCAAACTGGAAGAATTCGTGTTTGTGAATGGTTTATGTTGACTTTGGAGAGTCATGAGAAATTGTTACTTTGATGAAATCAATTAACCTTAGCACCACCAAGAGCCCACGCTCCGCCCACGCAAGGAGGGAATGGGGCACCGGAAAGCTGGGCACCTGTGACTCTAGGCCTCCTATCTGAGAACTCTACTCCATCTGTGGGACATATCTGTACTTCTCAGCTACATATCCTTAGTAGTGAGGGCACAATGCACTGGACTTACGTCCTCAGGCAGCTCCAAGGAAAGTTGTGTCTAGATTGCTCATTTTAACCCCCGCTGATGAATCCTTTCTGCTGGGGTTCTCTCTAAATGTACACAATTCAGTTTGGACATGGGATGCTCCACACGATGCCTGTGAGATGAGAAGGGCAAGCGGTGGATGCTTTTGACTGTTTGTCTCCATGGACACTATGAAGGGATAGCATCTCAGAGGCTTTCATTGCATTTCATTGGTTGGGGCTTGGAGAGATGACTCAGTGGTTAAGAGCACTGGCTACTCTTCCAGAGGTCCTAAATTCAATTCCCAGCAACCACATGGTGGCTCATAACCATCTATAATGAGATCTGGTGCCCTCTTCTGGGCTGCAGGCATACATGCAGGCAGAATGCAGTGCACACAATAAATGAATCTTTAAAACAAATTTCCATTGGTCACCAACTGTACTCTGCTACTGTGCTAGTAGAAGTTATGGGTAAAGCAGACATAGTCAAATGGAGCATATGAGGGGTCAAAAGAGGGAGCTAAGCAACAAAAGACATACAGGGTTAACTACCAGTCAGCTACCTAAAGCACAAGGAGGCACCAGGAAGATACTTCATCCCAGTGTGAAGGTGTGGTGGTGTTGGGGTCAGAAGCAGAGGAGAGTGTTCCAAACAGAGAACAGTCTGTATGTGCCCTCTACAAATGGGTGCGTACGGTTATGTAGAGTCTACATACACCCAACTCAACCCTGCTCCCTCACCCCAACACCTTCTTCTAGAATTCTGCAGAGGATTTCTCAACAGGTCTTCCAGATGCGGCTAGATCATGCCTCATGGTGAGGCCATGGTAGTGTGCGCACTCACACTTTCTTAGTACAGTTGTAAACCACCCCCTTCCCACCCAATGAGGGAAATGCTAAGAAAACACACTCTGGATTTATTATAGTTACTATGACTCAGACAGGCTGAAGGCTAGAATCTGATGGAGTTTTCCTAAGATTCCTTGGGGATTTTGAAGGATTCTTTTCCCACCAGCCAGCGAAAGAAGATTATAAAAACACATTTCCTCCAGACAGAAGAAATCCCTTGAATCCCAGGTTCTGGTGACTTGAGCAGCAGAGGATGCCCCACACCGCGTCACCACATAGCATCATGTCTCCACACAGCACCGTGTCCCCGTACCTCACCTTGTCTCCACATAGCACTGTGTCTCCATACCTCACCCTACACCTGTCTCTCCTTCATTCTCTTCTCTGTGACTTCTCTGGTGAGACAGTGGACGAGTGGACAAGAAGTTGATTGTAGTTTGGAATCTTGAATTTGCCCCCTCACCAAGATCCTGCCCTCTTTTTGTTATTGTTTTTTTTTTTGTTGTTGTTGTTTTTTTAAACTTTTGGGAATTTTATACATGAGTACTGTACTTACATAATTTTTACCCACCTTCCTCCCCCCACTCCCTCTCAAATTCAGGACTTCTTCTTTCACCATATATGCCCGTACATCTACATGTATACACACATATATCTACTAATGAGGCCATTCAGTGCTGTTCATGTACAAATACCTTTAGAGCCAAACACACGGTGTGGATACTCCAGATGAAAGCCAACTGCCAACCAATGGCTGCTTCCTCTTTAGACTCAGCTTCCTCATAGGCTGAAGTAGAGACTAGATGGCAGCATGGGCTTCCCTGTGGCTTTCACACCCCTGGTTCTCATGGGCGAGACTCAGCCAAGAGGCAAAGATGGTGAGTCCCATAGGAGAAGCCAGGGTTGGTTGAAAATTTCAGGATGAGGCTGGAAAAAACCTTCCTTCTCCTCAGACAATTTAGGCAGAGCCAAAGCAGACATCAGCAAAAGAGCCGTTTCTCTCCAGCCTAGCCCCCTTCCCAGCATGGCTTCATCTACCTCTTCCCATATTATATTTATTTCAATAATCCCACAGAACTAGCAGTTCTCCTCAGGCTCTCAGCCGAGCCTGCTATTCTCCATAAGGATTTCTATAGATTCCAGACCAAGAATTTAATCTCCAAGATCTATAACATAAACCAGAGAAGAGGAACTGGGAAGGTTTTAAGAGATAGAAGACCAGGGCCAGCTCAAATTTCATGTATGAACCTAAAGGACCTGGTGTGAGTCAGGATCCCCAGAGAAGGAGAACCGTTAGGATGTATCTAGGAGACTTCATATAGGCACTGACTCAAGCAGAGATGGAAGCCTAGAAGGTCCACCGTCTGTTTTCTGCAAGCTAAGGAATTCAGAAGGTCAGCGTTTTAGTAGAGTCTGGGTCTGAAGGCCTAAGAATCACGCCAACATCTGAGGCAGAAGAAAGAGAAGATGGGAAGTGAATATCCCTACTGAACAACACACATCTCCCTTTCCTCTCCATTGCATGCAAGCTCTGGGTGGAGTGGATGGTGTGGACTGCCCTGGTGAAGGTGAATCTGATCTGCCAACTCATGTGGCATTCTCTTCCAGAAACTCCCTCCCAGACATATCTCATCACAATGCTCTCATCCGCTATCTGGGCATCTTCGAGCACAGTCAAGTCAACATAAAAACGTAATAACCTTAGAGTCTGATGCCAGCTAAGCCACAGCCAGATAGAGTTGTCATTTATTCTGCTTCCATAAGAGATGCTGAACATCAATGACTTAAAGTCAGATGTAGTTTAACTTAAAGAAGGAAAACATGGATGACATGGGCTGGTGAGATGGCTCAGTAGGCGCAGGGGCTTGCTGTGCAAGCCTGGCGACCTGAGTTCAATCCCTGGGATCCATGAGAAGGTGGAAGGAGAGAGCATACTCCATAGAGTTGTCCTCTGACTGCCATGTGTACACCACGGTGTACACACACACACACACACACACACACACACACACACACTATACATAAATCAAATGAATAGATTAAAAATCAACTTGTCTCTAAACAAACAAGGAAAGGCATGATCTAGGATAAAAACCAAAAGTCTGCATGAGATTTAGCCTGTGGTTGCTTTCTGTCTGTTAGGACACACAATCCACCCCTTTCTCATTCTGTGCTGCAATTGTGGGATGCTGGGTAGGATAGGTGACTAGGACCTAACACATGTGTATAGAAGGACCAACAGTATGTTGTGATCAGTGCCTGTTGGACTATGTGTCTGCCATTTGTTCTTCCACAGAGCCCAGATAGAACTCCATCATGCAGGTAGCACACTGGACAGATAGTCATGATTTTGTATATGCATATGTATATGTATATGTATATGTACATATATGAGAAAGTGAGAGAGAGACAGAGACAGAGAGACAGAGAGAAGAGAAAGAATATCTTACAGTACTGCCATGGCTGGTCTAGAATTCACTGTGTAAACCAAGCTCACCTTGAACTCACAGAGATCCACTGTCTTAGTTAGGGTTTTACTGCTGTGAGCAGACACCATGACCAAGACAACTCTTATAAGGACAACATTTAATTGGGGCTGGTTTACAGGTTCAGAGGTTCAGTCCATTATCGTCAAGGCAGGAGCATGGCAGCATCTAGGCAGGCATGGTGCAGGAGGAGCTGAGAGTTCTACATCTTCATCTAAAGGCTGCTAGCAGAATACTCACTTCCAGGCAGTTAGGATGAGGCTCTTAAGCCCACACCCACAGTGACACACCTACTCCAACAAGGCCACATCTACTAATAGTGCCACTCCCTGGGCAAAGCACACACATCCACCTTCCTGTGCCTCTCGAGTGCTGAGATTAAAGACCTGCCTGTTCATGATCTCTTGTGCCGTGTCTTCTCATCTACTGGGTTACTAGAACCATTTCTTATAATTCTCTACACTCGGCATCCTGCAGAGCTGACACAGAACAGTGGCTCGGGAAAAGAACAGAGACAGTGGGTAAAAATCCTGCTATCTGTGTATCATTCAGGGCTGTGAGGGGGGAAAGGAGGGTCCTCTGGGGCCCTCAGAGGCGTCCCTCAATTATTTTGTCAAAATGTAGGCCCATGACTTCAGCACTCAGAGGAGGCTAGGTATGACAACATAGAAAGATTGTCAAAAATAAAGAGCCAAGATGGCTATAGAGATGGCTGTGGACCATGAGATCCCAAGTTCAAATCCTTAGCACCCATGCCAAAAGTTGAGTGTGGTTGTACATCCATACCTGTAATACTAGGACTGTGTGGGGCATGAGGATTGCCAGGGCTTGCTGGCCGCCAACCTAACTCTGGGCTCCTGGAGAGACCCTATCTTGAAGGACTAAGGCAGAGAGGGATAGAGTATGGCACATGGCTTCACCCTCTAGTCTCAGCTGTGCACACCAGCTCCCAGATGTGCTCCAACACAACATAAGTAAAATAAAATAAAATAAAATAAAATAAAATAAAAATTTAAAGCAAGATGCAGAACAAAAAGGGATAAAACCATATAGAGATGTCCCTCCTGGGAATCCATCCCATAAACAACCACCAAATCCAGACACTATTGTGGATGCCAACAAAAGCTTGCTGACAGGAGCTCTCTCCTGAGAGGCTCTGCCAGTGCCTCACAAATACAGAAGTGGATGCTCACAGCCATCCATTGGACTAAGCACAGGGTTCCCAATGGAGGAGCTAGAGAAAGCACCCAAGGAGCTGAAGGGGCTTGCAGCCGCATAGGAGGAACAATAATATGAACTAACCAGTACCCCCAAAACTCCCTGGGACTAAACCACCAATCAGAGAAAACACATGGTGGGACTCATGGCTCTAGTTGCATATGTAGCAGAGGATGGCCTGGTCGGTCATCAATGGGAGGAGAGGCGCTTGGTCCTGTGAAGGTCCTATGCTCCAGTATAGGGGAATGCCAGGGCCAGGAAGCGGAAGTGGGTGGGTTGGTGAGCAGGGGGAAGGGGGAGGGGATAGAGGGTTAGAGGGTTTTCAGAGGGGAAACCAGGAAAGTGGATAACATTTGAAATGTAAATAAAGAACATGTCTAATAAAAAAAAAACTTTTAAAAAAGAGATAAAATTTCTCTCTAGGAGCCAAGGATGTGCAATCATTAGGAAGACATCAAGGTGGGTGACCTCTAGCAGGCATGACTATAAAGAATGGGTTTTAGAGATGGGCACTCAGGGAAATCTGTGTGTTTAAGAATTAGATAGGATCGAAGGAGTTGAAGGGAATTGCAACCCCACAGGAAGAACAACAGTATCGACCAACCAGTCCCCCAAGAGCTCCCAGGGACTAAGCCATCAAACAAAGGAGTGCATGTGGCTCCAGCTGCATATGTAGCAGAGGATGGCCTTGTCATGCACCAATGGGAGGAGAAGTCCTTGGTCCTATGAAGGCTCAATGGATGCCTCAGTATAGGGGAATTGAGGGAGGGGAGGAGGGAGTAGGTGGGTGGGTAGAGGAACACCCTCATAGAAGCAGGGGGAGGGAGGATGGGATAGGGGGTTTCTGGGAGGGGGGACCGGGAAAGGGGATAAGATTTGAAATGTAAATTTAAAAATATAATAATAATAATAATAATAATAAACAAGAATCAGATGGACTCGTTGCTGGCCCACAGTTGCCACAGTGAGGTCTTGAACAAACCCACTACACTCAGGCTTCCATTTCCCCCACTGTAAAATGAGAGGTGGGTAGACTATCTCCACACTTACTTCTGGCTGGCACAGGTTCTGCTTCGTGACAGCAAAATGGTCCCTTGGAGACCACCTTCCCTGTCCGGAAGTAAAACAGACACTCAAAAACATGAGCAAACCTCAGTGGGCCTCTCATAAGAGTAGACGAAGCTCTGCCCAGTGCAGAGATTGTGAATAAATAGCTTCACAGTGGGAAGTCTCCTTCCTTCTGAACTCAGACCACACCAGAGCTAGCCAGCTTTCCACAGAACTTAGGTGTATTTATCTGCATTTCAGTCCTTTTTGATCCAATTCACTCCCTGTCCCTGTTCACTGCAGTATTCTCTAGCTGGAACTCTTGGCAAGGGGCACTGGAGTGGGCGTGGCAAATGATGTAGGCGTGGCAATGGGAGGTGGAGGGGCAATAGGCTGGGGCTGGGAAACACTCCCTCAGGGGCCAGAAATCTATCGTCAATACCATTAAGTTTCTAAAATCTATTCTTCTGGGATTAAATGCTTGCTTCATGTTTGTTTGTTTGTTTGTTTTTGTCACTCAGTGAGTCTTATTAATTGGCTTTTCAAAATTTCCACTTGTTACAGCCAACCTCTTTGGGTTCGTGGCTTGTTTTATTTCTCCTATGAATAGCATATCAAATTCAGCTGCAACAACTCATTTATTTAAAGGGAACACACCCCAACCAAAACCAACCAATAAAGCTTGGTGTTTCCCCCTTCAGCTTCTTTCACGTGGGTAGACAACTGTCTATTGCATGTATTATATGGAACAGGAAATGAGTTGTGCATTCAGAGTCGACAAAATAAAATCCTAGATCCTGGCTGGGGTGAAAAGCCGTGGCTAGCTGGACAGTCTCCTCCTTCTGTTCCCTCACCAAAACTCCCAGCAGTGTTTAGGTCTTGGCAGTCATCAGAGGGAAGGGTCACCTCTGGAAGTGAGCTGTGCCGAGGTGGAGGTCCTGGAAGTGAGCTATGCTGAGGTGGAGGTCCTGGAAGTAAGCTGTGCCGAGGTGGAGGTCCTGGAAGTGAGCTGTGCCGAGGTGGAGGTCCTGGAAGTGAGCTGTGCCGAGGTGGAGGTCCTGGAAGTGAGCTGTGCCGAGGTGGAGGTCCTGGAAGTGAGCTGTGCCGAGGTGGAGGTCCTGGACAACACCCAGAAGAATGGGCTTGCATAGGTGTGCTTAAAGCAGAATTACATTGTACTTGCAGTACCTTGAGACATACCCGCTTTCCCAACTCACTTGGAGGCCATAAAATCTAGAGTAGAGGCTCTTGACCCCCTGCCAAGGTTTGTACCAGCAGAACAGTGAAGGTAGCTAGTAGTCTCCGGGGCATATGAGCTCAGAAGAAACAATGAGAACATGAGGTACACAGGAATCATGAAAGAAAGGCCAAAAACCCGAGGAAGCAGAGTTAATGGACCAAAAAGAACAGGCATGTAAATTAAAGTTAATAAATGGCTTCAAAGTCTGAATAGAGGATATTGGAAACATGACACAGGGAATAACTTATGACTTTGGGCCAAATGGAAACTCTGGATGTGAAAAATACATAAGACAAGAAGTAAGACAAGAACTCCCTGGCAGGGCTTGCAAAGGTCTTTTTCCGCCCTCCTGAATTTCTTTAAAACATTCAATGCAAACTCTGTGCTGTCTACAAGACTGTTGCTTTAGGACTAAGATGCAGATGGAAAGCAAGCAATCAGCAAGGATAAGCTAGGGGCGCAGGAAAACTGCGTTCCCTGTAAGTGGTTAATATGCTAATGTCAGGCAAAACATAGCTCAAGGTTAGACCTAAGGCCAGAGAAAGGAAGTTTCATAATTATAAGACATGAATTCATCAAGAAAATATAATAACTCTACTAAGCATGTACGAATGTAATAATAACTCCAAAATACATGGAACAAAGTTGGCAGAATTAGTGGAAACAACAACAACAACAACAACAACAGCAACAACAACAACAACTGCAACTACCCAACTCCACAATTAGAATTGGATACATTTTTCTTTTACCTCTCTTTCAAAAGTTAAAACAATTTGACAGAACTCAAGATAAAGCAGGGATATCATGGAAGATCTAGACAACAGATTCACCTATCTTGATCTAAATGGCATTTATAGCCTTATAGCCGATACCTAGAGATAGCACATTTCTCTGCCAAGTACACGTGCAGAGCTGGGGGTGTAGCCCAGCTGGGACAGTGCCTGCCCAGTGTGCATGGCGTCCTGAGTTCATGTCTCAGCATTGCGTAAATCAGTGTGGTGACACATACTTGTGATCCCAGCTCTTTGGGAGGTGGAGCTAAGAGGAGCTGTTCACAGTCATCTGTAGAGCAAGGCCAGTCCTTAGTTTAGGCTGGGTATACCTTAGTTTGTCCCTCATTCCTGCCATGGGACCATACAGACTAAGATGTGCACATGAAAAAATTGGACTTATTTTGCCTGGTGTACTCACCAGATCATGAAGAATGGTCTGAGTTAGTTATAGAAGTGGGACCACCAATCTGAAGGTGTTGAGGCCTTGATGAGGACCCATCGTTCTGGGATTGGAGAAGAGGTTAGACTTAGCAGAAACTGATTTAGAATGTAGCCTGTGTTCTCTTCCCTGTTGCTCCCTCCTAGAGAGAGGCTCATGAAAACTCTCTTGGGGTGCTAGACCTGCTGCTGAGTCTTACAGGTTAGGCCAAGGGGGCAGGTGAATAGGTAGGTTTGAAATAGAAGAAAGCGGAGGGAGTGGAGAAAGTCTGGTCCAGGTTTCTCCAGGAAACCTGAGTGTGGCGGTGGGTGGGGAATATTCCAGGCAGGGGAGAGCCTCCCAACTGTGCACTATTAACTTCTTCATCCCCAGTCTTTGGACCCCACATTCCCTCCCCCAACCTTATATATGTGACCTTAGCAATTCAATTCTCTATCTGAAGAAGGAGGAGGAGGAGGAGAATAATAATAATAATAATAATAATAATAATAATAATAAGAAGAAGAAGAAGAAGAAGAAGAAGAAGAATGAGAAGGAGAAGAAGAGGAAGAAGGAGAAGAAGAAGAAGAAGAAGAAGAAGAAGAAGAAGAAGAGGAAGAGGAAGAGGAAGAGGAAGAGGAAGAGGAAGAGGAAGAGGAAGAGGAAGAGGGAGAAGAAGACGCAGCAGCAGCAGCAGCAGCAGCACCACCACCACCACCACCACCACGGGCATCCTCAGTTACTTGGCATATTTGAGGCCAGTCTGGGCTATAGGAAACCTATCTCAAAACAAAAACCAAACCAAGCTATACAAACAGACAAACGGACAAACAAAAACGCCTCATAATACATCTGGATGTTCGCTGGGATGATATGTGGGATTATGTTATAAGCCTGAATACATTTCAAAATCCTGGAACCTTCTTGCTGTAATTAGATTGGGATCTAATTAGGATCCAGTCTAATTAGAATTAGATTGGAAATCATTATTGATTTGAACTATAAGGATATATACAAATATATATATGACTACATAGGTATTTATAGTTATAATGCACGTTAGGGAAGGTCCTTTATGAAGTCCAAGCTTTTACTTTATGAAACTAAGAGAAGAGAAATTAAACCCATAGAAAATACTAGGAAGAAATTGTAGAGATAAGAAATCACCAACATGGGGAAACAATAGAGGCCAGCCATTAAGAAAACAAAAGAAATGGTTCCGAGATTAATGAGAGGAAGCATGACCACAGAAAGAGCTTCACACGCGTGTTTGTGAGAACGCTATTCATAAGACCCTACCGCTGAAAACAACCCAAAGGTTTATAGATAAGACAGATGTGCTGTGTCCTACAATAGCATCCCATACAATAAAAAAGGAAGAATTGTCGACATGCAGGAGGCTGGGCCAAGCTCTCCATCTTGTTGAGGAACAAGAGTCAAGCAGAAGGGAGAAAGTCCCACACTATTCATTCATGTATTTAGGCAAAGAGACAAGAATCAACACTGAATTCAATTAAAAATTTACTGCCATTAGTGGGAAGGTGGTTGGCCAGGGAACTCTCTGGGATGGTGGGAATGTTGCCGATCCTCAGAGTTGTGTGAGAGAGACCAGGGTATGAGTTTGTCACTACCTGTGGAACTGTACTTAGAATTTATGTATCCACTTCTGGAAAGTTTATAGGAAAAGGACTAGAAATGAACTTTTAAATTTGCTTATTTGGAGAGGTATGGGTGAGTGTATAAGCAACTTTATCAAGGGTAATAAGAGATTTCCCATTGTTGGATGTAAACAGAGCAAAGGGAAAATATACGATGTGCCCTGTGTTACTAAACTGATATTAGAGATATTGGTATCAACAGCAATATGATAGGTATACATATATGAAAATATCCCTATATGCTATGATCATGACAGCCTAAAACACACATATATGTATATAATTTATGTTATATGTATTCAAATATGTATATACACAACATCAGTATGATAATGGACGCACATATATATGAATGTATTCTGAGTCAGTCCCCAGAGGATCTAGAAGTCATGACATATAGTGGGTGATCACCTTCCATTAAGCAAATTTGATCTCCTTGGAGGAAAGACTGTTTTCAGGATGGGAGAAGAAATCTAAGATGAGTCTAGAACCTCCTGACATAACAGGCAATTATGCAAAGTTCCACCTACAATGGAAACAGGTGAAAACCATATTGAAGCTAAATTTAGACGGTCATTAACCTATGTAATGTACTAGCCATTTTAGCTTCAGTATAGATTTTACCTTTAAAATCAAATTTGTAATAAGAATAAAGTGAAAATGAGGCTGGAGAGATGGCTCAGTGGTCAAGAGCACTGGCTGCCTTTCCAAAGGACCGGGGTTTGATCCAGCACCTCTTCTGGGTGGCTCATAATGATCTATAACTTCAGCTCCAGGGAACCTGGCACCTCTGGTCACCATAGGAACAGGCACATACATGCACATACACACACACAGGCACATGTGTGCGTATGACTAAAATTAAGACAAAACTTTTAAAAAATTGGATAAATACAGATTGAAGATCAGTCTACAAATAACTCGTCTATATTCTTCAAAGGTGTGAAAATTGGAGGAAGGGTTGAGCAACCACCCTAAATTAAAGGGAAAACAGACATACCATATATGGAGATATCACCTGTAACCACAACCCTAGATGTCAGTTGTATATTCTACATACCAGTTGACATACCACTGAAATTAAAAGTAAAAGTACAATAACATTTGAAAACAAAGAGGAGAGATTTGTCGACACAAGACATGATCTGAATTGGGTTTGGGTTTGGGAGGGAAATTGATTTATTCCTTTCCTGGGGCCCAGGATGTAATCTGAATATGCATTTTGGATTAGTTAGCACTATGCACCAATGTGTAACACTCTTAATTTTATAATGGAACATGATTTGTAGGAGAATAGTTTTTGTTTTGAATTTTTTAATAGAGGGTCTCACTCTGTAACCTTGGCTGGTCTGGAACTCATTTTGTAGACCAGGCTGGCTTCGAACTCACAGACAAGACATCTGCCTACTTCTGTCTCACAAGGGTTGGGATTAAAGGGATACATCACCACATATGACTTTTTTTTTTAAATTTGGTTTTTAGATTTATTCATTTTATGTGTGTGAGTGTTTTGCTTGCATGTATGTATCTGCACCATGTGTGTGCCTGGTACCCTCAGAGGGCATTAAATTCCCTGGAACTGGAAGTATGGATGGTTATGAGCCATGGTGTGGGTGCTGGGAATCAATCCTGGATCCTCTGCTCTTGGCTCTGGAGAGACAGCTCAGAGGTTAAGAGCACTGACTGCTCTTCCAGAGGTCCTGAGTTCAACTCTCAGCAACCACATGATGACCATCTGTGATGTGATCTGATTCCCTCTCTGGCATGTAGATAGGATACTCATATACATAAAATAAATAAAGTTTTTTTTAAAGGGGAGGGGCTGAAGAGATGGCTCAGTGGTTAAGAGCACTGATTGCTCTTCCGGAGGTCCTGAGTTCAAATCCCAGCAATCACATGGTGTCTCACAACCATCTGAAATGGGATCTGATGCCCTCTTCTGGTGTGTCTGAAGACAGCTACAGTGTACATATATATAATAAATAACTAAATCTTAAAAAAATAAAAGACAAGTGCTCTTAACCACTGAACCATCCTTCCACACTGTTTCTTTTGTTCTTGAAGGAATGCATTGCTGAGATATTTAGGAGTATGGTGGTTGATATTTGTAATGACTCTCAAGTGCTTAAAATGAATTCGTAGAATTAGAAATGTGTAGACAGTGATAAAGCTTATTGAGAAAAATCCAAGTGATTGCTGAATTTCAAAAACAGCTTCAAGGGTGTTTTGTACTATTTGAGCTTTACTATCGTTTTTGAGCTATTAGAAAAATGGTGAGCTAGAGAAAGTACCCAAGGAGCTAAAGGGATCTTCAACCCTATAGGTGGAACAACATTATGAACTAACCAGTACCCCTGAGCTCTTGACTCTAGCTGCATATGTATCAAAAGATGGCCTAGTCGGCCATCACTGGAAAGAGAGGCCCATTGGACACGCAGACTTTGTGTGCCCCGGTACAGGGGAACGCCAGGGCCAAAGGGGGGGAGTGGGTGGGTAAGGGAGTGGGGGTGGGTGGGTAAGGGGGACTTTTGGTATAGCATTGGAAATGTAAATGAGCTAAATACCTAATAAAAAATGGAAAAAAAAAAAAGAAAAGAAAAATGGTAAATTACCAATGGCACCAGTAGTGGGGAAAGGATTGGTTTTCCAATACAAAAAACCTAAAATAGTAGTTATAGACAACTTGCATCTACTCCTAAGGAAATGGATAAGGGAGAGAGGACATTAACAGATATGGACTCGTCATGGTAGAATCACAACACGCATGCACAGAGGTTACATTTAGTCTGAAGACAGACTCCCTATGCAGTAGTGATCCTAGAAGACAATGGAGCTGGAAAATTCCAAGTGCCTAACACTTTTACAGTGACTTTCCATACCCAGCTATGCTTAGATCTACTGTGCAGCAATAGTCTACATTTTCCAGTGCAGTGACATTCTGAACAAGCTTGCAGACTTGAGGAATAGACTATACCATATAACCTCAGTGTGAAGTAGGCTATTACCATCTAGGTTTGGGTGAGTGCATTCTATGATGCTCTGACAGTTACAAAGTTGCCTAATGGTGTATTCCTCAGAGCATCTCTGTTACTGGACAATGATCACTTTTAGCAACATGATCTAGGTCTTCAAAGCTTACTAACTTATGAACAAGGTGTAAAGAAGAAGGAGACTCACAGCTGCATCCTCTGGGGTGGGTGCTGATGAGGGGATGCAATGAAAGTCGGTCTGGAAGAGTGAGAGGGAAGTAGAAACTAGGAACATAAAATAAGAGGGAGCCTTACGAGGATTCATAATGAGTCTGTGATGTGGACAGGGTAATATGGTTAGTGTAGCTGGTTGCCACTGGTATCCAAGGAGGGAGTCTTTATCTTTTTAATTTCTCAATGACGCAGAGTAACTGCGTCAGGTCATCTTGTTAGATGGGGGTAAGCAGGACGAGCAATCTGGGACCATTTCTTCCTGTACTTGCTTAATAGTCTAGGTGCTCACCTGGATGATCTCTGAGCTGTCATGGAGCTGAAGAAGCTCTGAAAGAATCGTCTTCACTAGACTCACTCTTTCGGTTGTGTGCCTAGATCATGGGAAGCTACTTGACCGTTTCCCATAAACTTACAGTTCATTCATATTTGTAAGACTCCTTTTAATTCCTCATCTCTGTAATGTGTGTTCTCCACACCCCCACTGTGTGTGTGTGTGTGTAAAACTTGTTCTGATAAATCTGACCCTATGCAATGTGAAGAATAATTCTTAGAAACTCAGTATTAAATGTACCTTCATTTCACTTGCCCATGCTGCCCTTTGCTGTGGTAGCTGTCTTGTGGACACATCAAACTTTTATTACAAGAACGTAGGCATTTTCCAGGCCTTGTTTATAATAACATTTTCTACACATCAATCTTCATATTTATACTTAATTAATAATGGTAAGTCGATATGACGAGATGAAGAGTAATCATCTAGTTGAAGCATCTTGGGTCTTAGTGCTAACGCCTGAAGTGAGATCTCCATCAACTGCTACTTAGTTCCATTTAGAAGAGAAAAGAATTTAAAGCATTTTTACAAAGCTTAGCATGAATGACTGTAGAGCCTTGTCAGTGGCTGGCAGCTTGGGATCCAGGCAATGGGAAGTACATTTTCCCACAGATAGTCTGGGATGCAAAGCACATTGTTCATACTATTGACAAAAAAAGAAAAGAAACAATAAAAATAAGATACTGGGCGAGCTTTGAAGTGACTGGGCACAATGGCAGGTTCCTTTGTTGAATAGCGGATTTTCCGAATGCCATGAAGCTAGATCTTTATCATCCATTTCTGAGCAGGAGACAATGAAAATGACCCAGCATGAACAAAAGAACAGATGAGAAATGTGCTGTGCTAAAAAGCTGAGAGGAGGCAGGCAAGTGCCCGGGCCCTCACTGAAAACAAATAGCCTGAGCCGGGAGGGAGGCATGCTTTATCCTACAACGTTCTTTTTATAGCTCTGATTGGAATTGTTTTCCCTTGAAAAGGAATGAAGTGCCAGGGAGTGCAGCTCGGCCTTGTCTCCTGGTCTTCTCCTTGCTCCGTGCCACCAAGTTAATGAATCACTGCTCACCGTCACCTGACCAGTTCCATTACCATCAATATCCCTGCTTTAGAGACAGAGCTTAAGTAAGGCAAGGGCTGAGGGGTGACACTAATTGGCATTCAATATGTGAAGGTCGTGTGGCTAAGGATGGCAGGCAGCTGTCCTGGGGAGTTTTCTAAGTCCTCGAGGGGTGTGAGTGGAGGTGAAGCAGGGGGTTTGTGACTTTAGAATAACAAGGATTTCCAAACCAGGAAGAAAGTTTCTCCGTGAAGTGAAGCTTCCCGAAGGCAGGTGCACTGGCTGGTTCTGTGCGTCAACTTGACACAAGCTGGAGTTATCACAGAGAAAGGAGCTTCAGTTGGGGAAATATCTCCATGAGATCCAGCTGTAAGGCATTTTCTCAATTAGTGATCAAGAGGGAGGGGCCATTGTGGGTGGTGCCATCCTTGGGCTGGTAGTCTTGGGTTCTATAAGAAAGCAAGCTAAGCAAGCCAGGGGAAGCAAGCCAGTAAGTAACATCCCTCCATGGTCTCTGCATCAGCTCCTGCTTCCTGACCTGCTTGAGTTCCAGTCCTGACTTCCTCTGGTGATGAACAGCAGTGTGGAAGTGTAAGCTGAATAAACCCTTTCCTCCCCAACTTGCTTCTTCGTCATGATGTTTGTGCAGGTATAGAAACCCTGACTAAGACAGCAGGGATCTATCCTCTATATGTAACACCAAAGCTGTGTGTGTTTCTAGAATAGAAATGCCCAGTTGTTTGATGGGCACCTCCAATGTGGGGGCATTTCAAACACATCTGAGACACTGGTGTGGTCTAAGTTGATCTGTCAAAGAGAAAGGACCTAACGCTTCTACAGAGCCACTGCCATTTCTTGGGTTACTCAAGTTGTTTCTATGTGATTCTAACTCTTCAATTAACTTCAAACAGTTCAGTTCTCAGTCATTTATGACATGGGAGAGAATGGGTGAGACTCTGAGAAGACTATAGAGCTCAGCCAGGCATGGCACCTGCCCTCTTAATGCAAAACTCGGATCTGGACAGAAAGGAGTGTGTGTGCTTCCTTACACCGCCAGAATCTGAGGATATGAGCAGTGCGAACTCAGGAATCCAGTCCACATCCGTGAGATACAGAAAAGAAAGTGTCAAAAGTCCACTGGGAGAAATGGGCGTGGATGCATAACAACACCCCAAGCTGACGGGACAGCACAGTCGGCAGACAGCAGTGCTTTACTTGAATTTTTAAAATTTGGTTCTTACAATACCTGCCACACCAGTCAAAAGATCATAGACTCCTGCGTGGAACCCATTGTTATTTTGCTAGTGGTCGTGTTGCCAAAATACCTCCCAAGTATCTATGTTTAGACACGGTCTTAGTTTTTGATTGTCATGACAAAACACCATGACCAAGGCAACTTATAAAAGAAAGCATTTAATTTGGGGTTAGGGTTCCAGAGGGTTAAAATCCATGACTCTCATGCAGGGAGCATGGTGGAAAGCAGGCAGGAAGGCAGGCAGGAAGGCAGGCAGGCATGGCACCTGAACAGTGGCTGAGAGCTGACATCTCCATCTAGAGGCACGAGGCAGAACAAGTTAACCGTGAATGTCATGGGTTTTTAAAATCTCAAAGCACACCTCCACCAGTGACACACTTTCTCCCATAAGGCCACACCTCTTAATCCTTCCTAAACACTTCCAAGCATTCAAATATCTGTGCCTATGGGGGACCAGTCTCATTCTGATTACCACAGGCCCATAGATCTGGGCTGTTCTTAATCCTGATCAGAGAAGTTTCTCTTTGTAGCAGGCAGCACAGAGACTTAGAAGTGGTCAAAATGCTGATAATAAACAAGTGTGTAGTGCCTAGTTGCACCCTTTGACAAGGCTCAGGGGATGCCATAGAAGAGGAGGAGGAGGAGGAGGAGGAGGAGAAGGAAGAAAAAGGAGGAGGAGGAGAAGGAAGGAAGAAGGAGGAGGAGGAAGAGGAAGAGGAGGAAAAGGAGAAGGAGGAGGAGGAGGAGGAAGAGGAGAAGAAGGAGGAGAAAGAGAAGGAGGAGGAGGAGGAGGAGGAGGAGGGGGAGGAGGAGGAGGAGGAGGGGGAGGGGGGGAGGAGGAGGAGGGGGAGGGGGAGGAGGAGGAGGAGGAGGAGGAGGAGGAGGAGGAGGAGGAGGAGGAGAAGGAGAAGGAGAAGGAGAAGGAGAAGGAGAAGGAGAAGGAGAAGGAGAAGGAGAAGGAGAAGGAGAAGGAGAAGGAGAAGGAGAAGGAGAAGGAGAAGGAGAAGGAGAAGGAGAAGGAGAAGGAGAAGGAGAAGGAGAAGGAGAAGGAGAAGAAGAAGAAGAAGAAGAAGAAGAAGAAGAAGAAGAAGAAGAAGAAGAAGAAGAAGAAGAAGAAGAAGAAGAAGAAGAAGAAGAAAAGACCTGGCTATTGCACATAGCAGCTGTGGTTATCTGCACAAGACCTGCACACAAGCAGGCCAGCAAAAGTTCCAGAATGGATGCAGGAAGAGCTCACAAGGCTCCAGTTTTAGGAGGGATGCTATTGATAGTAGATAGCTGCAGAAGGGAGGAGATGGTTTTCTTTTGGGGATGTGGCCATTGACAAGTTGCCTGTGCTCCCATGGATGGACTGATACCCATGTAATTATAGGCAGCAATCACTGAACTAATGATTAGACATAAAGTTGAGAGAGGAGTGTGTTATGGTGGCCTGGGGGGAGCTAAAGAAGAAAAATAGGTAGTGGATATGATCATATTTCATTGTTTACATGTTTGAAATTCTCAAAGGATAAGAATTTTTACAGCTCTACATAATAAACGTCAATGCTATTTTCATCCTATTCATGATAACACAGAAGCAAAAATACGGGAAATGATTCATCGGTAAGCACCGGAGACAGAACGAGCCCACATGGTTTAGCAGAGCTGCACCATTGGAAAACATGCATATATTTAGCAATGTGCATTGGAGTCTCTAGGACAGGTGCTTTGTATATATTATTTATTTATTTTTCCCATTTAGTTTCTGTTTTGAGACAGGATCTTGCTATGTAGCCCAAGACTAGTCTCAAAGCTGTGATCCTCCTACCCCTGTCTTCCAAATGCTGGGAGGTGTGCATTAGCCTCCCAGGTCCTTATTTTCCCCATTTTTTTAAAAAGTGTGAGTCTCAGAGACTAAATGATTTGATCAAGTCACACCATTTATAAATTTCAAATAGGAATGTATGTCCTCAAATGTGTAATTTCCAACTGTCTATTAAGAGAATGTTGGGTCAGGTGTGGTGGTGCATGCCTTTAATCTCAGAAGCTAGGAGGCAGAGTCAGGTAGATCTCTGTGAGTTCAAGGCCAGCCTGGTCTACAGAGTTAGTTCCAGGACAGCCAGGACTTCATGGAGAGACCCTGTCTCAAAACAAACAAACAAACAAACAAACAAACAAATGAAAAATGAGAAAAGGAAGCCATCAATGGTATTGCCCAGCAGTAAACTTGAATACTACAAAACTGACCTGCCTTGCAAGATGCTCTCGCTGATGTATTAATGGCAGGAAGATTATAGGGATATCAGACTGCTTTCTGCCTAGAGCTGAGAACTGCTTCACAGGAGGAAATTCAGGTACTGAAAACCTGATTGTAATACCATGGCTCAGATCCCTGCAGGGATCAGGGAACACAGCTGGAGAGGGAGCAGGAAGAGCGGGGCTGGGGAGGAAAGCTGTATAATGCTATCTTCTGGACATGGAGAGGCTCGTAAGCTCACAGCTGTGGTTCCCTACACAAGGCCAAGCCAGGAAGATTAGGTAACTCTCCAGGAGGCAGCATGTAACCTTACGTTTTTAAAATCTTATTTTTAATGATGGTTCTTAAACGGCTTTAACCTCCCTTCTAGCCCACCACCCACCAGAGGTAGTGGGAAAGAAAGGATACAGGGGAAGTGGAACTGTTTAGAAAGGTTCTTTAGAGCAACTCCAGTCTGGGTTGTCTGGAAATCAGCAGTTTAGTTCGCAGGTCAACAGTGACAGCTTGATCCACTCACAAACACTTCGCAGTTACACCAGCAGTCCAGTTTGGTAGAGTTGGGCTAGCAATAATGGTGACATGACCTAGTAGAGGCAACCAGGCTTGCTGACACACAACCTTTGACTTCTAGCTTCAGGGGTTCTAAGGCATAAAGAGCCCGGGTTTCTAAACCTCCCAGTCTATGCCTCCTTACCCTGGCAGCTCAAACTCACGAACATAGAGTATTAGTCATCATTCTCATTGATGTGGCAAAGTACATGACGAAGGTGGGGAAGGAAGCAAGGGCTTCTTGTGACAGGTTGAAGGTACCGTCCGTCTCCCATGGAGGGGAGGATGTGGCAGCAGGAGCTTGAGGCAGCTGGTCCCGTTGTATTAGCATCCAGGAAAGAGAGGTGAGGACTCCTGCTCAGCTCACTTCCTTTTTAAACGTGTATTTATTCACAAGTGTGTGTGTGTGTGTGTGTGTGTGTGTGTGTGTGTGTGTGTGTGTGTTAGCAAACTTGGATCTCAGCTGCTAGCTCTCATGATTCGATTCCCTTTAACTGTCAGGGCTGTACTCAGGCTATCAAGTTTGTGTGGCAAGTGCTTTTTCCTGATGAGCCATCTCACCAGACCCAACTTCTCACAAGACCCTGGATCATGGGATGATGCTAGCCACCCTTACCATGGATGGCCCCTCATCAGTTAACCAAATATAGCAACTCCTTCTCAGATATGCCCAGGGTTTTGTGTTCTCCGTGATTCTATTTGCTGTCAAGTTGACAATCAAGATTAACCAGTACAGTGTTTCTCTCCCAAGGACATACTAGCTTCCCTTTAAAGATGTCCTCTTGATGATGTCAGACCCACAGGTGATAATCTTCTCCATCTGGCTCACGAAGTCACCTGACCCAGGACCTCAAGTACAGCTGAGAAAGCTCCTCATCCTTGCTACATAATCTAACCTAGTCAGAGGAGTGCACCGCCTCCCCGGATGGAGGACTCACGTGCACTCACAGGAAGAGAACTATGTGTCTGGCATTTGGGGATCACCTTTATATAATCAGTGTGTCAAAGTTGTTCCTAGTGTTGAGCATGCCTTCGCTGCCTTCGGGTGAGAGCAGAGCCCCATTTTCTAGGCAAGAATGAAGCAGCTTGGACTCTGGAGTTCTGTGTGTGCTTCCTTTCGCTCGTGGCTCGCACACCACCCATCAGTCTGTCTTGGCCATGGACCAGCAATTGCAATAAAAGATCACATGGGAAAGAGGTAACATTTGTGTCTAAAGCAGACTTGGTGGCTGGCTCTGGGTGTGTGGGGGGGTATTATCTTTCAATTATCTCTGCTTCCCCTCTCCCCCATTGTTGTTGACAGGACAGTCAAGGTTTAATTGTAGGTATTATTTATTGAAAGAGCTAAAGAGGAAGAGGCCAAGGCTAACGCCTCGTAAGTGAAAGGAAGCAACAAGTCTGAAGAGACCTGGATGTCACTGGATGGAATTGGCTTCTAGACGTAAAGATGTTATCATTCAACGTCGTGGGAAAACGGCATCTCTATTCAATTGAGGGCCTCTTGTAATAGAATGTGATTGCTGTTTCAATAGATTGTCTCCTCAGACCCCACCTTACTTTTTTTTTTTTAATTCTTTGTTTTGTTTTAGCCAGCTTCCATTTTCTCACATATACAATTTAGGCCCATAGGGATTGATTGAACAACAACAACAATAAAAAAGGCCAAGGCTTTGGCACCAAGAGGGTTTGTAAGAAAGCTATTTAGGGATTCTAGTTTCATCCAAGAATGTCTGACCCTTCTGTATACTTAGCAGAAGATTTTATAATAGCGGTGTCTAAGTAGACAACTTCTGCTCCAAAATCAAACTATAATGATCATCTGCCTTCATCAACGCCTCCCTCCCCCCAAATGACCACCAGGGCCATCAAAAGACCGCCTCTCACGCATCCTTAAGTCTCAAGATGCTGTCTCCCAGTACATCAGTCAGCAATTCTGCTGGGTTCACAAAGGCTCTGCTCCTGGGGGTGGGAGAGGCAAGATTTAATTTAATTTAATTTAATTTAATTTATTTATTTATTTATTTATTTATTTATTTACTTAGAGACATGGTGTTCTCGCATGTAGCCTGGCCTCTCCCTCCAGAATCCCGGGATTACAGGCATGGGATACCATGCTCTGTGGACATGGTACTAGGGAGCAAACCCAGGGCTTTGCATAAGCGAGGCAACCGTGCTACCCACTGAGCTGCATCTCCAGCCACTCGAGGACCATTTTGACTAGAACGAAAGGCAGAGGAAGTTTCGTGAACTTCCTATCAGTGGCCCCAGTGAGGATCAGCATGCGTCTGGCATATTCTTTCCATGTTCCTCTCCTCACACATCCTTTCCAAACAGTTTCAACAACCCTGAAGGCCTCCATGAGTTTAAACATCTTCCTGGATCTGTAATGAATCTGTGTAATGAAGATGCTTATAAATATTACAAGAGATTTATTGCTTTGGTGTGAATTTCTCTGATACCAGCAGGGAGTTTTTAAACACAACTGGCAACAAGAAGCATACGGTCAGAGAGTCAAGTTACTGTTTTCTCTCTTTTCTTTTTTTTAATTGTTGTCTGCCAAGGACAATATATTTTTTTTCCTTTCTTCAAAATAAACACTGCGCAGGAATGTGCCTCGGCAAATGGCTGGGGCTCCGTTATATTTCACCGCAGCTTTCCAAACAATTTCCAAGCTCCGGCTGGCCTGGTGTCAAACAGAAGGCAACCAACAATAGCAAAATCCCATTAAAGCCAAGAAGGTTCCTTCCTGAGGTGAGCCTGGCCAGAAATAGTCATCTTGGCTCATTCTCCAGTTTGGCACCAGGGACTAATAACGCACGGTCTCCTAATGGAAATTGTCTAATTTCATCCAAGAGCTGCTCCGGAGAGAGCCGGGCTGACGCACTAACAGTCCATATAACAACATTCTTCTCGGAGTGCTGAACAATGGGCCTTTGGAGAGGCCGTGATAAACCACGTCAGACTCCGGACAAACATGAGTGTAAAAATAGGGCTTTAGAGGCATTGACACAGCCACCCAATTTCTCAGGAGGAAGGCCCTCAGAGGCTGGCTTGTTCAGAATACTTCATCAGATGCAGTGGGAGAGGGAGTGGGGAGAAAGGAAGGAGATGGGGCAAGAATGAGGATGGGGAGAAAATGAACGTGATGAGAAGAGAAAGAGAGAGGGGAGGGGAGGGAGAGGGTAGGGGAGGGGAGGGGAGGGGAGGGGAGGGGAGGGGAGGGGAGGGGAGGGGAGGGGAGGGGAGGGGAGGGGAGGGGAGGAGAGGAGAGGAGAGGAGAGGAGAGGAGAGGAGAGGAGAGGAGAGGAGAGGAGAGGAGAGGAGAGGAGAGAGGTCCATCGTACAGGGTCAATCAACATAAATCATACTTGTGTGAAATTCCCGTTAACATTCCAAGGCTGCTATCTGCAGAGAACAGTCAGGAGGAATTATGCCCCACTTAAGATATACATGCATATATGCCTGGTTTTATGCTTCCTCGTGATAGTATGAGAAATATTACAACGGGTGTGACGACACATGCTTGTTATTCCCGTACTCAGGAGGCTAGGGCAGAAAGGTTGAAGGTTCAATGCTAGCCTAGGCTTTGTAACCAATTGCAGACCAGCCTAGACTACACAGCAAGACCTTGTTTCAAGAAAGCACTGAAGAGCCAGGGGGATGGAGATGGCTCAGTGGGTCGAGGTTTGCTATGCAGCAATGAGGGTCTGAGCCCAGAGTCTCAGTACCTTCATAAAACTTGGGTGTGGTGGTAACCCTGGAGTGGGAGTAGGGATGGGGGGGGTAGATACTGGAGATCCCTGGGGCTTGTTAGCTGAGACAACAAACTCTGTGGTCAGTGAGAGACCTGGCTTCAAAAAATAAAAGCGGAGAATGATAGAGACAGACACTGGCCTCTAGAATCCACATGAACATGCATGGACACACACGCACACATGCATGACCACGCATGTATGTGTGTGTGTGCGCGCACACACACACACACACACACACACACACACACACACACCACACACCACATGCATGGACAAGCACACACAAATACACACACACAAACACACACCCCTCCACATGGGGACTTTAAAACATCCTTCCATGTTCTTGGATATAAAAGCAAAGCACATTTATTTTAAAAATAAATTATAAAATCTCTTATTAAAACAAACAGGGATATAAATAAAGCAACATAGGACATTCTGTAGTTGTAAAAATGTATGTTTCTTAGACGAGAGGTTAAAAAAATGATCAAAGCCTTTAAGTCTAGAATAATACTGACAAGCAACGTTAATAAAGATTAAAGAAAACAGGACAGAGAATGTTAAAATGCATTCAAATGCTGCATTAGGAGACAAATACTGGGTTCTCTTCTGTAGAATAAATCAAACTGAATGTTGCCAAATTTATATTTAGATAAAGCATCAATAAAGATGATTTCCAATGTGTTCTACATAAGACATTCATAAGATCAGGTCATATTATGTAATAAAAGCTTTGATGCAATAGTATCATCAGAATAAGTTCTAGCTATCAGCTATTATTATTATTATTATTATTATTATTATTATTATTATTATATTTTTGTGTGTGTATGAGGAAGAACCACAAAGCCCCCTTTTAGTGGTTTTAGGGTTTTTTTTTTTTTAATGTGTTAGCCTGGTATTTTCGTGGACTCCTCTTTTCTCATTAGCTCTGCTGATGGTTAGTTCAGCTCTCTGTCTGCCTCTCTCCCACCTGGAAACCTGGATGGGTGGACTGTCTGCCTTTTGCAGAAGACACTGTTGGAGAAATGTGGTCAAACAGTGTGGCCATCCATCCTGGGCAGCCTTTACTTGTCTTGAAGGTGGAAATATGCCCAGTTGTTTATCTTTGCAGGATGGAATCCAGGGCCTCCACATTCTGTGCTCTGCCCTGAGCCCGCCATTGCCTTCTCTCTGCCAGACCTCCTCCTTTCGGGGAGTCGTTCTGATGCCTTGGTCTTTGTAAGGTTCCTGGAATCCCTTCTTCACTTGCTGTTTGTGTCAGTGTCATTGTCATTGTCTGCGATTTTGGTCAGGCTGGTGCCTTTACAAACCACGGACAAATCATTGACTGGTCGTCTTCAACTTGTCATTCCACGCGCTGGGTACTGGAGACACGGAATCAGTCAGTCTGGCCAGACATGACGACTCTTATCCAGGAGTGGGTGTTTGTGTTAGTGCAGTATAACATGCTAGAGGCCATGACAGAGGACAACACAGATGTTCAGAACCCTGGGGACAGAAAACTCCCAGAGACATGAAAGGAAAAGTGGGGATGAAATCACAAGAGGTCTCCAGGATGGAAAGTCACAGGAGATCAACTCTGAAGAACAAACAGGAGTTAGTCAGGAGCAAGGACAAGCGAGAAGGATGCTTCGGAGGGTGGTGTTAGAGTCATGCGGGCGTGGGGGACTTGAAACACTGTGGATCTGCTTTTCATTTCCCTGGTGGTTAATGTTGGCCATCTTTTGCACAATCCTAGCTGTGGCGTGTCCTCAGGGAAATGCCCACCAGAACCCATTGTCCAGTTTTAAATTGCATTTTCTTACCGCCCTGTTCTAACTGGTTTTTATACATTCATTATTAAACTGAGTTTTGTTTTCATTTTATTTACATTTATTTAGTGTGTGTGTGTGTGTTGCACACATGTTACCATGTTTGTGTGTGGAGGAGTCAGAGGGCAGTCCATGGAAACTGGTTCTCTCTGCCCTGTAGGTCCCAGGGGGCCAGACTCAGGGAGTCTGCTTTGGCACCAATCACCTATGCCCTCTACGCCATCTTAACGATCCTCTTTATATATTCTATGCACACTTTGTGATTATACAGAGATTCCATATGATTTCAAAATCTCTCCCATTCCATTGATTTTCTTTTACTCTATTGATGGTTTCCATGTAAGTTTTTTAACCAAGTCAGGGTTTCTCTGTTGCCCTGGCTCTCCTGGACCTTACTCTGTAGACCAGGTTGGCCTCAGACTCCCAAATGCTGGGATTAAAGATGTGTGTCATCACCTTCTGGCTTAAGAAACTGGACCTTTGGAAGTCCAGTTTACTGTTTTATTATAGTTTGTTGCCACATGTAAGAAACCAGTGCTTAGTATAAGATCTCAAAGATTTACTCTTATGATATCTTTATAGTTTTTTTCCTTATCTTTAGCTCCACAATACATTTTGAGTTACTGTGTGTACGTGTATGTATATTTTTTTCATGATTTTGTGTGCTAATGTCCAGTTACCATATGCCATGTGCTAAAAAATTATCTTTTCTCATTGAATTTATCTGTCACCATTGCTGAAAACCCATTTGCTGGGGTTGGAGTCTATTTCTGCACACTCTGTCATCATGCATGTCTAGCCTATGCCAATACAACACCAGGAGCTCACTAACCACGGTGGATTCAAACTCACAGAGATCCCCCTGTCTCTGCCTCCAGAGTGCTGCAGTTAAAGGCACACACGGCCATGCCCAACCAGTATCTACTGGTTTTACATCATTGTTGTTGCTCAAACTGCTGGAGAGTGACCTCAGTCCTTGCATGAGTCAACCTAAGGATATCTCCCCTAGAGCACCTTCTCAAACAAAAGGCAGAGGACGGCCTAAGCAAGCTTTTAATGAGACCAGAGTTCAGAGAGTAACATGTTTTGCAGGAAGGACCAGAGGCAGGAGACCCGGGAGGATAACAAGGAATCAGTCACGTGGAGTCTTTGTCCATTGGCTTTTATTGGGGTGGGCACAAAAACTGCTTTTCTTCCAGGGATGAGGTGATCTCCTGGCTCAAAATAATTTACCACATCCCCTTCCCGCTGGCTCTTAACTTAGGCTAATTAAAGGCTGTTTTATGTGGCTCAAACTCAGTATGGGTGTTTGAGATAGGAGATAACTAGCCAAATTTATTATCTGGAGAGTTTACCTTGTAGCTTTTGTTTGTTTGGGGCCAGGAAGGAAGAAAGGACCTGCATCTGCTGCGGTGGATTTACCTTTCGGCTTTTGGGGGGTGGGAGACACAGTTTGAAGCTCCTAAGCTGCTGTTTTGGTTCATTTCAAACTTAACGGTGACAAGTTTGAGAATCACTTGTTGAAATATTAACACCGGAAGGGTTTTTTGGTGGTGGTAGTGAAGGTGGTTGTTGTGGTGGTATTGGTGTGTGTGTGTGTGTGTGTGTGCGTGTGCGCGTGCGCACGCTCACGTGTGTTCAAGTGTGTGCAAATGTAGAGGCCTTCAGTTGATGGCTGGTATCTTCCATCTTAGTTCTTCATCTTAGTATTCATTTTTATTTGAAACAGGGTCTCACCATGTATCCCTAGCTGGCCTGGAATCGGCCACGTCAGCCAGTCTCTCCTGGAATTCATAGAGATCTGTCCATCTGTTTCTGCCTCCCCAGAGTAGGATTTTAGGCTTGTGCCGCCTCAGTTTTTGAGACAGGATCTCTCCCTGAGCCCCGAATGCATTAATTTGGCTACAGCAGCTGGCCAGAGAACTCTGGCCAGACCTTCCTGTCCTCGTCTCTCCAGCCTGGAGTTACAGGCACACACTGCCACACCCAGCTGTTGTGCCGCTGCTGGGGATCTAGACTTAGGTCTTTGAGCTTGTGCAGAAATCACTACACAGGGAACCATCCCCCAAGCCCTTAGTTGCCCTTCTGAGAATCTCCCTGCTCTCTAAATTTCACTCACTTCTTGTTTACCCTTGGTGTTTGCTGCTGTGCGTTTTTTTGGTATAATGTCTGGGCAGCTCCA